>NC_090732.1:50229039-50276539 GCF_036898095.1 Palaemon carinicauda | reverse complement strand
CTCATCTTTGAAGGCCTTTTATTACTGCTAAAGTTTTGACAGAATGAAAAGCTTTCTCATAGTCTTTAAATGCCTAAAGTTTTTTCATGGACATTAAATGCCATACATAGAGGTTTGTCATACTCAGTAGATTTTTCCATTAACTGGTTAAGGACATGGATCTGGTCTGATGTTTAATATCCTCTTCTGAAACGTGCCTGCTCTTTTGGCTGATTACAGTCCAGCTTTCTCTCCATTTTACCTAATATGATCTTTGTAAATGTTTCACATATTACTGAAAATAAACTAATTGGGTGGAATCTTTTTTTTAGGTCTTTTTTGTCTCCCTTTTTGTGAAATTATATAATTATATTTTTTTCTAAGCCAAAGGAATAGAGCAGTCTTGCTAACATTTTGTGTAAAGTTCAGCGTGATTTGCTACCATGAAATATCCTCATTCTATTACTAAATAATTTGTTAGGCCATCATCTGCTTTGTCTCTTTTTATGCCTTTTAATGTTTTCTTTCATTCTACTGTTACTTTCGGTGGGTTTCATTATTTCTTTTGGCAAAGTTATTTCTTATATCACTATTGCATAGCATTGTATAGAAAAATTCTGCCATTTTTATCACGCCATCTCTTTTGTTGATGATATTTCTATTTTCATCTGTTAAAGCAAAGATCTGTTGGCACGTTATTCCAAGTCTTCTTTTCATTAACTTGATGCTTCTTCCTTTCTTTAGTGCTTCCTCAAGTTTGGTCTGATTGTGTTTACGAATTTCTTGTGTTTTTAATTTGTTCATTGCTTTGGATAGTTCTGCTAATTCTATTTCATCTCACATAGATTTTACCCTCATTTCCAATGTTTTCTTTTTTAGATTTTTATTTGTGTTTTCTGGTAGTTTTTCTTGTTCGTGGTTTGGAATTTTTCTACTGATATCTTGTGCTGATTCTAGTACAAAGTTTATTAAATTACTGTTCATTTCATTCTTAATTTACTTTCATTTCATCGCGTAGCTAGAAGCACATATTTTGTAGTGCTAAATTGAACACTATCATACTTTTCTCTTATTACAGGAGTGTTTATTTTCTTCCTTAAAATTATTTTTTTCTTTCTTTCTTTAGATCTAGAAAAAATTTTCTTCTCACAATTCTATGGTGGCTTGACTTCAATTTGTTTAATAGTGTTACATCTGTAACTAAATTAACTTTTTTTCTTACTGAGAATAAGATCTATTTTGTTTTTCTTTTCTATATTTGGACTTCTCCATGTCTATTTTCTATGTTAATTGTGAAAAGGTGTTCAGGATTATTCAATTGTTTATCTGCACATTTTATAAGAATGATTCCTATGATTTCTCTTTTCCCAACCCCAAATTTACCCACAGCTGATTCCCTTATTTTCTTTTGGCCTACTTTACATAGAAGTCACCCAAAACAAATGCGAATAGAGTCTTGTGACATTTTTTTAAAGATATCTCTAGATCTTCAGAAAAAAATCTTTTTCTTCATCTGTATTGGACATTGTTGGTACATACGGTTGAATAATATTGACTTTATAATTTTTATTTAGTTTGGTAATCAATCCTGAAATTCTATCACTGATACTACATAATTTTTCTGTTATCTGCACGATTTGTAATAATGAGAAAACCCACTTTCATGTTCTATGAAGTCAAATATATGACCTTACCTTTTAACTCAACATAAGATTCCCCAGTTCTTCTAATTTCACTCAATCCCATCATATCCTAATTTATATATTTCAGCTCTTCTAATTTAGTAAAACACCAAGGTCCCCTTCCCTAAGCAGGGCCTGAAATTGAACGTTGCAAAGTCCAGTTTTCAATGGCGGTCTTTTCTATTCCACAAAGAAACGAACAAACAAAAACGCACATATACACTAAATATATATATATATATATATATATATATATATATATATATATATATATATATATATATATATATATATATATATGTTTATATGTATGTATGTATATATGTATATATATATATATATATATATATATATATATATATATATATGTATATATATATATATATATATATATATATATATATATATATATATAGCCTATGTATGTATATATATGTATGTATATATATATATATATATATATATATATATATATATATATGTATGTATATATATATATATATATATATATATATATATATATATATATATATGTGTGTGTGTGTGTATATATATATATATATATATATATATATATATATATATATATATATATATATATATATATACATATATATATATTTATATATATATATATATATATATATATATATATATATATATATATACACACGCACACATATATTTATATATATATATATATATATATATATATATATATATATATATAAACACACACATATATATATATAACGGATTTTGAGCGAAGTGAAAAATCTATTTTTGGGTGAAAGAGCCATGTCGTCCTGATGGAAGTTCCTTCATTAGTAGCTTCCTAAGTTATATGCGACTACAGTGATATATCCCAGAAAATTTACCGAAGGTACCCAGAATTCTAACTCCTGGAGTGAGTATCCCTTAAATTTCTCCAAGGGATATCGCGTAAGGACGTATCTTGACACATCTCATAGCTATTTACACCCTGAATAGCCTTTCACTTCGAGAGAGAAAGTGGCAAGAAAAATAAGAGAGTCGTTAAAGAGGTAAAACAACACGACTCTCCTAACGTACTGTAAATAGTTCTGCCAATCGCCACTGTACGGTGCCACCAAACCATTCTCCGTAGCTTTGTAAGTATTACAGATACAGTACCAAAAGGGAGGGATTAACATCCTTTTACCAAAGGAGGGTGGGTCCATCAGGACGACATGGCTCTTTCACCCAAAAATAGATTTTTCGCTTCGCTCAAAATCCGTTTTTTGGGCTTAGGCCATGTCGTGCTGAAGGAAGTTTACCAGAGCATTAATGTATCTGTGGATTTAATAGTGCCGTTATCTCGAATGGACTATTTCCTAATCGGCCATAAAGACCAAAGACACTTGATGTTACCACAATACATCAACTAACTGAGCATACCGTATGCCAGCTCTTCCTGCCCCCTACAGGGAAAAGTCTGTATAGACTCTTAGTAAAAAACCCGAGATTGTGAGTTCAAAGAACAATAAGCAAGCAGAAAGTATATCGTGTCGTATATACGTAAAGCGTAGTTTGTACTAGAGTTCTGAATAGAGTACTGTACCTCCCAGGTCTGGATCAGGCAGACGAGTTTATGTTCACGTAGGAAACGTAATACAGTAAACAAACATAGCACAACCAAACTTACCTGTTTGCATGGTAAGGGAGACTTTGTCCCACAAGGTCCATAAGAGGATCAAGGATACTCTGCATATAATCTAATAATCTTAAGGCGAGAGAGACGCAAAGATTCCTTCTATAGTTTATTTTCAAGAAACACAGAAGTTATGATTAAGTAATATATTTATGCTTAGACATAGACATAACAAGCATAACAGTAATAACAAAATAAATAAGTTTCATCTGAAAGAGAAAACGTTGCCACTCCGTGAAATTAGGAAATTTCAATATATATGTTATTACTAAAAGACATTATGCATAAACATGCTGGCACTCATGTCAAAATATTATGCTTAAGTTCACTTAACTATGGAAGACAGTTTATAATGTTCATATCAATACTAAAAAATATCATATTATACCTAAGTCTATCATGTACACCCATCACTAACAGTCCCAATTAGTGCACTGTCCTTCGCAGTAATCAAACTACAGGCTTTATTACATTGCCTGCAGCCACCACATGAAATTTGATGTCTTGTAATTGCTTCGCATAGTGCTTAAAAAAGACTCTGGAAGACTTCCAACCAGTATAAGCACGCAGGTTATCAAACGACATAGTCTGAAAGAAGTTAAGAGACGAGGCAACCTTTCTCGGATCATGACCTGCGGGTGTACTATCAGGATCCGCTCTGCGAATAAAGTAAGTGATTTTCGTCCTTATCTGTTTCAAGGATAACGTCGAACCAGAAGTTTCTCCCCTAAAAAGCTGACCTCCCTTAAAGTCTGAAGTTCTACGAAGATAGATCTTTAGGCATTCCACTGGGCAGAGGGATGCTTCTTCCTTCAGAGGGCAGATTCTCCAGGGACCCCATCTCTTAGTGGGTAGCTCATTCTTGGCGAGAAACGTCGGATCCGGAAAGAGATTTAGTTCTCCGTTCGGTGTAAACTGAATGTGGCCATTATCCCTCGAGAGGGCCACTATTTCGCTAACTCTGGCTCCTGAGGCTAGTGCAAATAAAAATATCACTTTCTGAGTCAAGTCTTTCAGCGAGCAATCTTCATTGTTCAAGGTTGAGGACAGATGAAGAACCTTATCCAAAGACCATGAAATAGGCTTTGGAGGGGCTGCAGGCCGAAGTTTTGCGCAGGCTTTCAGAATCTTGTTGAAGATTTCGCTTGAAAAATCCACTTGGAAGGCATATAGAATCGGTCTAGCTAAGGCAGATTTACACGTCGTGATCGTATTAGCCGCTAGCCCTTGTCCGTGAAGATGGATGAAAAAGGACAGGCAGAAATCCGTAGAAATCTCTTGAGGTTTCTTCGCCTTAACAAAGGCCACCCATTTCTTCCAGGAAGATTCGTATTGTCTTCTTGTTGACTTTGACTTACATGTATATTCTTCTAAGAAGTTAATACTGTCTTCAGAAATCCCAAACCTTTTCTTGACCGCTAAGGCGAGAAAATCATGAGATGAAGGTTCTGGGTTTTCTCTGATGAAGCGTAGACAGTCGTATTCTGTACTAGCTGAGTCAGAACTGGTTCCGGCAACGGGATCAGCTTCAGGCGTAGTTCTGTTATCAATGGAAACCAGACACTGCCTGGCCACTTGTGGGCCACTATCGCTGCCCTCCCCCGAAAGGATCTCAATTTGTCGAGGGCTTTCAACAGTAGGTTGGTTGGTGGGAACAGGTAAATCCTGGACCATCTATTCCAATCTAGAGACATCGCGTCCGTCGCTTCCGCTAGAGGATCCTCGTACGGGGCTACGTACTGGGCCAACTTCTTGTTGTCGCTCGTTGCGAAGAGATCTACTTGCAATCCTGGGACTTTGCTCAATATGAAAGAGAATGATCCTGCGTCCGCCGTCACATTGCGGAATCCTTGAAGGTGGACTGCTAATAAGTGCCATTTCATCTTCTTGGACAGATGAAGGATGGCTATTATCACCTGATTCAACTGAGGCGATCTTGAACCTTGACGATTTATGCATCTCATAACCACTTCGCTGTATAGGACCAGACGAACGTGGATTGAGCGGCGAAGTTTCAGTTTCTTCAGGGAAAGAAACACTGCCATGGCTTCCAGATAGTTGATGTGGAAGGTTTTGAAGAGGGGAGGCCAAGTTCCTTGCACTTTCCGAAGATGAGAATGACCCCCCCATCCTTCCTTTGAAGCATCCATGTGGACGGTGACTGCAGGAGGAGGTGGTTGCAAGGATACTCTCCTTCTTAAGTTCTTTGTTTCCGACCATGGCTTGAGAATCAATCGCAGACGATTTGGTAACGGTCTTAGTAGATCTCTTCGATCGTTGTAAGCGTATTTTCTCCAGATCCCTGATGCATTTTTTAATTGTGCTCTCAAAAGTGGGTCCGTCAAAGAGGCAAACTGGAGAGACCCCAACACTCTCTCCTGTTGTCTTCTTGAAATCCTTCGGGATTGAAGCAGACTTTTGACGGCCCCTGCTATTTCCTTTCTCTTTGCTTTTGGCAAGGAGAAGCAATGTGACTGTAAATCCCAGTGAATTCCCAACCACTGGAACTTTTGAGCTGGAGACAGCCGAGACTTTTTCAGGTTTATCTTGAATCCTAGGTACTCTAGGAATTGGATCACTTTTCTGGAGGCTTGCATGTATTCTTCTTTGGATGCTGCCCACACCAGCCAGTCGTCCAGGTAGGCCATCACCTGAACCCCTTTGAGGCGTAGTTGTTGAACAACTGCATTCGCAAGCTTTGTGAATATTCTCGGTGCAATATTCAGACCGAAGGGCATGGCTCTGAAAACGTATTTTCTTTTCTGGAGCTTGAACCCTAGGTAGGGGGAAACCTGACGGTTGATTGGCACATGCCAGTACGCGTCCGTCATGTCTGTGGAGACTGTAAATGCCCTTTTGGGCAGAAGAGTCCTTATGTGCTGAAGCGTCAGCATTCTGAACTTATAGTTCACAATGAACTTGTTGAGTGGTGATAAGTCCAGAACGACTCTGAGCTTTTCCGAATCCTTCTTCGGAACACAGAATAGCCTTCCTTGGAATTTGATGGACTTTGCTTTCCTTATGACTCTCTTGTCCAGTAGTTCTTGAACGTATTCTTCCAGAACTGGGGTTGAAGGTTGGAAGAATTGAGGAAAGCTTGGTGGAGTTGAGTTCCAACCCCACCCCAGTCCTATCTTGATCAGGCTGTGGGCCCAAGGATCGAAGGTCCACCGATCCTGGAAGTGTAGATGTCTCCCTCCTACCAGCAGCATCTCACTTTGAGTGCTGGGTGGAGGACTGTCCACCTTGGCCACGACCACCTTTGTTGCCTCTTCCTCGGAAGGGGCGCCTAGATGAGCCCCGAAAGGAGCCTCTAGACTTTGGCTTAGAAGAAGCCGACTGCCTTTCGTAAGCTGGGGTGAAGACTGGTGACTGAGTCGCCAGTGTTTGGGGCACCAGTTGAAAGGTGGTGGTGGGTTGTGCCACCGTCTGGGACACCGTGGCCACGGGACGCTGTTGCTGTCTTGGCCGAGAGGACAAGCGAGGCCGCTTCGACTTATTCTTCGGCTGGGGACCCCCATCAGCGGAAGACTTTCTCTTGGAGGACAAGCCCCATTTAGAGAGGAGATTTCTATTCTCCGAAGCAGCCTTGTCTACGACCTCCTTAACTACATCACTAGGAAAGAGGTCTTTTCCCCAGATATTAGAAGCTATCAGCCTCCTAGGTTCGTTTTTCACAGAAGCGGAAGCAAACACGAACTCCCTACAAGCCGTCCTGGCTCTGATAAAGTTGTATTGGTCCTTCGTTACTGTAGCTAAGTGAGCCTTGGCAAAGACCATATACATATCTGGGGTATCAGGAATGCTAGCCATCGTTTCTAGCCCTGTTTGTAGAGACATGGATGCTGCCAAGCGTTCCTTCGTCTCATGTTCTCTCTTCAGGAGAAACTCTGACAGCTTTGGGAGGTCCTCGTTGAACTGACGTCCAGCGATATCGGCCTCCAGCTTCCCGACTGAGAAGGTAACATGAACGTCCTTCCAGTCTTTGTCATCTGAAGGGAAAGCAAGGGAGAAAGGCTTGCTCTCTTCCAGCGTGGGACAGGGTTTTCCTGCCCTTACGGCCTTCAGAGCTGCTTTAAACCCCTTATCCATTAAGGGAAAAGCACGTTGAGGGTCAGCAATGAACGACGGATGTTTTTTGCTTAAAGCCGGCACCTTTGAGCTAGTGAATGCTCTCTCTTTTAGTTTTGCTGAAAACATAGCTTGTGCCTTAGCGAGCTCAAGGACAATTACTTCCTTGGGCTCCGTCTCTTCTTTTGATGCCGGTTCAGTTCTGACGCTCTGCTGGGCCAGAACTCGACTTCCTCTACTCAGTCTACTGGAACGGTACCCAGTTTCTCCGTGAGGAAAATCTTGCCTGCTGACATAGGCATGTGCTCCGCATACCTCCACGGGTTAACGTCGGAGAACACAGGAAGGTCCTTCACATTTAGTTTCTTTGGGGCTATGCGTGAAGAAACTAACTGTTCAATTTCTGACCGGAAAGTAGTCTCTTTCTCGGTAGAACGCTTCTGCAAGTCATATACCATCGACATCAGAGATTGCAGAGTGGACGTAATTGCCTCCAAATGAGGCGGTTGCGAAGAGGTTGAGGGTGCTGGTTCAGCCGCAGCTGCTGAAGAAACCGACACTGCTTCAGCGTTCTCAACCTCACTAGTAGGAGAGACAACTGCCTCCTGTTCTGAGTCTTCCACGAGGAGATTCTTCTCGGTCTCCTCGGAAACGACAGACATATTGTCGTCTAGGTGGACACTTTCTAAAGCATCCGCCATGTCAGGGTCTCCAGGCTTCTGAACCTGGATCTGCACCAAAGGGATTGAAGGCTTAGTCTGGGGAATGACAGAATCGTCACGAGCTCCGGGGAAGAGACAGTCCCTCATCCTAACATTAGGAAGGTATGGGCCCGAGCTATTCTTTTGAAAACCTCTTACCCATTTTCGCAGCGTAATCCTAGTTGCATCCCTAGACTCCGCAGACTTTTGATCATCAAAAGCCTCCTTAACCAACTTGTCACACACAGTACATAGCTCTGGGTCCCAGTGCTTGAGGGCCCCTTTGGTGACAGAACAGCGGGCGTGAGACCTACACACGCCATGTCCGTAGAAGTCCTTGCTGCGGACCCTACAAAAGTTGTTCCCGCACTCGGGATGCTCCTCCTGTAAAGAAAAGAAAAGCAAATGAGTTTTCTGTGAAATCCTCAGATTTCAACATAATAACATTTATTATATTTAGCTTGGATAGGGTAAGCTATAGAGTAGGAAAGACACCTACATGTGTTTCCCGTCCAGCCATTTGCTATGACCCCCTCCCATATTGAGCCATGAAATTCACAAAGAATGAAATAACAGAGGGAATATCCAAGATATATAGTGTCTTCTTGACACATCCTCTTATAATGCTCAATATAGTGGATAAGTTTAATGGACAGAACCATTAAAATAAGAGAGAATCAGCTCTCTATATGATGGTCTCACAAATGGCTGCTCAAGAACCACTTGCAGGTTGGAAAAAATTTTACTATATTTTTCAGGATACAGCAGTTGCCGACGGCAGTATGCTGCTGACACTGCCGGCCCCGCCGACACTGCCGGCCCCGCCGACACTGCCGGCCCCGCCGACACTGCCGGCCCCGCCGACGTTGTCGGCATGTAGGGCCAGTCGGCATAAGCCGGCAGGCAGGCGTATGCCGAGCCTGCCGGCAACTACCGGCTAATAAAAGATGAATATAGTGTCGAGCTTGCCGACACTGTCGGCATGTTGGGCTAGTCAGCATATGCCAGCAGGCCGGCATCTGCCGGGCCTGCCGACCACTGCTGGCTATTAAATATAACATTATGGATGGAAGGCATAGGTCAGCTGCCGACAAGCTACTCAGTTGCCGGCAGACAGGAATACCAAACTCACCAACGGCCATCGATCAACTTTGTTAAGGGATTACAGCGAACTGTTAGCCTAACCAACCCAAATTGTCGGCAGAATTAACTGCCGACTAAAGCCCATAATAGACAGTAAAAGGGGAAGAGAAGGATAGAAGACGGCAAAGGATCATCTATGCCGTCCACATCCTGAAAGAGTGTGCCAGTGGAAGAGGGAAATCAATTCGGGCTTCCACTCAACCATATCTCATCTTAGGGGATATGGAAGGCAGTCCAAGGGAGGACTCTGAGGAACACTCAAAGATATGAGGTTATCTGTCAGTAACCTAACCAGGCACAGACAGAAGAACTCATGCCAGGTCTACAGACATCCAGAGGAGCCTATGTAGAACCACGTCCGTAAGAGTGTTGGATCATTCAACACGAAAGAGATAGCGGGGAAGGGGTGAATAATCCATAATCAAAGCAATACCCTAAAGCACTACTTAACCTGAAGGATTCTGTGCTCATATTAACCTCAACTAGGGGAAGTCAATTCCCCAGGTTGGGTTAGGCAATGAGAGAACGTCCGAAAACGAACTCAAGAGAACAGAATCTCGTACTAGGGATTAAAACAATGAAGAAACCTATCCTCCCGTTAAGAACCCCCAATACAGGACTGTCTGCTAGACCATAAAGAGGAAATTGTAAAACAATAACCTCTACAAGAGCTAGGGAGGCTAGCCTCCTGAACAGCAACTAGCCCTACTGGAATACCGACAAGCTACTCAGTTGCCGGTATAAATCCAGGTAGCCAGATGCCTAACACAGACTTACTCTGATGTCCCGTCCCCAACTCCAAACTCAATGCTGACAAGCTACTCAGTTGCCAGCTCAGAGAAAAGGAGAGGGAAACGAAACGCCGCAGAAAATTTACCCAACCACAGGTTACAGTAAATTAACTGAGGATAGCCTAGGCTAATCAGAGGGAAAGGGAATTACTCTTAATTCTCATAGAGAAAATATCGACTTAAAGGGGGAAAATGAGATATCTATCTCCTCCCAAAAAGACAATATAAGAGTAATGGGGACATATAAAGTATACTAAAGCACTAAAGCTATTAAGCTAGAGAGCTTAGAGAAACGTTCTACGTAACTCTGGTATACTATTATGGAAGAGGAAAGGAAACAGTAATATCTTAATTGTATAAAATATTGCCTGAGCTTCAATACAACTTTACCAGGAAGGTTATATCATGCATGAGGTGTGAAAGTGCCTAGGCTAGAAGCCTAGCACTCGTGAGGCTCGAAATTATAGCCAAATTCACGACAACAATGACATAATATAAAAATCCCTAGCTAAAATACTAAATAGCTAATGTTATTAAAGCAAAGATGCCGGGAATATCGTTCTTGCTAACTAAATGAACAAAATAACGATCGCTTCATGACGCCATCCAGCCGGCAGCAGCTCTTGTTACGTTAATTACGATATCAATCGAAAAGCAAAACTAGCAAGAGCTTACATTTACACAATTAAAAGATATTACTTAACTTTCCAGAAGCTGATGAAGCTGGGGAATCCCTAATAATGAAGAAAAGCTTCGAAAATAGCGAGATAACACAGGGAAAATACTGGTCAGCAAAGCTACAAACGAAAGAATAGTTTGGTGGCGCCGTATGGTGGCGATTGGCCGAACTATTTATAGTATGTTAGGAGAGTCGTGTTGTTTTACCACTTTAACGACTCTCTTATTTTTCTTGCCACTTTCCCTCTCGAAGTGAAAGGCTATTCGGGGTGTAAATAGCTATGAGATGTGTCAAGATACGTCCTTACGCGATATCCCTTGGAGAAATTTGAGGGATACTCGCTCCAGGAGTCAGAATTCTGGGTACCTTCGGTAAATTTTCTGGGATATATCACTGTAGTCACATATAACTTAGGAAGCTACTAATGAAGGAACTTCCATCAGCACGACATGGCCTAAGCCCAAAAATATATATGTGTATATATATATATATATATATATATATATATATATATATATATATATATATATATATATACATATATATATATATATTTTTACGTATGTATGCTCATATATATATATATATATATATATATATATATATATATAAATTTTTACGTATGTATGTTTATATATATATATATGTATGTATGTATGTATATATATATATATATATATATAAATATATATATATATATATATATATATATATATATATATATAAATTATATATAAATATATATATATATATATATATATATATATATATATATATATATATATATATATATATATATATATATATATATCATATACCAAGGCACTTCCCCCAATTTTGGGGGGTAGCCGACATCAACAAATGAAACAAAAACAAAAAGGGGACCTCTACTCTCTACGTTCCTCCCAGCCTGACAAGGGACTCAACCGAGTTCAGCTGGTGCTGCTAGGGTGCCACAGCCCACCCTCCCCCGTTATCCACTACAGATGAAGCTTCATAATGCTGAATCCCCTACTGCTGCCACCTCCGCGGTCATCTAAGGCACCGGAGGAAGCAGCAGGGCCTACCGGAACTGCGTGACAATCGCTCGCCATTCATTCCTATATCTAGCACGCTCTCTTGCCTCTCTCACATCTATCCTCCTATCATCCAGAGCTTTCTTCACTCCATCCATCCACCCAAACCTTGGCCTTCCTCTTGTACTTCTCCCATCAACTCTTGCATTCATCACCTTCTTTAGCAGACAGCCATTTTCCATTCTCTCAACATGGCCAAACCACCTCAACACATTCATATCCACTCTAGCTGCTAACTCATTTCTTACACCCGTTCTCACTCTCACCACTTCGTTCCTAACCCTATCTACTCGAGATACACCAGCCATACTCCTTAGACACTTCATCTCAAACACATTCAATTTCTGTCTCTCCATCACTTTCATTCCCCACAACTCCGATCCATACATCACAGTTGGTACAATCACTCTCTCATATAGAACTCTCTTTACATTCATGCCCAACCCTCTATTTTTTACTACTCCCTTAACTGCCCCCAACACTTTGCAACCTTCATTCACTCTCTGACGTACATCTGCTTCCACTCCATCATTTGCAGCAACAACAGACCCCAAGTACTTAAACTGATCCACCTCCTCAAGTAACTCTCCATTCAACATGACATTCAACCTTGCACCACCTTCCCTTCTCGTACATCTCATAACCTTACGCTTACCCACATTAACTCTCAACTTCCTTCTCTCACACACTCTTCCAAATTCTGTCACTAATCGGCCAAGCTTCTCTTCTGTGTCTGCAACCAGTACAGTATCATCCGCAAACAACAACTGATTTACCTCCCATTCATGGTCATTCTCGTCTACCAGTTTTAATCCTTGTCCAAGCACTCGAGCATTCACCTCTCTCACCACTCCATCAACATACAAGTTAAACAACCACGGCAACATCACACATCCCTGTCTCAGCCCCACTCTCACCGGAAACTAATCACTCACTTCATTTCCTATCCTAACACATGCTTTACTACCTTTGTAGAAGCTTTTCACTGCTTGCAACAACCTTCCACCAACTCCATATAACCTCATCACATCCCACATTGCTTCCCTATCAACTCTATCATACACTTTCTCCAGATCCATAAATGCAACATACACCTCCTTACCTTTTGCTAAATATTTCTCGCATATCTGCCTTACTGTAAAAGTCTGATTCATACAACCCCTACCTCTTCTAAAACCACCCTTTACTTCTAAAATTGCATTCTCTGTTTTATCCTTAATCCTATTAATCATTACTCTACTATACACTTTTCAAACTACACTCAACAAACTAATACCTCTTGAATTACAACACTCATGCACATCTCCCTTACCCTTATATAGTGGTACAATACATGCACAAACCCAATCTAATGGTACCATTGACAACACAAAACACATATTAAACAATCTCACCAACCATTCAAGTACAGTCACACCCACTTCCTTCAACATCTCAGCTCTCACACCATCCATACCAGGCGCTTTTCCTATTCTCGTTTCATCTAGTGCTCTCCTCACTTCCTCTATTGTAATCTCTCTCTCATTCTCATCTCCCATCACCGGCACCTCAACACCTGCAACAACAATTATATCTGCCTCCCTATTATCCTCAACATTCAGTAAGCTTTTGAAATATTCCACCCACCTTTTCCTTGCCTCTTCTCCTTTTAACAACCTTCCATTTCCATCTTTTACTGTCTCTTCAATTCTTGAACCAGCCTTCCTTACTCTCTTCACTTCTTTCCAAAAATTCTTCTTATTCTCTTCATATGAATGACCCAATCCCTGACCCCACCTCAGGTCAGCTGCCCTCTTTGCCTCACGTACCTTGCGCTTTACTTCCACATTTTTCTCTCTATACTTTTCATACTTCTCTATACTATTACTCTGCAGCCATTCTTCAAATGTCCTCTTTTTCTCTTCCACTTTTACCTTCACTCCTTCATTCCACCATTCACTGCCCTTCCTCATGCTGCCTCCAACAACCTTCTTGCCACATACATCACTAGCAATCCCAACAAAATTTTCTTTTACTAACTTCCACTCCTCCTCTAAGTTACCAGTTCTCTTACTTTCACTTCGTCATATGCCATTTTCAACCTTTCCTGATATTTACTTTTTACCCCCGATTTTATTAGCTCTTCAACCCCGACTAGCTCCCTTTTACATCCACCTACTCTATTCCCCCACTCTTTTGCTACAACTGATTTTCCTTCCACCAAAAAAGGATCAGACATACCGTTAGCCATAACCCTAAAAACGTGCACGTCTTTCAATCTTCCAAACATTCTTTTAGTTATCAACACATAATCCATTAATGCCCTTTCTACTACTCTTCCATTTGCCACTCTTACCCATGTATACTTATTTTTATCTTTCTTTTTGAAAAAGCTATTACTTATCACCATCTCTTGCTCAACACACATATCTACCAGTCTCTCACCACTCTCATTTTCACCTGGTACGCCATACTTCCCAATGACACCTTCTACCTCTCCAGTGCCCACTCTAGCATTTAAGTCACCCATGACAACTACATAATTCCTTCTACCCAGTCCTTCTACACACCTAGTTAATTCATTCCAGAACTCATTCCGCCCTCCTTCACTTTTCTCACTACCTGGCCCATATGCACTGACAAACGCCCAACATTCCCTACCCAACCTAACCCTTACCCACATTAACCTAGATGATATCTCCTTCCATTCCACTACTTTACCTGTCATCCATTCACTCAGCAATAAAGCCACACCCTCTCTCGCTCTTCCCCTTTCAATCCCAGACACTCTACCAGACATTTCATCAAACATCACTTCACCCGTTCCTTTTATCTTTGTCTCACACAAGGCCAATACATCCATCCTTCTATTCCTAATCATACTTCCAATCTCACATCTTTTACTCTCTATCGTACTACATCCACGCACATTCAAACACCCCAAAACTAGAGTGCGGGGAGCAGTCACTCTCCCCCCAGCTCCATCTCTTTGTCGATGTCTCACAGGATGTAGATACAGGAGAGGGGGTTCCCAGCCCCCTCGTCCCGTCCTTTTTAGTCGCCTCTTACGACACGCAGGGATAACGTTGGCGCTATTCTAATTGTTTTTTATGCCCCCGCGGCCATATTGTTTTGCTAATTGGACGGCATTTTACAAACCTTAATTTTTTATGACCAATGCAGTAATATCAAATCTATGAAGTACTTCTCAGTTTGTGAGGTTCTCATCTTCATACCTTATTTACATGGTTTAAAACCAAAGACAAATAACATAATTATCAATTAAAACATTTGATAATTGTCTTCCATAAACTAAAAATCAGATGAAATTTCAAATATAAATGCCGTAAAAAATTTGAAGATGAAAATGGAGCTGAAAAAAATATAGATATAATTACTTGATTGATATTGGGAATGAATTTATAGCAAAGAATTAACAACGTTGGTATGAATTTGGTTAAATTCACCAAGTAGGCCTATGGTATTTAATGATAGTCATTGGTACAAATTGTAATTGGTTACATAAAAATCATAAAAAAAAACTAAGATTTTGTGGTTGCTATGATCAGCTGTCAGATGCCAGGAAATCGCCTCTAAAGGTGTTTCTTCGTCAAAAAAAATTCTGGGGAACCACCCTCCAAACCCCCACCCCCCTCCCCGCCCGTCATCAATGTCTTCTCAGCCTTTAGCTCGCTCACCCACCCAAAAAGACGCCCCTTCACCCCTGATAGCTTATATAGGACAGATCTATTTTTACGTTGTTACTGATCTTGAGATATCTTATATTCATTATTCGTTACTTCTGATGTAGTTTATTCATTTCATTTGCTTTCTCTCACTGGGTTATTTTTCCTTTTTGGAGCCCCTGGGCTTACAGCATCCTGCTTTTCCAACTAGGGTTGTAGCTTAGCTAATAATAGCAATAATAATATCTAACTAACGGAAACAGTAAATTAAAGAGGAATGATATCATTTTGCACTCTATTATTAGGTGGAGTACAGAATTAATCAAAACATAGTGTTACAATGAATAACTTGCCAAATTGTAAACTAATTTCAATGAAAAATTCAGTAATGCACACCTGAAGTAATTTTTCTTTTTTTCAAATAGACTCTCTTGGGAGTTTATGGGAAGTTCACCAATGTTATACCTAAGCTTGTTGCTGAGTGCACTTTAATACTTGAAGTATTAACTGAAGTTGGTTATACATCTTGGTAACTTATATGCTGGTTTTATAATGACAGCCATAATGCAGATCATTAAAGGATAAAGGTACTTGGTAGGTTGGAGAAAAAGTTAAGTCCATTAGATAATTAAAAAATATTTCATTTCAAACTAATATGATTATCCTAGTTCAAACTTTCCCTTTCAATATAATGTACCAAAAATTTAAGACACCTTTTGACAGCGGGGAAGCATGTTGTTGATAGGCACCATAAACCCAGGGCTCTTCAAACTACAGGTCGCGACCCAGTAACTGCAAATTAGGTAGCAGGCTCACAACAATAAATACTTGAATAAAATAATCATTAACTAAGATGCAATGAGATAATTATAAATTCATATGTAGGATACACCATAATATATTTCCACGAAATTATTGTGCTCTTTGTTAACCCATGAATATTAATTCAGTTTCCCTTATTAGGTTCTCCAGGACCAACTCGAAGCTCCGAAAACATAACCTTATATGGACGTAACGATTTTCTAGCTCCATGACTGATCGGCTCAGAGGGGCATCTCGCGCCAGATGGAGTGACGTCTTGCACGGTCTTGGCCTCGGACCGCCGTAGTGCATGGCTGTCCACCGTGGTGTGAGCATCTCTGTGCTCGCCTTGCTGTGTTGACTGATGCGGTGATCCAGGAGTGTCTCTCGTGTGTGAAGGACCAATCACACATTTGGCTTGACAACTAATCACTCGCAAGCGATTAACGGCACCATCTGTGAATGTTCTTTTGAAATGAACCTGAAATAGAATTGGTGTTGGGAGAAGATGTAAGTCTATTATTCATTGCAATGAACCCTATTGTGATTAATATAATCCTGTACCATTGCTGTATTTTCTCTAATGACTTATATTTATTTATTGTAATGAACCCTATTGCAATGAATCTAATCCTGTACCCTTGCTGTATTCTCTTTATTGATGAGCTGTCTTTTCGTTTACAACTAAAACCTCGTCCAATATACAAGTTATACTGTTTAATATATGTAATCATGGAAGACGTGAGTTTCAAGACCTACACGCCAATAACTTATAACTTTAGTCGAGAGAGTGAACACCTTTCCAGTATTCTATAGTTTTAGATATTTCCACAAGAGTAGGTCTCAGACAACTGATTGTAACCTGACTTCAAAAAGTGAATCTTTCTTGGACATTGACAGTGAGCTAAGAACATCGTCATCATGTCGGAGCGATCATTAAAATCAAGAACGTCATCCAAGAGCGACATAAGCGAGGTCCGCCGAAAGCTGTTGGAAGCACAGGCTAACTTAGCCAAGGTTCAACTGAAGGCACGCTTAGAGAAGTGGAAGAATGTGCAGCCAAAAAAAAAAGCTGAAGCTGCTCGGAGAGATGCCGAGGATTGGGCTGCTAGAAGGCTAGTGGACATTGCATTGCTTGAGGCCGAGCTCAAGGTTCAGAGACAGCAACTTGAATACAAAATTAGATCGGAGGCAGGAGAGTTGCGATGTGGTTTGGAAGTGTCTTCACATGCTGGAAGCATAAGAGTACCCAGTGTAAAGGCCAGGGAGACTGAAAAGGAATCGAGGAAGTCCTCTCACGGCCATTGGATCCCACCTCAACTCCTTTCACTTCACAATATGCCACGTTTGAACCCTCTGTCACTGACCCCTTGGCCAACAACTTGCAAGTACTTAAGGCACTCGAATGCACTCTTGCAAGCAGCAATGAGTTGGTGCGGACATCGCTATTACCACCAACTAAACTTGAGCGCTTTGGAGGTGACTTCACCAAATTTATTTGGGTAAGGATATCCTTGAAATGGCACATTGTGAACAATACCTCGGACCCCGAGCGCAGGCTGAACTACCTGTATCATACGCTAGATAGGCCTCCAAGAAACCTAGTTGAAAACTGCTTACACCTGCCACTGACAATGGGGTACGATGAAGCCTGGAAGCAGCCGAGTGAATTCTACGGCAGAGAAGCTTTCTGAGTGGAAGGGAATCCAAGAAGGTGTTAGTGAAGGTTTAATGAACTACGCTTCTTACCTTAAGGAGGTGAAGGCTGCACTGGGTGCAATTTACACTAGAATTGAGCAGCAAGAAACTATGAGAAAGATAGTGGAAAAGCTCCCTCACCCTCTCCAGGTAAGATGGGTCTCCAAGTACCTGGAATACAAACACAAGCTTCCAACCTTGATCACCTTTGTAGAGAAACTGGCACTGGTTGCTCAAGAACTGAAGTACTACGAGTGCGACTGTCATCCATCCAATGGCAAACTTGAGGGCATGAGCAAGCCGATTATAGCTAAAGCCGTTCACCACTGCAAGAAAGATAAGCACGGAATTCAGTTGTGCCACCGATTCTAAAGACTGAATTTGGATGACTGCTGGAATGCTGTGGTGGATGCCAAGCTCTGTGCACAATCACAAAGCCTGTGAAAAATAATCCACGTGTGGCAAGTGTGGCTTGGGGACGCATCACACACTCTTGCACTATATGAAGAAGACCCCTCCAAGGGACAGTGCAAACTCCAAGAGAGCAATTGTGTCCAAGAAATCTGACAAGCATAAAGTGGGGTCCGGGATGACTAGCAATGCACCGTCTGATAGAACTAACAGCAAAACCGCTCCAGAGGCTGGGACTCCTGCGAAGACTGTGCACGTATACGCCTTGTCCACTGACCGGCGACCGTATGGATGTACAATGTTAAAGCTCATCCCAGGTATGGTGAATGGAACATGCACTTTGATCGGCTTCATAGATGGAGAAGGCGTGTTTTTAATATATATATATATATATATATATATATATATATATATATATATATATATATATATATGTGTGTGTGTGTGTGTGTGTGTGTATACAGTATATATATATATATATATATATATATATATATATATATATATATATATATATATATATATATATATATATATATATATATTTATATATATATAAATACAGCGGCGACTTGCTTTCAAGTGCGGAGCTGCGTACTGCGGAGAATTCGATCTGGAGACTGACCCAAAGACAAGAGTACAAAGAAGAGTTAAGCACCCTCTCGAAAAAGGGAAGATTGCTGAAGAGGTCTAGTAAATTAATCAAGCTTAGATCATTTCTTGAGGACAGATTGCTCCGCATCGGTGGTCGATTACAGAAGTCTACATTGGCAGATACGTCCAAGCATCGAATCATCTTACCCAGTAGTTCTCCGGTGGTCAAACTTATGGTGAGAGCCAAGCACAAGTCCTGCAGCTATTTTGGCCAGAACCACCTGATGACCCAGTTGAGGACAAACTACTGGATCGTTCGCGGAAATGTAATAGTCAAGACTGTCATTCGAGAATTCGTCCGCGGAAATGTAATAGTCAAGACTGTCATTCGAGAATTCGTCCGCGGAAATGTAATAGTCAAGACTGTCATTCGAGAATGCTGGGTCTGTCAAAAACTAAGTCGTTGTCCCTTAGTTCAGAATCATGTGGTAATCAACTCAAAGTAAATATCTTCTGGCCAAGGAATCAAACCCAGGCCCAAGAAACGGAGGTTCCATCGACTTAGCAACTTGTTCTCGTTCTGACCTCAACCAGGAGGGTTAGTGAGATCTACGGTTTTTCCTCTGACATCGCTTGGTCTAGATAATCAAGTTTCATTCCCTTTCAATCCTGACTTTGTGGCTAAGACTCAAAATACGTCAATATATATTTTTCTTTCATTTTTGACTTTATGGTTATGACTCAAAATACGTCAATACATTTCTCTTTCATTTTTGACTTTGTGGCTACGACTCAAAATACGTCAATACATTTCTCTCTAATTTTTTACTTAATGGCAAAGACTCAAAATACGTCAATACATTTCTCTTTCATTTGTGATTTTGTGGCTAAGACTCAAAATATGTCAATACATTTCTCTTTCATTTTTGACTTTATGGCTAAGACCCAAAATACGTCAATACATTTTACCAGGACACATCTCCGATTTGGAATCGTCGCTGAAGTCATACTAATATGTAAAGAAGTCAAGTTTGTATAGTTAGGAAAATACAAATTACTTTCAATATTATCATATTTCTCTCTTTGCAGTCACGACCAGATGCAGATTTTCATGAGTTTTTCATTTATGAAAAAGGGCCCCATCATTAGCCAATGTGAGTCATTTGAGAATTGGAACAAAGTCTGATCTATTGAAGTACTTAGATAAGACAGCTGAAAAGCCATCAACAGATGTTACAGTAAAAGCCTATGATCTTCCAACAGTGGTTAATTTTATAGTCAGTCAACACAATTTGGGAATATATGAAATATACAGAAACACAATTATTAGCCTGTGCACAATCTCATATCTCTGGGTGTGACAATCTTTCAGTTTGGAACATCTACCCAGAGAAACATCTTCAATCACTAGCTCATGTATAGAGGGTGTATGGAAGAAAACAGAATACAACATTCCAATCTCCAGAAAAGAATGGAATGTTATACTCGGGAACTCTTCACATTCTTCGGTCAAAAGTTAGTCAAAGCAAATCTAGGTGTATAGCTCATAACAACATTGAAAGACAAGTTACTAAAAATGAAACCTTGTAGCAAAGAGGGCTTAGAACCATGCAACTATCAAGAAACTGACACAAGAATGCTCCTTCACCTAAAACTTGAAGCTCAACATGGACCCAATAAAGCATACTTGCAGACAGCGGACATACTGTAGATGTCGCGTGTATTGTTATCTCAGTGTTCCATGAACTAACATTAACCGAACTTTTAGGTAGCTTTTGGGATGGGAAAACTGACAGTATTTGCTGATCTAGCAGTTAGTATTACAGGTGAACCCTGATATGGGACCAGTTCTTCCCTTCTTTCAGGCACTGACAGTAATTTCATACTTTGTAGGAGTTGGCAAGAAGACAGCATGGGAAGTGTGGAAGATGCATCCAGAACTTAAAAAAACGGTTTGTACACTTCATTACATAATTGTGATTGCTTTACTATGGACAAAACAACAATGCAGAGTACTAAATGCTTCATTGTATTTCTTGTGGAACTGCTACTATAAATGAAGCTAGAAACCAACTTTTTTCAGCAGAAAGTAAAACCCTTAACAATAATCCTGTAACCCAAGCAGCTTTATTCTAACGTGTGAGGCGTGGTACTCTTCAGGCAGCATTTATTTGGAACCAGGTACTACAGCTGCATCAAGAGATTTCTGACACTATTAACTGGGGATGGAGAAAAGAATTTGTACTATGCTGGATAACTCTTGAAGATGTCAGTAAGGCATGCTCAATCTGCCATCACAGGGGATGTTGAAAATCATGCCAAACTGCAATTGTAGAAAGAAAAACTTATATTGCACCTCTTTATGTAAATTTCAAGGTACTTGCGGGCTGTAGCAATTAGGAGAATTTAAAACAAGGTTTTTACTGTCTCCGTTTGTATTGCATATATACGGCACATTTATGGAAAACTTTATATACAAGGTGCACAGTAATAAATTTTCTAATCTTTTTAATATATATATATATATATATATATATATATATATATATATATATATATATATATATATATATATATATTAAATTTACATCTGTAGTTTACATAATTCTATGTACTGTATCCTAGTGAAAATAAGTAATTTTCCAATGGGCAGAGGTTGGAGAAGGTGGGGCTGGTTGAGTGCATGATGTGTTGGATTTTTGTCCCGCACTCTGGTAACATACAATTGGTGAAATCACGATTTATTTATAAACAAATAGTGTGGCACAAATTTACTAATCTTTGGAATTTTCTTTTTGTAAGCAGCCTTATAGACAACTAGGTTTATAAGGTAGTTTATATGCTTTTTACTTACATTTTTAGGCTAATAACTATTTTCCCCACTGAGTATTCAATTTTACTATAATAAACTAATACAGTACATCTATTTATTACATAGTATTACTCTCTGACAGTTCCAAACCAGATATATATCCATTAGATAACCTCAAAAATATATAAATAGACCTTTGAAACATCTAACTTTGCAAAATAGTTTCTGAGATATGAATTGTTTTCGGGTTGGCCATAGAGATATTGCAGTTAAACTCAGATGCTCATACATTTTGTTACATTCCTCCTGCTGTTTGTACTTTTGTACTTTCTTTGCTACAATATCATCTCACCAGTAAATAGTGTAAATCACTATGTAGAATACAGTATTCGGGTACATTGTTGTAACTACTGCTATTCTTATTCCTTGAGACCCAAGGAAAAAATCTGAGTTGGTTCCATTTTTTTATTCACCCCTAAGGTAGCCCTCTTAGTATTAAAGATGGATGCCTCCGAAACACATTCTCTTTTTTATCAAGTATAGTAATGATGAGGCAGAATGTATGTAATTAAGGCTGAAGAAACGAATTAAGTTGGTCTTGACTATGAAAAATGCTTCTGTGCATGAATTTTGATCTCCAGTATTCAATATCAATGACTTTTATTAAAATATATATTAACCTTGCCTCCCAAGGGCATGTGTGCTTTTCATGCAGGGTATCCAACTTTAAATTGAAGTAAAGTACTATAATATCATACAGTTGTTCAGGAGGAACATGATATGTATATCATCATAAATAATCACCATATATGATTCAAGGATGGCAAAATACACACCAGGTAAGATAGGTGGATAATTAACATACGACTTAACATTCATTCTCAAACATTACGTACTTCAAGAAACAATCCATTTGAAATATTACTTTAAAAGTAACAAGTACATCTTCATTGAATCTGAGCCTGCATTTAGTCATATGTTTCATCATTTGAATCGAATTTGTCTTCCACAAAAGCTCTGATTTGGAAGGAAACTTTTCACAACCATCTCTTCCTCTACAGTTGCACAAGTCGGTACATGACAAGTTGTTTTCCTTGCAAGAGCATTTATGAGCACAACGGCTGATCCCCTACACATGTTTTACTAGTTGAACTATAGCTAATAGGGCAGCAGATATTTCAGACAATTTTGCTGTGAGTTTGCCGTTAGCCATTCGACACTAACCGTACTTACATTGGTCTTAGCTGCTTGGGATTAAGTACTAGACCCTGATGACAAACATTAGCCTACTTAATTGTCCAAAGAATATGCTGGTGCTATGCTCCAGATGTAGGAGGCAGCTTGTACACACGAATTTCCAGCGAAATTGAACGGCACACCAACACCAAAATATGTATGTATATATAATATATTATGTTGACACTAACGCAGTCGTCCACAAAAAGATGAACTGTCTTTTGCGCCACACTACCTCAGCTCTGTGGTTAACAGTCCACTGTGTGGCAGTTTCCCACAACTACCTCCCTGACTGAGGTCGTGGGTATCATCCTCATCATCATCATCATCATCATTATCATCATCATCAACAACAGCAATCGAAAGCTCATTCAGTCCGGGTCATCAACAATCATATAATGCTGAGTGGTCGTATCAAGTTCCTTATCACAAGCCAGGTCATCAACAATCAATTTCACATTCAAGGAAATCTCTCCAAAGGAGGAATTACGGCCTGCAAAATAAAAAAGAAAACCACTTACGAGCACTCCAAGCTAACTAAACTATCACACTTTAATGAAAGATAAATAATAAACTGTTTCTATTATTCAGAATCACCCCAAGCAAAGATAAATAAATTGTACTTACTGTCAAAATAATCAAACACTTCCACGCTGGTCGAAAAAATAATAATGATAATCCAGCATTCACACACACAACTGCCTCTAGCTGCAGTCAAATAAAAAAAGCCATTCACCCAAGGCATTCACCATTGTCGTTACCTAACTAAAAACAAAAACAAACAATCTCATTTATACCAACAGTCTTTCTCACAACAAACAATCAATACACTAACTACCTCTCGCTTGCTGATACACACACACACACACACACACACACACACACACACACTCTCTCTCTCTCTCTCTCTCTCTGGATTTTGCAAACAAAAAATAAATAAAAATAAAACAAAGTTTAATCCTCCACACCTCCAAAAAAGTTCTGCAGCAGTTTGCCCTCTGTTTTTCTTTCTGTTTATCAGTTGACACACTGACAGGGAGTTGCTCATCTCTACCCAAGTCTGCTAAAATTTGCAAAACTTCAGGTGAACTTTGGTTGAACACCTTAAATGCAGTTATTTTACCTTTTCTATAAATTTGGCCACAGGTGTCAGACCCTGTGATACAATGAATGCATGAAAGAGCTACTACCTTGACACCTAGATGGTCATATATATGTTTCAAGTAGACTCTTCTTCTTTGATCTTCTCTTCCAAGCACAACAGTAGTATTGGATCCAAGAACTTGATATTGTCGAAGGGACAGTACCAGTACGTCTGTCTTGTATAAGGAAATGGACCCCCTTCCCTTCCGCACTTAGTTCACTTGCATGCAGGATCATCAGGGTATCAGCTTCTGTTTGGAATCTTACACCGATTTTGGGAAAACGTTCTGGATTTTACCTGTAGTCTGTTGACTGTCCCCACGGTTTATTGATCTTAAGGGCCTCATCAGCAAGTTACAAAATCAGTAATTCTTTGATGAAATTACAGGCCAAGAAAGTCTTAACATTTTGTATGGGTGTAGCTTCACTAAATTGAAATCCAATAGTGCAGCCTTGATTTTTACCAAGTCGCATGATATCCTTGATAGAATCAGAACGACCATAATTACCAAAAATTATGCGACAGCCTTCATACTTATTGGACCTTGTAATTATCCCTTTGAACTTTTCAGCTAGTTCCTTGCATGGTTTTAGTAGTGGTACTGTGATAGCTTCATGAACAACTGACACGCCATTTACAGTGAGGAAAGCATTCTTAGGCACTGTAAAATCATATTATCCATGCTGTGTTGGAAGTTCCCTAAGGATGTGAAACAGTTTACTGTTTTAAGTCCAAGTAATCAGTGATCCATTCAAGTTCATAAGGTAGGAATTAGTGGTAGAAATTTTATCAGTCAAAAAGAGAATTTGTGGCCTTCATATGAACATCTCCTTTGGAATATTTAAGGCTAGCAGGATCCATGCATCCTTTTGTTTCTTCATTATACTTAAAAATTAGTAGATCTGCAAATACTTTCTTTCACAAAACATTTCATTGCTTGTTGTCTCCTATATTCCATATTTTATCTGTACTCTTGAATACTTTCAGGGATCATTTGTCTTATCAAAATGTTGTAGAACTTTTCTGAAGTGTCTGCAAATGGATTGCTTGTGACTAGCATACTCACTAACATCTGTACACTTTTTTGTTTGTGGCAAAATATTGGTGGTGTCAAATGGTGATGGTGAGCACTGGGCGGGTCATACTAAGCATTTCTTTAGCTTCTGATGCTAAACACCCAGCTTTGAAGTAGCTGGCAAAATTTTAGAAGTGTAATAGGACATTTTCTCCTTTCAGGATTTTGTTTTCAAACTCTTGCCTTGATCAATGCCAACACCAGTGAAAGGGATGTGGTTAGTTTTCAAAGCAGAACTTTCAGCTATCAACCTTTTCCATATGATCTCATCTGAAGCTCTAGTGTCATCCACACTGGCTAGGTATTCTGTAGATGTCCTGTGTATAATCTAGTCTGTTGTAATTAAAGAAGTAGCGGCAAAATGATGACAGGTATAGATAAGATTTTTGTTCCTTCCATGTGGTGATGAAGTTCATCAAAGCTATAACCTGCTACATGTACATCCTTGCCCACCGGTTGAGTGGAAATTTGCTATGAGTCATCCAGCGGCTTCTCTAGGTTTAGTTGGTCAACTACCATCAGAAGTTTTTGATAAGCTTTCTTGACATCTGCTTTGTTCTCAAGTTTCAGATAATTCTAACAAAACTTCAGTTAAGGCATCAAAAAATAAAATTCTCGTTCCTGCAGAAAAGCTGAAAATGACAGATGAAAAATACTTCCAGAGTCATCACGTGAGCCTGCACATTACAGTTGAATGATTTCCGTTAATATCTAAGCAATGGTCATGCTGCTGTAAAAATCAATGCTCCATGCTTCATCAAGACCACTGTTTCCTACAGTTTTATCTCAGCATCTCAGGGCACATAAGACAATGTGTAATCAACCAGGACATAGCATCAATTTGCCTGCATACTTTTAATTGAGGTACTCCATCTTGAGAGCCTTTTGAACAAATTCATGTCCAGAGTCACATATTATGTATATTTTGACCCATCATAATTCATATCATGTCAATTATGTACTAAGTTGTGTTAAGACTGGCTTTTTTGGGTTAGCCATCTTAAAATCCAAGATGGCCGTTATATAAATCACAGGAAAATGGAACCAACTCAGGTTTTGTTCCGTTGATCATATGGATAAAAAAAACATTGTTTTAAAAAATGTACCCCAAAGTTAAAATACAGTACACTGTTAAAAAAATTGCATGAAAAACGGTCAGTGCCTAGCAACATTTATCCCTTGATTTTTACCGTTTTAAAAACGGCTTTATTGGCGTAAAGGAGTGATATTACGATCACCAACCGTAAAAGATAATAATAAAGTAAGGTAGAATTCCGGTCGCCTGTATTTCACTGAAGTACGGGCGAGAACAGTAAATTTTCACGGAGAATTTACGATTAAAATTACAGTTTTGTTTAACAGTGTACATACACAATAGCATGCACAGAAATGTAAGATTTGTTGTTTCTTTAATCAACTACCAAGGGAATTTTGGCGATAATAAAGGAAATATCACTAAACAAGGTACAGTCATCGGCAAAGGAAGTGTCGTCTACTTTCACCCCCATTTTCCCATACTTTAGAATGTCAAAGGCGTAAAGGTGCGATTAGATTGGAGAGTTTTTTCCGCGAGTTACTTTCAGACAGCTGCTCTATGGAATGTAAACAGGCTGTAGAGTACTCTCCGAGATTTTCTCTCTACTCTCGCGAGTGTTTCTCTTTTCTCGCGCAAGCTAAAGTCTAAACACTCTAGACAGCACGCTCGTAGAGCTAGGTTGTTGCTCTCCACTCTCTCCAGTGAATATTCAGATCTCTGAAAGTTTTCGTTACTCTCGCGAGAGAACATGAGTGCCCAAAAGTGGAATAAAGACCAAACAATTGCATTAATTCAGCAATACGAGAAATTTCCTGAACTGTGGAATGTGAATTTGCCTGAGTACAGAAACAAAGAGCTGAAAATTAGTAAAATTAAAGGAATAGCTGAGAACTTGGGAATTAGCAAAAAAGAAATTACAAGGAAATGGCACAATCTTCGGAGTCTAATGTGTACTGAAGCTAGAAAATTAAAGAAGAAAAAAAAAATGGGAGTAAAGCTGAAGAAATAATTAGTGTGAAAAAAAAATTAAAAATCAATAAAAAAACACTACCCACAAACACACACACACACACACACACTTCAATACCCGTTATTTTTAACGAGCACGTGCACTGGATTATTTGTTATTATTATGTGAAAAAAAATAAATTTCATTAAATATATTTAATTCAAATAAATGCTTAAAATTTACATATTTAATTTAAATATTTGAATTTAACGGGAACGTGCAGTAGATTATTTGTTATTATTATTAAAAATAAAAATATTAAATACATTTAATTTAAATAAATGATTAAAATTTAAATATTTAATCTAAATTTTTGGATTTAACGGGCACGTGCACTTGTTACTTTGTATTTATATGTTATGCTTTCTTATCCTAACCTACCCTCCCTCACTTACTGCTCACTCCAGCATTTTTTTGTGTTTACACAGTGTTATATAAAACTCCTTATTTCTTCAGGAACTGCGTAGCTCTGAATTGATCTGGAAACGGGAATCAACCAGAGCAATCTGGAAGTAATAATTGGGAAACAGGAACCCCCAAACATACGAAGTTCTTATAGCTCGATGCATCATCCTCAAACAATTTTCTTAATAATTTTACATGTGCTCCATCTTCTCCCATTCTGCTTATCCATTTTCGGACCCACATACTTCTTTTCCTTTTCTTTTTCACTTCGTTCATAATTATTAATGCAGCAGCAACATGGCACTTTTGAGATATGTTCTCTCAACCCTCGCTACTTGTCAACTAGCACTGGCTCCAGTGTAAATAGATGCGCGAGAAATCTTATTTCGCAGAGGTCACATGTGTCGCCATTATTAACCCCCAATATTTTTGAGGGACCAACGCTGACGTCCCTTCGGGAGGAATAAAAGAAAAAAGAGGAGTTTTTAATCCCCCCAGGAGATTTATTCGTGTCGAAGTCGAGAGTATCACATAGTCTGGTGGAGTGAGGACGTGCTGAAGAAGTGCTCTGTTGAAATTTAACAACAATAGTGGCAAGTTAAAAGTGAAAATCGTTAAGTTAATAATTTCCAACATCATTAAGTCATGTAAATTGGAATCAGCGTCATTGGAATACTAAATAGTGCAAAATTACAAATTAATAGTTGATTACAACTAGGACACAGGTAAGAGTTACCAATTATGGTTTTCCTGACCCATTTGGACTTAGATATAGTGTAAACTACGAAAATGTTAGGAGCCATTAATAAAATTAGAAGGAAACCTCATGAAAAGACTGAAACAGGAAAATCAGTTGAAGATGAAACAAATGAATTTCTACAGATAATGAAGAATACACCATTATATGATAGTGACAACATGGAGGAAGGTGCCTGTGGAAGAAATGATGAATCAGCGAATGGATCGTTGGTTACCGTGGAATCTGATGACACTGAACTATGTGAGCACTGCAAGACTGTCGTTGCCAATGAGGGAATTTGTTGTAATAGATGTCAAAAATGGTATCATATTGAAAACGAATGTTCTGGATTAATAGAAAATTTATCACAAGCTGGCAGAAGACTATTGTGTAACGAACATATTTATTACATATGTAGAAATTGCACTGATAAGTTCAATGAGGATGCAGCAAACATACAAAGAAAAGTATTGGATGAAGAAGTCGTAATGTCCCATCATTTGGTTCAGGTCTTGATGAATAAGATAGAAGAAATGAAGGATAGCATGACAGAAATGAGAAATAAAGTGCAAGAACCAAGAGATGAGATGCATGAATTAAGAAATGAAATGAAAGAATTAAAAAATGAAAAGAAAAGGAATGAAGATGACATAGATAGGAAGCATCTAACTGGCACATATGCTGAAAAGCTGAAATCAAAGAAAACATTGATTGTAAAATCAACTGATGAGGTGTCAGCAGTTAATAATAAGAAAACAATTATGACCAAATTAAAAGCCCAAGTTGAAAGTACTGCTGAAACAAAAGATGGCCACCTGATCATAAAATTTGCAGATAAACAGAACCTGGAGCAGGCAAAATCAGAATTGGAACAAGGTAATGTAAACAAGATCACTGTTACTGAAAAAGGAAAACTTAAACCGAAGATAAAACTTACTAATGTACCAGAAGATGATGATGATATTATTTAAAGTCTGAAGCTTAAGAACCAGTGGCTAAATAGGCACATTGTAGAAAACGATGATCTGACTATCATAATGCAAGAAAATTCAAGAATGGATAAACATAAACACTATATTATAAAATGTACACCTAAGATACGTAAAGCATTCTATGAAAATGGAGATAAACTTAGTACCACATATAGAATATGTAATGTTTACGATCATTACATGCCCTACCAGTGTTACAAATGCCAGGAATTTGGGCATAGTGCAGCAAATTGCAAGAATAAACAGTCGTGCCCCAAGTGCGCGAGAGAACATAAAGCAGGTCATTGTAATGTTGTTGAAGTTAAATGCATAAATTGTGTGAGAAAGAACTATGATGACACAGAACATAAATCCTATGACAAAGTAAACTGTGAAGTTTATAAGCAAGAAATAATAAGAGCCAGAAACAATACTGACCATGGCTTCGATTAAGAAAATATTATGTAATCTAATAAATATACAATCCATTGGCAATAAAACTCATATCATTAAGGAAGTCGTAAGTGATTAAGATGTGGATATTTGCTTATTAACTGAAACTTGGTTGTGTGGTAATGTGAGTGACAGATCGAAAATAAATGAAATGACACCTAAATCTTATAACTTTTATCATGAACCAAGAGAAAACAAAAGAGGTAGTGGCATTGGAATCTTAATAAAGAAATCATACAAAGTTACAGTAAGAAATCATCTCATAGTTAATTCATTTGAATATATGAATATTAAAATTTTATCTCGAAATGTAAATCTACAAATAGTTATACTCTATAGACCACCGTGCAAAAGCAAAAGAATGTTTCTAGATGAATTTAATAACTTACTAGATACATTGAATGACAATCGAAATATAGTTATATGTGGTGATTTCAACCTACATCTTGATAACAGAGTAGACCCATATGTCAATGAATTTAGAGAATTGATTGACAACCACGACCTTGAAAACATAGTGTCTGAACCAACAGCTCGGTCTAATCATATACTAGATCTAGTTATAGTAAACAAAAACAACAACATCATCCTAAATATGGAGATTGAACCTGACTGCTCTATATCCCCAATGCATAAGTTGATGTCTTTTGAAATAGACGTTAGAAAAAATAATGCAATACAGAAGGAAATCACATACAGAATTAAGACTAACTTTGATCCAAAAGAGTTCATTGAACAAAGCCTAGAGGATATAAAAGGGATAACACCAGTCTGTAACTGTGAAGAGAATCACACCCTTGTAGAGGGACAATCCTGTATAAACTGCATTACTGATAGAAGTAAAACTATACTTGCAACTAATTATAATAATAGGTGCCCGGAAATAACAAAAATAATCACAATTAAAGAAAAATCGAACTGGTTTGATAATGAATTACACGAAGAGAAAAAAAGAAAAAGAAAAATGGAGGATAAATGGAAAAGAAATAAAAATAATGAAAACTGGCAACATTACAAAGCAGCTAGAAATCGCTACAATTACCTTATCTTAGTTAAAAAAAAGGCCTATTATAAAAAAGTGTGCAATGAAAATGACCCACGGAAAATACATAAGAACCTAAAGAAACTATTAGGTCTAAAGACAGAAATAGTGTTGCCCGATATAACTAATGATCCTAAATGCCTAGCAAATGGTTTTATTAATTATTTTGAGGAAAAAATAAATCAAATCTGCTCCAGTTTTCACAACATCAGCACAACAGAGCAAAGGAATACATCAGCAACAGGTGTAAATAAGCTAAGGGTATTCAAAGAGTTAAGTCAGAGTGATTATATGAGAATAATAAAGAAAGTAAAAAAAAACCTACTGCGGAAATGATCCATTTCCAATTAATGATGTAAAAGATGCAGAAAATTTCACCAGACTACAAGAGACCTACCGAAATATGGTAAAATATGAGTCTAACACAGGCAGTTTTCCCTGATTGTGAAAAAGTTGCATGTATCAAGCCTGTGTATAAAGGAAAAGGTGATGCAGACAATTTAAGTTCATATAGGCCAATATCAAATCTGTCATATTTTTCGAAAATTATTGAAACTGCTGTACACGAACAAACCTGGAAATATCTGAAAAAATCTAATGTCATACCTGATGATCAATCTGCATACAGAGAAAATTACTCCACAGAAACAACAATATTAGCGATAAAAAATGACATAACAGAAATTATAACAAATGGCAAGTGTTGCATTCTTGTAATGCTTGATCTAAGTGCAGCATTTGATACTGTAGAACATACATATCTGATGGAAGACCTTAAAGCTGTGGGCATCGTAGAACGAGCACACGACTGGTTTGTGAGTTATCTTGAAAAGCGCAAAGTTAAAGTAGTAATATCAAATGTTGAATCTGAGACAAGAAAACTAACCAAAGGGATGCCTCAAGGCAGTGTACTAGGTCCTCTCCTGTTTGAAATTTACACGATTGAACTGGCAAATATACTTGTAACTCACAGAGTTAAGTTTAAAATATACGCTGATGATACACAATTCTATTTCCCAATAGAATCAGTTGATGAAGCTAAAAGAAAGATACATGAAATAATGAATGACATTAAGGCTTGGATGTTAACAAAAAAGCTCAAGCTCAATGAAGACAAAAGTGAATGTATTATTTTTGGAAATGAAAAAGATATAAAAAGAATCGAATGCTTCCAAAGAATTGAAATAGGTCAATCGATCATTGACCTAAAGAAATCTGTCAGGAATCTTGGAGTAATCATGGATGATAGACTGACAATGAACGAACATATAAATAACATGGTAAGAAATTGTAACTATCATATTAGAAACATAGCATTTATTAGTAAATACTTAGATGAAAAATCTATGGCCATACTCATTTATCACCACATATTTTCAAGAATTGATTACTGCAACTCACTGTTCTATGGCTTACCAAATTATCAGCTGAAGAAAATTCAGAGAGTACAAAACAGAGCCGCTAGATTAATAAAAGGACTACACAATAGGGAAAGAATTACCCCTGCACTAATTAAATTACACTGGCTACCGGTAAAAGCGAGAATTGAATACAAGCTACTCTTACTAACGTTTAAGATACTGAACCAAAATGAACCAAAATATCTAAAAGAATGCCTGAATAAACTAGAACTAGGAACAAATGTTAACACAAGACACATGAGTGACAAACATAGGCTATCTGAACCAAGAACAAATAGTAAATTTGGTGAAAGGGCTTTTAGCTACTGTACGCCTAGACACTATAATAAACTGCCAACTGAAATGAAGGACCTAAAGGGAGCAATTGAATTTAAGAAGAAACTAAAGACATTACTTTTCACAAGATCATATGATTTGGAAGATGCTACAATCAAAGAATTGTATAAGTTATAATGAAAATGTTTCGTTAGATGATTAATATGGACCCGCCCGAGAAGTAGTTCACTCGACTTCAGTGGAGGGTTGGATTTAAACCCAAAACAAGGAACAAGGAAAGGACACTTTCTCTCGCGACACTCACTCACAGCTCTCGGAGAGAAAAACTTGCTGGTAGTATAAACACGCTGTAGAGAAACTCGCGCGAGAGTAGCCGTCTCTCGGGAGAGTTTAATCTCCAGTCTAATCGCACCTTAAGAAACTGTAACAACGGGACAGGGATCGTTTACCAGTAAAAGCTGTTGGAAGTTTTTAGGAGCCAAGGAAAAATTTGTTTGAAGGTCAGATATTTTCTCTGGAAAATTTCTTATGTGAATGAAGAGAAATTCTTTACAATTTTCGAAATCGTTCTTTTTTGTAACGTGAAAGATATTTACTTAATAATAAAACAAATATGAGGACAATTAACACCAATATATACATATATTAGATTATATTACAATTGTATAGTACAATATAAAAGAAAAGTAAACAAAGTTGTTTACGTATTTTCGTCTTATAATCACACAAAATAGGCGATTAGTGGCTAAATTCATGGTCATAGCTGCGTCTTGTTCGGTAGTTTTGTCATTACTATTTTTGTGTTTGATGGTATTTAACAACAACGTTTAAATCTTCTGTTGTCTCTAAAACTGAAAAATTTGGTATCGCGTCATAAACAAATTATGTATTTGAAGGTTTTTCGGGTAACTACTGGATGCCAATAATCGTTATGTCGCGCTTAATCCATATTCTGATAAGGCAGAAGATCACTGTTTAGTGCTTTGCTGATGTCTTATGACCAAGCCGGTAGGGTTTTTATACACATTTATCTTTTTTCGTCCCCAAGGCTCAAAATCTTTTATAAATCGACGGTTTCTGTGGGGGCATGTTTATGTACAAATCAAGTATTACTATAATTGTTTATGGTAATTTAATCTCATAGTAGGGATCTAGTTCTCCCGGATACATTATTTTCTTAATCTCAAGAAAAGTTAAGTGTCTTATATCAGGCTATTTCTTGAATGAAATATTGTAAAAATTACCTTTCCTAAAACAAATTTTCTTCCCACCTCAAGACGACGCATACATGAAGCTAATATTAATTGTTATATATCCTTGATGTCTCCTTGGAGTTTTGTAATATAACCCTATGATCACAAATTTTGGGAAAGAGTAATTTTCCCTCATGAAAAATATTTTACTTTTGTAGGAGCACGAGTAAGGCACTGTTGGAGGACAACATCCGTTATGAACCAAAAATATTAAGTAAAGGAGCAAGGGTGGAAGAGTCGTGTTAATTTCTGGAGTTGGATGTGGGCTGAGGGGATTGGGAAGCTTATCAAATAGAAGGGAAGAATCATAAGTAATGAGTACGAGTATGTTGAAGTACTGGAGAAAGTGTTCTTGCCTATTCCACTCACTATCGTTCTGGTGCATGACAATAGCCTTATTCATAAAAGTCAAGTAGTGAAAGAATGTTAAATCATCACCCAGAAATGGACGTTATAGTTGACCAGCAAAGGGGTGTGCCCTAAATCTTATTATGGACTGTGACTGAGACGTAGGTGAACAACGCATTAGCTAAGCCATCAAAACGGAAGCTTTTGAGGGATGGGAGTCTATTCGACATCACCCAAATATATATCGAAATCTAGTTTTGGGTATACTTGGACGTCTCGATGAAATTATTGATGCCGGCGGTGGATGGACATCTCATTAAAAACGGTGTTTTTGTAAAAAAAAAAAAAAAAAAAAAAAAAAAAAAAATACTTTTTGCATGTTGATTACATACTTGAAATAGTGATTTTATTTGAACTTATATTGATATTTACCCTTCGTTTTCAAGACTATTTTAACTTAACCAGCATTAAAAATTAGATTAAGATATAATTAATCTACTAAAACTTAAAAAGTAAATATATATATCACATTATTTGGAAAATTTTTAAATTAATGAATTAGGAAAAGTTTTGAATTTATAAGATTAGTAATTTTGAAATTTGACATACGTTTATAAGTTTTATGTGTATTTTCTAACTTATAGATCTGTTCGTTATCTAATCCGTATGATGTTTCTGTCAATGATGTGGTATTTGCATCATTTGGAAAATTGATGGCTATAGGAATGATAACTATCAGTGAAATCATATAATAAAAGAATAAATACTAAATAACTGAAATTATAAATGTGAATATAAAGATGTCTTTAAACAGGTAAGTTTTTGCCATTGTATAAGAACACTGATATAATCATATCCTGGTTGAGGTTTCTTAAGCAAAAATTGCCCTAGTACGAAGAAATTATTCTCAGATTCGCTTAAAAGACCGATATTGGAATTCTGACCAAACGCGATAATCTAACTTCAGGCATTATCATATTTAAGTTCTAAAGACTGATAATGCATATCCGGCAATGTGATAGATTTATAATTTTTGAATTCTTGGAGCTTTTAGATGCTGCTGTTAAACTATTTCATGTTTTTTACTTTGATCATATCCTCCAGGATATAATATCCCAACGCAATTACAATTTTGAGTAAAGATAAGAAATTTTCTTAGAAAAAGACGGGTACTTGCTCGTCAGTAATCGTTCTTTCCCTGGCCCCCGTGTTCCCTAAAAACCCTTTTATTTCTTCTGTAACTTCTCTCCCCCTATGTGAGGACGTTTCTATCGTCTATATATTCTAGGGAATCAGTGAAACGGGGCTGGTTATATCAAGACTACCCAACATTTAATATTATTGCAAATCTAATTGTCCACAAAGAATGTCACTTACCAGAAGAATACAGACAACAGTCAATACTTTAATGCATAAAACACAAACCATTAGATTTAATGAATGTGAACAATAGTTTCAAATACAAAAGTGAAAAAAAAAATTATTAACCCGATAAGCTCACTGTAAAGAATGCCCATTGCTGTAATGATGCCATATAGTGTAAATGTGTAGCGGCTGTTGAAGTCCTTCCTGATGAAGATAATCATGGAGAAGACGACTATCAGCCGATGACCTTTCTAGGTGGTATCCGTGCTCATTTAAAACCCATCTAAGAACCTGAAATGATAAAATTCTATAAATTACATTCCAGTAAAATATTACCTTACAAGTATGCTAATTTATCTTCATACATGTCAAAGTAGTTATGATAAGATGATGAGAATGTTAATATTGACCACTATACCCCTAAATCATGAAAACTCTTTATAATGTTCTAAACTCTCAAAAGAAGCTGATATAAACTTCAATTGTTTTCATGGGAAGTCGAGGTACTTAACTCTAAATTTTGAAACATGTATCCTTTGTGACTGTGTGCAAAATAATAGAATTACATTATAAAAGATGGAATTTACAGTTCTATTGACTTATGAAATTAAACGTTCTACTATCATCATACAATTACTTGCCTGTTCATACCTCAAGACTTGATGACTTCTTTATTTACTTCCAACCACAGGGCTCATGTATTTACAAATGATTCATTGTACAAGGGTATGTGATTCTTATCGCTACAGTTTAAGTGGATTGAATATACTAAATGGCCCCCCTAGTCGCAGCACCTGGCCATATGGCTCAAATTACGTAGATTAAATCCATTTAATATCATGTAATGATCATTTAAATGAAACATCAATCTTTGTCTACTGACTCACCTGATTAAGCAAAACAAGCCCGGATATGTTTCCATGGAACTAAAATAGTCCTTTTTGCAAATTTACTGTATGAAGTCTAGAACACCTTAAAATCAGACACTTGCAAAGCTGGAATTATGATTAAAAGCAAAATAAAGATGTTTCCTTGGTTTTCTTGAATAGATGCAAACCCTTTGAAAATCAAGAAAAACTGCTTTTGGCCAGGAACATCCGATGAAGCCTGTATAGTAAACGTACTTTTAATGGCAAATTTTAAAGATGATTTTTTCTCAACTATTCAGGACGGTTGAAATAATTTGGTTTTGTTCAACATTTTTACTTTTTTGTTCACTATGTCTCAGGTGGGTGCGTGGTAGTAATAGTTGTTACAAGCCACAGTGCAAGCGTTTTTTGTACTGCCAAGTAGACACTCATATGGAGAGAGTTGCCTATCCATGCAAATAATGTTGGTAAATAATGTTGACTGTGCAACTACTTTGATTGAGTAAATTTTGGACCTAGTTTCAAGTGATGTAATGAATAACATTGCATCTTATATAAATATAGAAGAGAAGTGCCCTATCTCTCCAGTGCACACACCTATTACGTTTAAACTGCCTCTACAGGAAAACGCAGTGATGAAGAAAATAAACTTTAGACATAAATCAAACTTCCCTCCTTGAGTATTTATTGAAGAAGTTACAAGAAAAATAAAGGATGCTATCAGTATTCTCTACGATCATGATAACCAACGTTTGTTGGGCTGTACTGTGTGTGTTTTGACTGCCTTATGTCCATATATAATAGGGTGAGTAAAAGTGGATATGATACCACTTGTCCACTGATGGAAAAAGCCTATGGTTGTTAAAAACCGATCTCCTTGGTTTGATGGGGAGACTTTGGAATAAAAGAGGGAAAAAGACGTAAAGAAAGAAAGTGGAATAGCTTAAAAACTTGAAGTACATGGGTATAATACAAAAATGCAATGTACCAATATAATTACTTACAAAGAAGGAAAAAAATACTATACGAGAAAGATCTAGGAAGCAGCTACAGACTTAAATAACTTATATCGTCTCCTACATGGCCCCAAATAATAATTTTCTAGAATCTAGAATCTAGAATTCTAGAATCTTTAAAAGCAAAATAGAAAATATAACTAGGTCAATTACAAATAATCAACATCAGATTAGTGCTGCACCAGATACACAGACAAAATTAACGAGCTACAATAATATAACACGAGACGATTTTACCAGGTACTTGTAAAACCTCATATTATGACACTTATGGCCATACACTTTGCACTGAACTGTTGGTTTCTTTTGGGAAATGGTCTTTGATCTGATGCCATGAACAAATATATCAGCCATTTTACTCTTTACAACATTATTATTACTATTATTAATAATAACAGTAACAACATTATAATGAATATTTCCTATATAAACTATATAAACTTTAACAAAACAGGAGGAAAAGAAATTAAATAGAATAGTGTGCCCGAGTGTACTGTCAAGCAAGAGAACTCTACCCCAAGACAGTGGAAGACCATGGTACAGAGGCTAGGGCACTACCTAAGACTAGAGAACGATGGTTTGATTTTGGAGTGTCCTTCTAGAAGAGCTTCTTACCATAGCTAAAGTCTCCTCTACCTTTACCAAGAGGAAAGTAGCCACTGAACAATTACAGTGCAGTAGTTAACCCCTTGGGTGAAGAAGAATTGTTTGGTAATCTTAGTGTTATCAGATGTATGAGGACAGAGGAGAATCTGTAAGGAATAGGCCAGACTATTCGGTGGATGTTTAGGCAAAGGGAAAGGAATCGTAACCAGAGAGAAGGATCCAATGTAGTACTGTCTGGCCAGTCAAAGGACCTCATAACTCTCTAGCAGTAGTATCTCAACTGGTGGCTGGTGCCGTGGCCAACCTACTACCACTCTTACTACTTACTACTCTTAAGTTTTTCTACAATCCTTTCAAGAGTGTAAGATTTATAAAATTAGGTGTTAACATGATGTACAAAATCCATATCTCAAATACCCTACATCTCTTGCAAACAGTTTTTTTTTCTGAATGATGCTGCTTCCCATGTACCTTTTCGACCATTTTCTGTTGTACATGTTGGTTCTGATGAAGAAACGTGACAGATTATAAATTTTTGTCATTTAATAAATCTTCGAGTACTTTGATTTATGTTACAGCCTCCTTCGCCATGTCTAGTCTAAGGAATAGAAGCTAACAGTTTACAAAATTGTCTTATCTTAGTGTCAGAATTTATTTAATCAATAATATTTGTAAGGAAATTACACTAAGAAAATTAAAAAAAGTATACTTATCAAATATCAATCTTGATATCATAATAAAGTTCCACCTAGACAACAATGACCATAAAGTGGCATTTTAAAAATAGAGTTTTTATGAAAAGCTACTCCATGTTTCTATGTAAGACTATAGAATGTAATAAGGAACTAATTATTTTAATAAAACAATGTTGCTCTGTTGATTATTGTCAATACAAGCCATTCATTCTTTAATATCGTTTGATTCTGTCCATTTTTCCTTTATGAAGTAAATCATAATTTTTTTCTCGCTCTCTGGTAACATTTTCTTGATTTATGACCAAAAATAGTCCCCAAAATCAATCATATATACATAATTGGAAAGAGCTCGTTAAAAGGAACCTTCTGAGGGGTCCTTCTTGGTTCATTTTCAAGGGTGATATGGGCATTTCTAGTTCAGGTACCCAGAGTTTACGGGTCAAAATTATCACCCGATTTAGTGAAATTAGGCCTTAATTTCTAACTTGCTGGCAGGTTTCAGAAGGTCTCTCTGATTTTCTTATAATTCAAGGTGTCTACTATAAAAGCCCAGTGGGTGAATTAACGTACATCTCATTCACACGGGAAATCCCCCGGCCATATATTTATAATACATACACTTTGCATGTAAGTTCCACAGAACCTGTGCTACAAATAAGGATAGGATTTCAAAGCAAATTAGACAAGAAGCTTTAATTTTAAAGCAATGCTGTATTCAAACGTTTACAATTCGGCTTTATGTCACAATAAACCTATATTTTGATACAGCATAGTTATATGCTCGCCTACAAACCTTGATTTGCATTTATTTTGAGGTACATTATAGAAATATATAATCCTGTAAAAATCCACAATTTAACACTGAAGTAATATCATCAGCAATACAATCAAATGCTTGAATCTACTTAAACCATATAAAATGGTTTAATAAGCTATCAAGTTTAACACTGAACATCATAGCTTATAGAATAAAAACAATAAATGAGGAGGGGTGGCTGTTCAATTAGGAAAAAGGGTTACTTTTATTGAAAAAGGTGTTGATAGAGGAAAGTTTCACCTCTACCACGAAAAAATATTTATTCCTGAGACTAGAATATCATCATCAGAGAAATTAGAGAGGAATATGAGATAAATTGATTAAAGTAAATTGAGGAATTATTATTTTGAAGAGTACTTAAGTCTGGGAACACCAAATAAAAAGTGTGATGAGTGTGGTAGAAAGGATCTCTGTATCTTTATTATCTTTTCAAACCACAGAGAATTCTTTGTTTTGAAAAACTAAAGCTTGTCTAAGGAGATGCAAGACACAAGATAGGGCTATTATAGAGCAAAGAGGTACCGGCGGATTTGAGTTGCCAATAGGTGGCTCTCGCGTAATGGGGGATGATAAGTCTGACTCTGTCAGTGCTCATCAGAATGGGTTAGCTAATGTCAATGCTAAAATAATGTCCTCCTTTTCAATCATGCTGTGTTCCTATATGTACTGGGAAGGGAGGGCACAAGTTTCCCTCAAATTTAGCTGATAGAAAGCGGTGGATTCAAGCCATAAAGATAAGAATCAAACTGGTCATTATCAAAACACAGTGTTGTGTATCGTGGTCATTTTGATGCTTGTGCATACTTATCAGAAACGAAATAAAGTGAGTATTTTGTATTTCATTTACAATATATTTACTATATAGCGACACAATGGAAAAGCAAACTCTGAAAACATGTCAGCAATCCGACCACGCGTACAGTATAGTCTCAACAATAACATACTCGTGTGACAGTCCTAATAAAACGTGTTTCAATACATTTCCTAGTCTCTATCTCACCGTGTATCTATGTGAACGTCTAACAATTCGTGGTAATTTGCAAAATTTCAAATGCCGTCTGTAACGTCAATTTCAATTGCACTGCAGAAAAAAAAATGTAGGAAACGTTCACACACCTTGTCCTTCATTTGTGATAATGTTAGGAATGAAGTTGAAATTCCAAGTGATGATCCTGCATTGGTAGATTCTAACATGCCAGCTTAGTGTCATTTTTTAAATAGATGTAGTGTTTACAGATAGTGATTATATAATATATTGCTGTGATACTATGTTAATGAAAGTAACTGAAAGTCGAAGGTTTAAGGATTAATTAACCCATGGCACAAACAAAGGTTTCGGATTTAATTCTTTTATTTGTTTCTGCACTCCACCATGGATACAAGCCATAGCTGTAGGATTATCATATCGTGATTACGATGATAATAATAATAATAATAATAATAATAATAATAATAATAATAATAATAATAATAATAATAATTATCATTATTATTATTATTATTATTATTATTTTTATTATTAATTCTAGAAGTTTTTTTTTTTTTTTTTTTAAATCACAGCATTTTCCGACATAGAGACAACATCAAACCATGAATAAGAAAAACAAAAAAACGCAAAATCACTATATATAGATATAAAGAGAACAATAAACTATAAATATAAACAAAATCATGATAAAGTAAACGGCAAGATTTCCACTAAGCATATTAACAATCACGAGCCAGATACACTAACGGTGTGTATTCCCCATCTACCTTTACCTGAGCAATTTTACACTTTTGACACATACGAGTAAAGTCATCGTCTCTAACGCCTTTTGCACATTTCAACATAATCACAGAATTCAGATGTGAACATATAAGGAAAAAGACAAAAAAAATAAACACAACATACCTTAGGAAGACACGTGACACATTTGTTATTGATAAGCGTGTGTTATAAAGAAAACGGGTAATTTCGGCCACAGAATAATAATAATAATAATAATAATAATAATAATAATAATAATAATAATAATAATAATAATTGGAAACATCAAACGGAGGAATTAGATTTATATCTATTTGAGCCTTCATGAGACCCCTATCAAGCGGTCTTTCTTCCTCCTTGCTATTTTAAGTTTTCTTTATAGAAGAATTTCCTTTAGTTCTAATAAGGCTATATAAAAGTATGGATTCTCGTGCTGAGCATCAGCCATGTTGACAGGTGGCTTGAAAGGTGTCTCCCTTCACCACAGAGCCACCTAAAATTGAATTAATTCTACCTATACCTTATTGGTTTGTGCCAAAACAAATATTTTTTTATCATTATTGTTATGATGGTCCAACTTCTTGTAAATATATTCTAATGGTAAACTGGGTGACGCACGACAATTAATCATTAATTTCACTGCATATATGATAAGAAATGAAATCCCGGAAGAAACTTCTCCTTTCATAAACTTTTAAGAAATATTATCAATTCATATTAGTTGGTATGAGTGATATATTCTCTGTTATATCAATCAACTTCTCAAGTAAGTTTTAATGCAAAATAGGCTAAGATATTTCTTTTTTTTTATTATGAACATTGAAATATAAACCTCATAATTACAGTATAAAATCAACAGATAATAGCGTGAAAGTATAATATTCAAATAGTAACATGTAAAACCCTCTTAAGCAGGTATTACTGAATAATCCAAACTACTGGCAAGGTAATCAAAGCAGGAGAACTTGATGAAACCCGTCTGGGAAATCAAAATAGAACTCCCAAGCTCCAGTTTATGGATTACTGCACCAATATCTAGACACGTTCATTAACTGAACATTGAAACTATATTGGCTTAAAAGTGCATAACAATTTAAGTTTTTCTTGACTCCTGTGAAAGGACTTTTTCTCTGTATATCACAGGAATATACAATAGAAATACTACTATTAGTAAAACTCGTTAATCATGTACCTGACAGCTCAATTTCAATGTTTCAGATTTAAAAAAAAACTCAAAACCATAAAAGGAGCATACACTAATATAGATATGCAGCAAAACCTGCAAGGTACTATGCACTTAAATATAACAGATGGACTTCCTCAAATGACTCCGATATAGATGTTACTAGCGTGCACTCTACAGGGTTTGTTATTGAGCAACGAGAAAGCCATTTACCAATAGGTAACCTAAAGCAAGTAGTATGAAAGTAACCAGGCATAAAAGTTTCCTAAAGAGATGTTTTGGAGGGAAGATTAGGTTGAAAATTCTACTGCGTAGAGGTACTCCAGCATCAAATAAAAGAAAGATAAGAAGATTAAGCAAGGTAACTTGGTTAGTAGATGCAAGTACTTTTCCTGGCTATTTCATATTATTTATCAGCTTACAAACTTGTTCCTATACACGGCAAGCCATAGCAAAAATTTTAGTTCTAGATAGAAGGTCTGGATAGAAAAGGATATAAATGGCTTTCTCCCAAAAGGTTGAATGACTATGCTATGCATATCTAAAAACTCACCTTCAAGAGTTTGGATAAAACTTCATATTTATGTATTGAGTTCAGGCCATCTAAGTTCAATTCAAAATCAAGTCTCATTAATGGCGTATACTTCAGGTCTTTAAACTCATTTATAAAGAGATAAGTATCATTAACAGTAATTTTCTGTGCTTCAATTTCATCAACTCCATTTATTCTATTATTGTCATTGGTCGGATGGGATGAAATATTTCTATTAGCTCTTGGCAACAATTTAGCAGGACTGATGTTATAACCTACTATTTTCTTATTCTTAAAGCAGTTTTGAGGATGGTTGTACCCAGAATTACTTGAATAACATCTGCCTAAATTTCTAGTACTACAATGATAAAAAGGCACTGGGTATGTCTTTATCATAAATGATGAAAATAACTCTGCACAAAAAGTTATAGGCACTGAGAGAAACTTAACGATTTCATCAAACGCATTAAGTTCAGGGGAGAGTTTTAGCATTCTTTGCTCGTGATTATAAGGAATGTTAGGGGGGCTATCAAAATTCCCAGCATCATAGTTCTTTCCAGAACTATTTTGACTTTTTCTCTTTTGCTTTCTAGGATTTGATTTTCTATCATATTCTGAATTAGGAAGCAAATCATTTTCAGAAACATTTTGATGAGGTCTTTCAAAAACTTTATTTTCAAAAAATCTCCTCAGGTAAGGCTTTCTGCCTCGTTCTTCTCTACTAACTTTCATTGTTCCTTTCTGCTTAGCTTGTAGGATGGGGTTCTCTAACTTCTTATCATAGAAACCTTTGTCAATAGGAATATCTAGTTCAATCAACATTCCAAAAACAATTAATGTGCAATATATAGCAAAGAGATGGAGAGGCTGAAACCGATAACAACCCATCATCATTGAATATGAGCACAAGTCCGTGATTAGGATTTGCAGGGCACACTACACTTTTAGCTAGTTCTCGATTATATTCTGCTACCGACCATAGAGCTGAAAGGAAATGAAAGATAAAAATTAGGAATAGAAACAGTTGAGGTACTATGTCATGTGTATATGGCAAAATTATCTACTGTAAATTGCATCTCATTTTGTAAATCGCAGAATACTTACGATAATTTGCTAAGCTGAATAATGCATTCATAACAGATTAGCATGTTAATAAATTACCCTCGATAAAAAAAAAATGTATAAACATGATTATATGAACAAATAAATATAGATTTAACACGATAGATAACACAGTACCAATTAAAAAATAAACAAGTAATGTCTAAGAATAAACAAAGAAACATTCTTGCTTTCTTCACTACTAACGTTACTTACTCACTTCCATAATTTACTTTAAGTGCTGTTTTTCTGGTCCTATACAGCAGGGAACTCTACTCTTTACGGGACCTCCACAGCTATTTTATCATTTTCGCTTGAAAGAATGCAATATTTTATACCGCATATTGCTTGTTTATTGTCAAATCTACACTATCAAAGTGCTTAGAGAACAAAAAGGTATCCAATTTCCTCTTGAAATTCTAGCATGATTCCATTCCTCGAGCGAAGGGGATGGCAGAATACAATAGGACTGAATAACCTTCTTTTCATAAGTCTTTTTATGAATGTGAAAGTCATGATGGTTTGTGGCAGGTATGAAAACTTTTATTTGTATTCCATCGTAATTTAGACAACGATGGTGCTATTTTTGACTCTTCCAACTGGCATGGCTAATATACTGGAAGATAATAGAGAGGTATCTTTTTGTGATTGTTCTCAATTTCAATGACCACCACGGAGACTAGTTGAATACTATTCTCCTTATTGATTAACAGGACTCAAGAACTTTTGGCTTTACATCTGAATCAGGTTTTGGACAAATCATAAATAGGGCAACATACATGTCTTAGAATTGCATTGACCTAATATTCATTGATACGATGTTATAAAATGTAAGGTTGGTCCCGCAGTTTGGAATTAAGTTTTGATAGTACTCAATACTTGGCAGCCTTTTTCTGATGTGGCAAACCGTTAGAAGATATATTCAAAACCTCAAGTCAATTGGAATGGCATTTAGAGTGTTCATTTATATTCAAGTTGGCAACAATGTTATAAGAAAGATGAACCTGTGTTCTTTTGAATACACATTTTGTCAACATTATTGATAGGTGTATTCCTTCTTGGGGAGTTGAACTACTTTATCAAGGAGATGGATGACAAGGTTTGATGACAACTGTAGACGTGATTATTTAGAAAAAAAGGAACAGGAGTTTCATAATCTTCTTAAAAAGAATGTATTGAATTGACTTGAAATAACTGCATTTAGCTGAGTTAGTGCTTCAGCCGAGAATCAATACAATATGACTATACAATAAGCCCTTTCTGGTGCAAATCAAGAATTCAAATGGTGGTCTACCCTCAAATCTACGCTCTTTGACGTAGATTTAACAATTCCTCTAAACTCTTTAGCTGATGCCTTTGTCAGTGGGCAGAGAAATTAGAAATTCATCTAGCTCACTCATGTTTTTATGGAGTTAAAGGGGATTAGTTACACTTTTGGTCCTATAAAATTAAGAATGTTGTACTTAAAGTTGATGTTAATGTAGGTGTGGACTCTATTGGAATTTGTCTTTGTTTTCTTGTGAAGTTAGTAAATTTATTAACTCATAAGTTGTCTGTTATTTTTCCAAAGTCCACGAGAGAAGATTATTTGTACATTAGTTGGAGAATTTTCAAAGTTACCCCACGAGGTACATGTGGTTATGGTATCTTTAGCTCTGCTGATTTCTCCCAAAATTTATAAAAATCCCCTCTCATTAAATGCTTTTGAGCATACGTTGTCAACATGTCAAAGAGCCTATGGTGAAAGTAATTACCTGTTTCCAAGTTTACAGTTTTCAAACTTAAACGAGAGTTGGTGGCTTATTTTTCTATATAGAATTTTTAACTGAGTTTTTGCATGGAGTAGCTGTTGACAGGTACCATAGTGACATAAAGGAATATAATCTTTGGTGTTCCTTCTATCATATACACATGATGTGTGATCTAGCCATTAAAATAAGTTTTATGCTAATGCAAATGACTCCATATCCTAGTATAAACCTGATGTTGCTATATTTCTTAACAGAGATCTAGCTAAAATGGAATAGAGCCACTTAGGAGATAAATTTTAACTCAACAAAATTCAATGCTTGATTGTTGGTAGATATACGACATTGAGTTGTACACACCCAGTTCATTTCATCGACAGTGTTTTATTAACTACAAGCAGCTCATTTAAAATTCTTGATGCTAATCTGGGTGGTAAATCCACTTTTGAACATATCTGGACTGTCTCTCCTTCAATTACTTAAAAAAAAACTGGGATAGAGAACATCTTTCACGATTTCTAGGATTTTGTCTATCATGACACTACAGTATAATTTAATTTTCTTTTTTCATCATATGTTAGTTAACTCTCATTTAAATTGTTACAAAGAACCTCAAGGTCTATTAAATTTCTTATCCCTTACCTGAATACTAATTTCAGGAATCGTTGTCTAATTAGCACGTAGTGCATTCTATGTAAGATTTATCATAAAACTGGCCATCCTTTGCGTTCAGATTTTCCTGACCATATCATGTACTATATAGCCCTCAATGTGTTGTCAATTCTGATAGACTAGCCTTTTCTTTAGCAATGCTCAACGTTACGCCATATTCTTGAAGATTTAGTCTTATTTCACATTTGATGTTGAATATTCAATGTATTTTATCTAAATTTTGTTTTATTTTTGTTATCACTGTAATATACTATGTTTTTTGCTTCTTTTTTTTTACCTGCACGGGGTTGCTTTCTGTATTGTGGATCTTGGGGTTGTAACATTCTGCTTTTATAACTATGACTAGAGGTTAGATAGTAATAATAATAATAATAATAATAATAATAATAATAATAATAATAATAATAATAATAATAATGACGATATCAGGAGTAGACCCTCTTTTGAGCATGTTTTGTTGAATATAATCACAGTCTCAGTAGTACTGATTTCATTATATATCTTCTCAATGGCTCTAATAAGTTTTTTCTCTGTAGTACTGCATTCCGCCAGTAACTGGGCCAAATTCATCATTCTTCATCGATTAGGTGAATTCAGGGTAAGTCTCAATTCAGGTTTAATGTAAAGTTGACAGAGTAAAAAATATGCAACTAACAGCAATATGTTTCGAGGGGTAACTCCTCCCTTCCTCAGACTAAAATGGTTGAAGCGGTGGTTTTAAAGTTCTTTTACATGACAGTCCGGGTTCATTGGAAGAGGTGGTGAATTGGTTGCCTCTGGTGCTGGTGGCGGAGCAAGTATTGGCATAAAAGGGGCGGCAAATTTTCATTGGCTGAAGCACTCTTCGGGAAATGATGGGGATCAGTCAAGCTACTGCTCTGCTCACTCATAGGTGATGTGTCACCATAATGTCCGCTGACGGCTGTTGTGTGATTGGTGGATGCTCTCGCCGAGAGAATTTCCATC
>NC_090732.1:50199039-50221539 GCF_036898095.1 Palaemon carinicauda | reverse complement strand
TATATATATATATATATATATATATATATACTGTACATATATATATATATATATATATATATATATATATATATATATATATATATATAAAGTTAAAAGAAGGTCATATCCTTTGCTTCAGAGGACATGAACAAAGAATGTGGAGTGGGTTTTCTTATCAAAAAAATCCTGCAGATAACAGAAGAATTTTATGGTATAAGTGATAGAATTGCATGAGACTATCTCCATTTGTTTTTGGCTATTTCTATTAGAAATATGTTAAAAAAATAGGCACAAAAATGGCAGAGGAGACATTCTTGAAAACTTTGCTGAAAAACCAATCTAAAAATCACGAACTCCTTTTTAATAAAATATAACATAAAAAATAGACTTGGAGAAGTCCAGATGTAGAAACGAAATAGATTTTATTCTCAGTGAAAACGTTAATTTAGATGAAGATTTAACAGTACTAAACAAGTTAAAGATTTAAGAAAAGTAAAAAAATTATGAAAGAAAATAAATACTTCTGTAATAAAAGAGGTTTAGTTTAGCAATACCAAATAAATACTCGTAGTTATGACGAAATGGGAGCAAATAAAGAAGAAATGAACAGTAATCTAAGAAAATTTGTATTGAAATAAGCACAAGAGATAGGTCTAAAAAATTCTAAACAAGATCAGGGAAAACTATCATAAAACACCAAAAATCTAAGAGTATAATCCAAATGAGATAAAATATGATTACCAGAACTATCTAAATCAATAAACAAACTGAAAACCTAAGATAATCGTAAACACAATCATACCAAAATTGAGGGAACACTAAATTATGGAAGAAGCATCAAGTTAATTAAAAGATTTTGAACAAAGTGCCAACAGATATTTGCTTTAACGGAGGATATTGAATATCAACAAAAGAGATGGAGTGATATTCTATAAAATAATTTTATAAGAAAAACACTTTGCCAACAGAAATAATGAAAAACCTGAGCCGGTACCGAAAACTGTAGAAGTAAAGAAAACATTAAAGGACATGAAAAGAGGCGAAGCAGAAGAAGAGAGCCAAACAAATTATATAATAATAAAAGGACGATATTTCATAGTAATAAATTTCGCTGAACTTTACACAAAATGTTTGCAAAACTGCTTTTTACCTTCAGCTTGGAAAAACTTTGTCAAATATTATTAATTTTCAAAAAAAAAAAAGAGACACAAAAGAAAAACTGGCAGAAACTCCCTAAGCGATCGTCAAAGATGACGCGGCGAAGAAGGAATGGTTCAACAGGAAATGTGTTAGTTGTAGCAAATTGAGATCGGGAGTTGTAACTGCTCACTTACCCACGTATCCTACCCTCTACCTTATCCTTCAAGACAGGGTTAACTCTATTCCTGGAGGGATAACCATGGCTCGTTATTAACACATCCCATATTTATACACGATATCTCTCGGGATATTCGTTCTAGAGGTCAGAACTCCATTAATACCTCTAAGGTAAAGTTTCTCTGGGATATCATCCGCAGAAATATCCTAAGTAAAAGCTGTGTATATATATATATATATATATATATATATATATATATATATATATATATATATATATATATACACACTATATATAAATATAAACATACACATATGTATATATATATATATATTTATATATATATGCATATATATACATATATATATATATATATATCTATATATATATATATATATATATATATATATATATATATATATATATATACATATATGTATATATATATATATATATATATATATATATCTATATATATATGTATATATATATATATATATATATATATATATATATATACATAAATATATAAATATATATATATATCTATATATATATTTATATATATATATATATATATATATATATATATATATATATATATATATATATATATATATATATATATATACAGTATATGTTTGTGATATATACATATAAGTTGAATAATTTCTTTCTCTAGTATGGAAATACATGAATACATGTTAACAAAAACATCCTATTCGAGAAATTGCTTTTGAATGATAATTCTTACGAAGAATGAGTTACTAAATTGATGCAGTTTATCTTTGAATCTTTCCTGAGTTACTAAATTTATGCAGTTTAACCTTTTCAGGAGTAAAAGGTAGAAAAGTAAATTTTCAACAATAAAGTAGTCGATGGCTATAGTCCCCACAGGACCCCTACTTCTATGCCTTTGTATGTTCCATTCAACATATGCTAGTCTCTTAGCATGAAGTGCCCATACAATACATGATAGAACAGCTTCCAAGCTATTAAACTCAAAATCTTTAAGAAATATCAACACAGTTCCACTGGTTTCTGATGCAGTCTTTTATGTTATTTTTCTGCTATGTTTCCTATTTGTTACTGTCCATATTTGTCGCAAGTCTCAGGATCAGTGACACCAAATTTGATATCCTAATGTCAGTTATAAAAATAATGGTGCATTCTAGTGTTGTTAAAATAGCTAGAAATAATATGAATTATGAGCTTACTAAGGAATTGTGTGACCAGTGATATTTCTTTGATCACTGGTTCTGATGTCCTCCTCCTAAATGAAAGAACCATATCACAATTTCTGCTTGATCTCTTTTATCTCAAGCTCTTGATATAAATCCACATTGTTACAGCCATAATAATAGGATCTTCGAAGTTGAACAAATCTTGAACTCAGGAAGAGAAAGGCAAAAGATAAACTTATTTTGTATAAAGGATGCCTTTTTTTACCCTTGCAAGAGATGTACCGAAGTCATTTCTATACGTTTGAATGCACCATTCCTCCAATGCTTGTACAAAGAATGTTGCAATTCACTAGTTAACTATCATAAGAATAATCATGGTTGTTGTTCTGTAAGAGGAAAGCATTTGAGTCAAGGAAGGTCCCTTTTATAAGATTAGCCTTCAATGCCCGATTTTTTTTTCGATAGAGCTAGTAAGTAAAGACCGCTTAAATCATGCAAGCATTTCCTTACATAAGATATTAACTAAAAATGTTGGACATTTGATCAAACCAGCAAATGTTAAGACATTTTATCAAACCAGCAAATGTCAGGCATTTTGCAATGTCACTGAGCCCAAATATTTTGGTACTTACTATTTCATTTTATGATTAACCAAAGTATTTGCAAATAGGAACTATAACATCTTTGTTTCCTTGCTCCAGCTAAATTTCTTAAACTAATGACTTTGAAAAATAGGCCTGTTTCATCAATTCTACAAGCATTTCAAGAATTTCCTTACACAAAATATTAATAAAAATTTTTAGACATTTGATCAGACCAGCAAATGCTAGACATTTGATCAGACCAGCAAATACTAGACATTTTATCAAACCAGCAAATATCAGGCCTTTTGCAATGTCACTGAGTCCACAAATTTTGACACTTACTGTTTCATTTTATGATTAACCAAATTATTTGCAAGTGAGAACTGTCACATCTTTGTTTCCTCTCTCCAGCCAAATTTCTTTAATGAATGACTTTGAAAAATAGGCCTGTTTCATCAATTCTATAAATTTTGTCAGATTTCAGTTCATGCTTATATATGAACAGTGTGAAGGGTTTGCCGTAATGTTCAGCAGCTACCACATCAGTAGTCTGGAGTTTGTTTCCGATACTAAGTAGTGTAATTCCCTGATTAGCTGAATTCCCCAATCTCTCACCACAGAAGGCAAATGCTTTTATGATATTTGTTTCATAATGAAGATCTTAGTTCTCAGCTAGGATTTGGGATCCTGTGATTTATTTCCCTTAAGTACATTATCCTTTTGTCAATAGTAAAAATATTTCCTAAGTCCATTTACTTTGACAACTTTCATGGTTATGTACTACTCTGGAATTCCTTTAGCTATATATCCCAAATCTTTTCTCTCTGTTTCTTTACAATGAATCATATGATACTGAAGAGTTGTTTAGTACTTCATAAATACCTTCTTGTCAAGACCAGCCTCAGGTTTATTAAATAATTTTATTTTCTTGAGGGTTTGCAATCCCTTATTAAAACAATTTTCAATGTTCCAGAAGTATTTCCACAGGTAATTAGAGTTAACACAATTTTCATGACCCTATAGTGATTGAACCACTCCATATATTTCTATTTATTTTTATTTGAGGTGTACGCAAGAAGACCCCTTAACCCTAGGAGTCTGTGAGACAGAAGAATATGTTCTGAACAGTGGATGGATAAGTATTTGGAAAAACCAAGTGCTAAGATTGGCCATGTAGATTTTACAGATTTACTTCAATCAGTCTTCGTCAAGAAATACACCTTAAAATACCTGGTTAGCCTAATAACAGCTAAGGACCTAACAGAATCCTCACCCAAGGAGTAATCAGGCATCTTATGACTATGATACAGTACCAAGGAAGCTAACTTAGAGTTAGTGGGGGTAGACATTCCCTAAAATTGGTATTGAACCAGCGAAAAGTGAGAGATAAGTACAGTTGAACATACCGTGGGAATAAAAGCTTTAGTAAATATAGAAGCTTTAGTGGCAGCCGGAAAACTTCTGGCTATGGCCGATGATACTATTGGCAACTGCACACACTCATTGGGGGACTTGAAGTATCAGGATCTCTTTGGATGAGCCATAGTAAAATGCACTGGGAAATACCGTATTTCAGGTTTGCTGGAGTGTGGTTGGGAATTTGAGATAGAGACAAGGTGTGGAAAGGAAACGGAATTTCCAGGCGATAGGATAAGGGAGTGAAGATTCATCTTCACACTTTATCTTTATTTATCCTTTTTATTATATATCTTTTGTTTTACCCATTCTACAATATGTTGCTGATCCAATATTACAGTCAGCCATAAGAATTCCTCCTTTTTGCCTTGGAATGGCTGAGTCTCTGTCACCCCTATGTAATGTCTCCAACACCGTGTCTTCATGCACTTAATTTATTTGTTACCCTTTCATGCTGCATAATTCACCCTTTATCTCATATTGATATCCTTTGGTACTCATGATGTAATGTACTGTAGGTACCACTTGCCCGGTGCTGCCTTTGATGTCCGTATGAAGTATTTTAAGGTTTTCCTATTTCCTTAGTCATTGTATTCCAGGATGAATTATTCTTAAACCCTGCGTGTACTATTTGTACTTTAAAACTTATGTTTGTAACATTTATATCTCTCTGCTTTGTACCACACGTGTTTCACACTCACTTGTACACTGTAACGGTATTTTCTTTTTTATTGTATATTTTGAATTGCTGTGTTTGAAATTTTGTAACCTTCTTGCTCTGAAACTCTTGATGAAATAAAGTTCGCTGCTTTCACCTCGCTTCTCAGTTATCACTTAACGGGGCCTCGCACAACTGGTGACCCTTGAGTGTCCAGCTCCTCCAGCCTTTCCTCCACCATATCTTGCTTTTAAGAGGAGATTAGTACATATTCTTGATCTGACATATCACCTCAAGTTATGTGCAAACGTTTTAAGCCTTTCTCCTGTCAAACGTGTTGGAATTATGCTCACCAGATGATGAGGCACCCTGCTTCAAATGCTCATGTTGGACCCCATCAGCCATCATTAAATGAGCTAAGATACCTCTCTCGTCCCATTAGGTTTATGGGTGAACCTTGTGACAGGCCGAGAGAAGGTTGTGATTCATAGACAGGATGAAAGCAACTGAGTGAGTTTATTATCGAACACTCTCCTTTATATACAAAAGCTCAATGCAACAGGAAATTTAATGCTCAAAACCAACACCGTTAACGGTGAGAAAAACAGGCATGTTTATTCAGGTTCTTTTCAGTGCGAGGGAAGAGTGAAGATACAAGCATAATATATACACAAAATGAACTATGTACGATCGTGTGACACACGGTTGGTACATGGCTCCCCCCTAAAAATGACATACTGTACATGTTAAATAGGGTCCCCTGATCTAGAGAGGCGAACTGTAGGCGGGTCATCTGGCAGGAGATAAGCAGGTTTTACACGATCAATGGAGACCCAGTCTTCTTTGCCACGAATGTTTAGTAGGAATGCTTTCGGACTGCGTCGGATCACAAGGAAAGGGCGCATGTAAGGGGGCGTTAGCGGTGGCTTGCTAGTGTCGTTGTGCAGGAAGACGTGCATTGCAGAGTGCAAGTCTGTAGGTATGTGATGCTTTGCTGGGGGCTTGTAAGTCTGGCGGCATGTAGTAAATTTTCCCACGATATGACGTATGCGCTGGAGATTGTCGGAGGAGGTTGTAGAAGGAAAAAATTCGGCAGGGACAACCAACGGGTCGCCATACACCATTTCAGCTGCCGAGACATCGAAGGCATCTTTAAGAGTGATCCTTAGTCCCAGGAGGACCCAGGGAAGCTGAGTAAACCAGTTGCAATCCTTGCAGCGGGACATCAAAGCTGCTTTGAGGGTGCAATGAAAACGTTCAACCATTCCATTGGCAGCGGGATTGTAAGCCGTTGTCTGATGTAGGGTGATGCCCAGGAGATTCGCTAATAATGTCCACAATTGAGAGGTGAAAGTGGTAACCCTGTCAGAAGTAATATGCTCAGGGATACCAAATCTTGCAATCCATCCTGAGAGTAAGGCAGATGTACATGAGGCGGACATTGCAGTATCCATGGGAATGGCTTCAGGCCAACGAGTGGAGCGGTCGATGACGGTAAGCAGGTAACGATGTCCCTGTGATGTAGGTATGGGCCCTACAATGTCGACGTGAATGTGTGCGAAACGACGCTGAGGTTGAGGAAAGGTGCCCACTCCTGAATCCGTGTGTCGATGTACTTTGGAAGTTTGGCAAGAAGTACAGGCTCAGACCCAACCCTTAGCATCCTTAGAAATGCCGTGGCAAATGAACTTCGTCTTCAGCAGCTGTGCAGTAGAACGGCACGAGGGATGTAAAAGGCCGTGAATGAAATCAAACACCTGCCGGCGCATGGGAGCAGGAATCCAAGGTCGCGGTCTACCAGTACTGACGTCACAGAGGAGGGTGGTGTTGGAGTCTTCGAGGGGGAAGTCTTCCCAACGGAAGGACGTGCAGGATGTCCTACATGCTTTATACTCGGGATCCTGTCATTGGGCTTCAGCCAGGGCGTTGTAATCCAATCCCAGTTGAACGGCAGCCAACGTGTTTCTTGACAGGGCATCGGCAACGGGATTCATTTTCCCAGGGACGTATTGAAGGGTGTAAATGTATTCAGGCCCGCCGGTGAGATGTCGGCGTCGACGGGCGGACCAGCCGTCAGACTGTTGAGTGAAGGCGTGCACCAGAGGCATGTGGTCTTTGCGAATGACAAAGGGCGTACCTTCTAAGAAATGGCGAAACTGATTGACAACCAAGTGCACCACCAGCAATTCGTGATCGAAGGTAGAATAACCCGAATCTGCCTTGGACAGTTTTCTGCTGAAGAAGGCCAATGGGCGGGGCGAGCCGTTGACCACCTGCTTGAGTACTGCACCAATAGCGACGTCGCTGGCATCGGTGGAGAGGAGAGGGGCATGTGGGATAGGAAAAGTGAGAGCCGCAGCAGTTTATAAGGCCTTCTTTGCATTGCGGAAGGCCTCTTCTTGAAGGGGACCCCACTTCAGGTCCTTTGGCTTGCCCTTGAGGGAGGCGTAGAGGGGAGCAAGAGTGGAGTCAATGGCTGGCAGAGAAAGGTGATAATAGTTGATCATGCCCAAGAATTCCTGCAGAGCTTTGACGGTCAAGGGCGCGGGGAAGCCCTGAACGGCTGCTACCTTCTCAGGGAGGGGATGGACTCCTTCAGGAGTGATGCGGTGCCCCAAGAACGACACTTCATTGGCGCCAAAGGTACACTTGTCGTACCGAACTACAAGGCCATTTTGTTGCAGGCAGTCGAGCACGATGTGCAGGTGACGGAGGTGTTCCTCTTTTGAGGAGGAGAACACAAGTATGTCGTCCACATAACATACACAGAAGGGGAGGTCACCTAAGATGCCATCCATGAGACGTTGAAATGTGGCCCCAGCATTACAAAGACCAAAAAAGGAGTAATTGAAGGTGTACGTACCAAACGGAGTGGTGATGGTGGTCTTGGGGATCTCTTCTGGGTTCATAGGCACCTGATAATACCCCTTCAGGAGGTCGAGCGTAGAGAAAACCTTCGCTTTGTGCAGGTAGGAGGTCAGGTCGGCAATGTTTGGGAGGGGATAGTGATCCGGTTCTGTTTGCATGTTCAGGCGCCTGTAATCCCCGCATGGACGGAGGGAGCCGTCTTTCTTCAAAACGATGTGTAAGGGTGACGACCATGGGCTGGAGGCCTTTTGGCAAAGGCCCATTTCCTTCATTTCGGCAAACGTCTATTTGGCGGCTGCCAGTCGTTCCGGTGCCAGACATCTGAATTTTGCGAAGACTGGGGGTCCCGTCCTCTTGATATGGTGATAAATACCATGCTTGGCAGGAGCCGTGGGCGTTTGGCGAAGTTCTGGCCGGAAAACTTCCGGGTACGATGTGAGTAGGTGGGCGTAGGCATCCGTGGGTGCGCTGATGTGGAGAGTGAGGTTGGAGGGGCCGGGTTGAAGAGGTGACGACAAGTACGAGTCTACGTTGACCAATCGTCGGTGGGGGAAATCGACCAGAAGGTGGAAATGAGAGAGGAAATCCTCACTGAGGATCGGCAATGTGACGTCAGCAACGAGTAACTTACCATTTCTGAACGATATTGTGAGGTTCTCGTAACCGTAGGTGGGTATCGCAGATCCGTTGGCATCTACCAAGCGGACGTATCTACCAAAAATCGCACGCCCGTTCCTGCACCATGTAAAAAGAAAAGATTAGAAACACGGGAGGCTACCGCCACGAGCGATGGCCTACTTACACGTTTTTTGGCCATTGATAATCCTTGGCACATTTCTTCGCGGTTGCCCCGAATCTGAAGTGGTAGTAGCAAAACTGCAGCGGATAAGAGGCAGTAAGTGGCTGTAGAAGTCGTTGGTTGGGGTGCGAGCGAGTGGTGGGTGGTGGGTGGCTTTGTCGCTGCTTCGGCACGTCATGGAGTAGGCGTGTATGTCCTACGGCATTCACGTCAGCTTTGGTTGACGTTGAATAGGCGTCCTCTTCGTCAGGGGTGGAGGTGCTGATGGAGGTCTTGAAGTGGCTGTCCATAAGGGCGTCGGCTTTGGTCATCAAGTCCTTTATGGGTAAACTATCAACATCGGGTATGGCAGCGCGTATAGGTCCGGGTAAACGGCATATTCAAAGGGCACAAAGTAGGTTCACCTGACGAGGAGAGCCGTCTGCGGCAGGTTGCGATACTAGTCATTTCCCTGAGAGCGAGCGAAGCCCTTTGGTCCCCCAACGGTTGTTGCGAGAACTGAAAAACCATTGCTATACGGGCGGCTGGCGACGGTGAGTACTGCTGCAGAAGGTATGTTTTGAGGGAGTCATACCCTATTGGGGTGTCTCCTTGTTCACAAAGCCAGTCAGATATTTCCGGTAAGGTGTCCTTGGGTATCGCCGCGAGAACATAATCTGCTTTGGTGGATGAGCGAGTCACGCCCTTGATGCAAAACTGGACTTCTGCGCGCTGAAAACAAGCAAACGCCTCTCCGCTGGCGAATGACGAAAATTTCAATGGGGGAGCCGCAGCATTAACTTCTGTAGAGTCCACCATGGTACCAACAAGAGAGGGGTGAGGGGGGGGGGGGTGGGTGGAAGGCGGGAGGAGTGAGTCAACTTCCGGGGTCACCAATGTGACAGACCGAGAGAAGGTTGTGACTCAAAGACAGGATGAAAGCAACTGAGTGAGTTTATTATAGAACACTTTTTTATATACAAAAGCTCAATGCAACAGGAAATTTCATGTTCAAAACCGCCACCATTAACGGTGAGAAAAACAGGCATGTTTATTCAGGTTCCTTTTAGTGCGAGGGAAGAGCGAAGATACAAGCATAATATATACACAAAATGAAGTATGTACGATCGTGTGACATACGGTTGGTACAACCTAAAATCCTCCTTCTGCTTAAAAATCACTTTATAAAGATAAAGTGTACTTGCAATTGTTAAGTGTCTCAAATATTTCAGACTATAGGGCCCCTTGGAGGATCAGAATGGTTTTACAACTCCCCACCAAAATGACCTCCCAACTAACGATGATTGATGAGAGTTAAAATTGAAAAAAGTTACCAAGATGGAGGCTTAAAAGGACAGGAGCTGAACATTAAAGGACCACGCAATCTATAGGAATGGACAATTGGAAATTCAAACGATCCTAGTACTATCCCAGACTGCAGAAAGTCTCTCTGAACACACGAATCAGTAAAGATGTCCACGTGGCCACACTTCCCCTTAAGTGAATGGATATCTAGACACCTTTCATCTAGATATGTTCACCTGGCTATGGACTTTTGGGCATATACGTAAAGGTCTTTTTATTGATTTGATTATTCCCATTCATATTTACTTTGATTATTTTTGACTAACCTTTTGTTTATGGAATAGCCAACTGTTTGATTTGTATTTGAAACTGCATTAATATACAAAATTAGGCAATTACAGTTTTTTCAGTAGGAAGGTTGCACATTTTGTTAATTTAGCCTTAGAATGTTATGTAAATTTAATGAATAAATTCGTGGGATAAGTTAAAGGCCATCATAAAATTTTTTCCTCTTTTTGATCTATTTCATAACTGCTATTCAGAGTCTAAAATGAACCATTGGGAAAGGAAACCCTGAAACTAGGCATGTAAACTCCTTAGGTTGTTCAATGGATCCACTTTGGATTTAGGTCTCATTGAAAATTAATCTCTTTTGACAAGAATGAAACAGAAATCATGTATTTAAATAAATCAAGAATAGCACAAAAGGAACTAAAATACTTACAGATACTTATTTCATAATCAATTTAACCCAAGGATTATTGAGTTGATGGAACCTTAAATCTCATATGGTTTCCTTTAAACATGCGACTATAATTGTTTCTTACATTTTTATCTCTGCTACTGAAGTGAACAATTTCTCTTATCCCATCATGAATTGCGACCCACAGGTAAGATTTAGAAGACCTTAATCTATACAGTACTGCTTCCCCTTACGGTCTTTAGTTATTGAGCTTAATTCTAATTTTGTTCAGCACTCTCAGTTGGGTTGTACTATTCCATGCTTAGTGTGCCTGACCCCTGAGAGGATATCTGTAATGACAAAGTAGATATTGAGTAATCTCTGAACGTTACTATATGATGGTTGATGAACTATATCATTGCAGTTTTCTGATATGTTGATGGGAGTATTGACGCTTCAATCTTCCAGGTAAGGATCTGGATATCTGTTACAGGGAGATCTTCCTGGAAATATTTCTCACATATTATATAGAGGATGAGATAGGGAAGAGGAGGCAAAATATTGAAATTTCTTTACTCTGTGAATAATCTTTTTCCAAAATGAATAATTTGAAAAATTATTAAAATCCAACGAAACCTAATGATTTCCGAAATATTTTTAGATTTTTTCCAAGTCTGAGTTAGATCTCAATGGTAAGACCCTATTGAGCTCCCAATAGAATTCTATTTTTAAGCTATGGATTGTGGGTTAGAATGCCAGACTGTATTTTTTTTTTATCGTGGAAACTGGAACAGTGCTAAAACCTGATTCATCTATTTTCAACTTATCTAGTCAACCCTAGTTGACTGGATAAGAATGATTGATTTGAAGTTCTCTGGCATCCTGACATCGAAGGTCATTGACGCCAACGACTGGATAAGAAATTTTTGAGAAATTCTATGAAATAAACTTATGACATTGAATATGTTGTTTGTTGCTTGTTACACATTTAGCAATATAAATTTTTTTTATAACATGAACTCTATAATTACCTTATATATGCACACACACACACTCACACACACACACACACACACACACACATATATATATATATATATATATATATATATATATATATATATATATATGGATAAATATCAACACAACATCGTGTTCAAATAGAAGTAAATTTCTACCTCATACTTGGGATCGAACGCTAGCCCCTTCTAATGAAAGGCCAGGTCGAAACCAACTATGCCACGAGAGGCCATGGTTGGTTTCGACCTGGCCTTTCATTAGAAGGGGCTAGCGTTCGATCCCAAGTATGAGGTAGAAATTTATTTCTATATATATATGTATATATATATATATATATATATATATACATATATATATATATATATATACATATATATATATATATATATATATATATATATATATATATATATATATATATATATATATATACATAAAGGATTATACTCATTCATGTGAACAAAAAGTGCGTTGGGCATATTACCAACTCGAACGCCATATTTATGTTGATTTAAACATTGTGCTAGCATCTCATCACTTTGCCCAATATATATATATATATATATATATATATATATATATATATATATGAAATATATATATAAAATATATATATTTATATATATAAATATTTATATATATATATATATATATATATTTATATATAAGCATATATATATTTATATATACACACACGCATATATATATATATATATATATATATATATATATATATATATATATATATATAAATATATATATATATCAGTGGATAGGTGTTTGAATGGACAGTTATGAATAATTTGCGACATAATATTAGAACTAAAGGGAATTGCCCATCAGCGGAAATTTCATAGGAAATGTTAGGTCAACAATTAGAAAAAAAAAAAAAACTAGGTTGCAGACACATCTGTGATGCAAGCAGTCAACCAGTAGACTATGACAAGAGTAGTGCCCTTTTAAGTGTGAGCTGAATTACAACTGTTTACTGAAATGGGAAAATATTATAATAAAACAACCAATCATAAAATCTAATTTCATTTAATAACCCTTAGGGATAAGTCAGAACTAGTGATAGTGCTTGGGGTCATGGAATAGCAAGATATTTGTGAAACCAGAGAAAATACAAAGGCCTAGCATGACCAGCAGTAAAAATGAGGCAGCTGCTGCCTCTGGTGTGAACGGAGAAGGATAAGATGAAGTCATTAGGGAGAGTGCAAGGGAAAACCAGATATCCCCGAAAGTGATATGTGCCATGAAGGATGAATTACAGCAGCTAAGGGTGTTGGCTGAGGAATTAACCTGAAACTGATGTTGACACCAATTTTGGGGTGGTCCATCATACTTGAGTGAGTCACAACCATTACACACTCATGCTGAGAAAAGCAAAGTTGAATATATTGAGCCACTCATGTCTTGTAGTCAATCAACTTCCTGAACTAGAAGAGTAGGTGAACTTTTCGATAACTACTGACATAGGAAAATATTTCAGTTGATTGAAGTATTTATAAGGGATCTTGGAATGGCAAGATTGAGTTGCTCAAACCAAGGGTATATCATAAAGACAACATGCCTGCTGGTAGGAGCCTCTTCCTTAGCAGTTCAATGGTGGCAGAGGGCAGGGCTAGAAACTTGGGATGAATTCTAAAGGCAGTTAATCGAGAACTATCATTAGAGTTTTGCCAAACCATTGCACTAGCTACCAATACCATAACAACCAAACACTCGGATATTATCCATAGTATTAAGCTGACGTTGGACATGTACCAACCGTGTGGCACACAATTGTACATAATTATGTTGTATATATTATGCTTGTATCTGCGCTCTTACCTCGCACTAAAAAGAACCTGAATGATCATGTCTCTGTTTTGCTCTGTAACATTGTCTGTCTCTCGAACAGGTCATGTCCTGTTGCCTTAAGGTTTTGTATATAAAGAAGAGTGTTCCTTAATAAAACTCAGTTGATTGCATCCTGCCTTTGAGTTAACAACTCCTCTCTCGGCCCGTCACATTGGTGACCCCGGAAGTCGACTCGCTCCCACTGCCTTCCACCCCCACCTCCCTCGCCCCTCCATCGTTGGTACTATGACGGAGACAGACTCTACTCCAGCAGTTGGCGCCGCCCCATTGAAACTTTCACCGTTCGCCACCGGAGAAGCGTTTGCTTAGTTTCAGCGCTCAGAAGTCCAGTTTCGTATCAGGGGCGTGACTCGCTCAACCACCAAAGCGGATTATGTTCTCGTGGCGATACCCGAGGACACCTTCCCAGAAATATCCGACTGGCTTTGTGAACAAGGAGACACCCCAATAGCGTATGAAGCCCTCAAAACATACCTTCTGCAGCAGTACTCGCCGTCACCAGCCGCCCGTATAGCAAAGCTTTTTCAGCTCTCGCAACAACCGTTGGGGGACCAAAGGGCTTCGCTTGCCCTCAGGGAAATGACCAGTATCGCTCGCCTTCAACCTGCCGCAGACGGCTCTCCTCGTGAGGTGAACCTACTTCGTGCCCTTTGGATACGCCGTTTACCCGAACCTGTACGCGCTGCCATACCCGATGTCGATAGTTTACCCATAAAGGACTTGATGACCAAAGCCGACGCCCTTATGGGCGATCCACTTCAAGACCTCCATCAACGCCTCCACCCCTGACTACGAGGATGTCTATTCAACGTCAACCGAAGCTGACATGAATGCCGTAGGACATACACGCCTACCCCGTGACGTGACGAAGCGGCGACAAAGCCGCCCACCACCCACCAATCGCTCGCGCCCCAACGAACGACTTCTACAGCCACTTACTACCTCCCATCCGCCGCAGTTTTGCTACTACCACTGCAGATTCGGGGCAAAGAAGACTGGGTCTCCATTGATCGTCTAAAACCTGCTTATCTTCTGCCAGATGACCCGCCTACAGTTCGCCTCTCTAGATCAGGGCGCCCTATTTAACATGTGCAGTATGTCATTTTTAGGGGGGGAGCCATGTACCAACCGTGTGGCACACAATTGTACATAATTATGTTGTATATATTATGCTTGTATCTGCGCTCTTACCTCGCACTAAAAAGAACCTGAATGATCATGTCTCTGTTTTGCTCTGTAACATTGTCTGTCTCTCGAACAGGTCATGTCCTGTTGCCTTGAGGTTTTGTATATAAAGAAGAGTGTTCCTTAATAAAACTCAGTTGATTGCATCCTGCCTTTGAGTTAACAACTCCTCTCTCGGCCCGTCACAGACAAACTGAAAGCAGTGGGTAATGGTGGTCTCCTTGTGAACAGTCAAGGCGAATTAGCAGCCCTTCAAGCACCTTCAAAGAAGCTCAGGGGATTTAACTCCTTTACGAGGAACACTGTGGCATAGATAACGGGGGATGGGGAAGATCCTGACGTCTACTAGGGTTGAGGGGAAGGGGGGGGGGGGGACTTCAAAGCTGATTCTCTTGTCCCAATACCCTGATGCTGATACTCTTGTCAGAGATATGGCCATCTTGCCTATGACTGCCTTAAACACAACAAAACAGGAAATGGGGTTGGGTGTTTTCTACTGCTCCCTGTGAAAAAAGGGAATAGGAAAGCATACTGCCCAAATGGCTCACAGACATGGCAGTCCATGAGGCAGAAGGGGCATAGAGTCCTTCCAGAGTGTGACCTACTTCCTCAGGAAGGAAAAGAATCCTCCTTCTACAGACAAGTATTTAGCACATTATTCTGAAAGTACACAGGTGATGGTGTAGAGAAAATAATATTGATACTTAATTCTTGTGAGGTTACTCATGAACTCAAATGATAAACCATATAACATTACTTTGTATAAACTACTTCAATTATGGGTAAGGGCTTGGGTAAATGAGGAAAAGGTGGTGGGGTGACAGCTTGCTAATGAGGATGTTATTAAGGATGATGGACCTGATCTATGGTTTCTAAACTGTAGCAAATTATTCAAGACAATAGGTAACAAATACATTTGCATGATCAAAAGCTCTTTAATTAAAAACCTGTGCGTGTGTGCACAGATTGTTCGGACTTTGCTGCCGGGTGGAGGCTCTCAGAAAAACCTCATTCTGTGTCTTAATTTTGCAAAAAAATACAATGATTGTAGTACAAAATGTGTATGTCAACTCTAAAAAGTTTGATATTAAAATTTTGCAATTTGGCGCTCAATCCATGGCTAACATCTATAAGACAACAACTGAAAGCCTACTTTGTCAGGGAAGATGAGGGATATCAGTTTACCAGGGGTATTGAGCAAGTTGAAAAATTAGCCTAGTTGCACAATAATAGAGGAAGGCTTCCTCCTGAAAACTGCTAAGTACACTAATCAATATGATTACTCAGTCCTGTTCCAATTGTCAAATGACACCGTTCTAAATAAGAAAACCCGTAGGTTTAACAGCATGTTGGAGATATTGAACCTAACAGAAAGGCCTCAGGTCATAGATGTATTGTTTTCCTACTTAGTGAATTTCAAGCATCTTCATGTCAACCACACACTCTGTGATACCTATGCATTTGTTATTGCACTGGGAATGGGAATTTGATTTATTGTGATTGCCATGTGAATTGTTTGTTTTGGTGGCTGTTTTCTGTCAAGTAAGCCATGTAAGAAAAACCATCATCATATTCATGAAGACACTGGAAAGAGTGCCCCACCAACTGGCTTGCCAGTCTGAGTTTGTCCCGGCCATACCCCCATGGGAGATGCATGTTTCTCTCCTTAATACCCAGATAGGGCATATATGTAGCCTTTATCATTAATGATTCTTTTGATTGCCATTTTTTTTAAATTAGCAAGATGTGTAAAAAGAGAAAGGATGAATAATCTTTATGAGTTTTTTGTTGCTGACATGTTTAGGGGTAATATGAATTATACAGATACATGAAGGGAATATGATTATTTTTCTTCCTGTAAGATGTTTATTATGGCAATTATTGTTTTCAGTGTTATTTGACCTTTGAGCCTGGTTCCTATACTAAAGTGATCTTTGAGGTTAAGGGAGTTACATTGAAGCATGAACTGCACACCACCTACTAGTGCATAGAACAAGGGGAGGGGCAGTGTTCCACATCCCCAGGATGCATTTAAGAGACTTTATTCATTCAACTTATAACTTTTATAAATGTTTATTGATTGTCTGATATTCAGTTTCATATAATTTTCCATACCGCGTACTATAATAACCATATTTAAACATGATGTTTGGTGAGGAACTTATGAAAAACGAGTGGTAGGAAGTTATGAATTATATGTGGCAGTGCTAGAGTGTGGACGTGTTGTGTCGAGCTCTGCTATACATGCCCTGAGTCGCTTTTTAGCTTTGTGTTTCTCGCTTAGAATATCATTGAAAAGATATTAGTTAGTCTTATGGAGAAACCTAAGTGATACAAAACAGTACACTATGGCTGCCTCATATGCAATAACACAGAGGGAGAACGGAAAAAATGGATAGTATGTGAATGTAATAGAATCTACCATAAGAAATGTGTGCATATAGTGACAGCCATCAGTGAGAATGAACAGAATAACCTAGACTGGTTATGCCCACACTGCGTATGTGAAGCCAGACAAAACAATTTAGTAATATCAAAATTAAAGGATGTGAACGTGAGAGATCTGGCCCTGAACGAACAATATGCGAAAATAGATGACTTGAGGACCTTAGCGTAGACGCAGAAAATTCCACCAAGACCACCAACCTTACTGAAAAAGTTGACATTCTTGCCATGAATATGGAATCAATTAAACCAACACTTCAAACATTGATAGACCCAAAACCGGAGAAACCGACATTTACTGACAAAGTTAAGGAAAAAAAATCTGTTGATAATTAAATCAACTAATATAGCAACTCAAATTAGTGAAAGAAAACGTGAGGTTGAACAAGCACTTAAAGACATTCCTATACTTAACACGAGGTCAACTACGAATGGAAATGTTGTTGTAAACTTTGCAAACAATATGATCAGAGAAGAGGCGGCAAACAAAATTCAGACATTGGTGGCTGACACTGAAACGAGAAAAATCAGAAAACTAAAACCAAAAATAATGATATGCAATGTATACAATAAGGAAGACGATGTAGTAAATACTTTAATTCAAAGAAATCGGACCAAATCCAAAATATAGAAGATTGCCTGGACCAAATACAAAATATAGAAGATAAGTTTAGTCCTGAAGAAAAATGCCTCGGGGGTGGGGGACCACTTACTATGTGCTGAAATATGATCCTGCAGTTCGGAGGGCTATTCATGATAATGGGGACAAAGTTTCGTTACGATGGGGTATCTATAACATACGTGATAGGTACCACGTGATCACCTGCTACCACTGTCAGAGGTATGGATATTTTGAAAAAGATTCCAAGTCTAAGAATGATGATAAAGTCTGTGGGAAATGTTCAGGGGGACACTCAACCAGGGAGTGTAATTCGCAAGTGTCAAAGTGTATAAACTGCAAAAAGTTAAACAGACCAAGTGACCACACAGTAAATTCTAGAGACTGCAAAGCTTATGACTTAGATCTGGGGTTGGTAAATCCTTTAATAGAGATTTAGCTAAAATTAGTGTATGGTGCAAATTATGGGGTATGAAGTTGAATCCTAACAAAACTCAAAGTATGATTGTAAGTAGGTCAAGGACGGTGGCGCCTCAACATCCGGATCTCAGTATTGATAATGTTTCTTTAAAATTGTATAACTCTTTTAAAATTTTAGGTGTGATTCTCGACAGCAAATTTACTTTTGAGAAACACATTAGGTCTGTGTCTTCTTCCATTGCACAAAAAAATTGGCTTATTGAGAAAGTCTTTTAAGATTTTCGGTGATCAATCTATTCTGAAGAAGTGTTTTAATTCTTTCATTCTACCTTGTTTTGAGTATTGTTTTCCTGTCTGGTGTTCAGGTGCTGATTCTCATGTTAATTTGTTGGACAGAAACTTACGGTCTATTAAATTTCTTATTCCTGATCTAGATATTAATCTTTGGTACAGTCGTTCAATTAGTTCATTATGCATGTTGCATAAGATTTTTCATAACTCTGATCATCCTTTACATTCAGATCTCCCTGGATAATTCTATCCTGTTCGTAATACTAGGCAGGCAATTAATTCTAATAGCCAGGCCTTCTCCATCATGAGGCTCAATACTATACAGTATTCAAGAAGTTTTATTCCAGCTGTTACCAAGTTGTGGAATGATCTTCCTAATCGGGTAGTTGAATCAGTAGAACTTCAAAAGCTCAAAGTTGGAGCAAATGTTTTTATGTTGACCAGGCTGACATTAGTCTTTTTATAGTTTATATATGACATATCTGTTTTTGACGTTGTTAATAGTTTATATAGGACATATCTGTTTTGACGTTGTTATAGTTTTAAAATGATTTATTGTTAACTTGTTCTCATCATTTATTTATTTCCTTATTTCCTTTCTTCACTGGGCTATTTTTCCCTATTGGAGCCCTTGGGCTTATAGAATCTTGCTTTTCCAATTAGGGTTGTAGCTTGGCTATTAATAATAATAATAATAATAATAATAATAATAATAATACTATCGGTCTATCGAAAATGCTACAAAAGCGAGGCGTGAATTTCAAACTATTTGCAGATGACACAATTTTACTTCTCCATAAATGATATACATGACACTACTGAAACTCTAAACCGAATCCTTGATAGTGTTAGAGAATGGATGACATTTAAACAACTAAAATTAAATGAGAACAAAACTGAATTCATGGTGGTGGGCAAGAGAAACAGCGTGAGAAACTTAAGTGATATTCAAATGAACATAAATAATGACTCTGTGCCGTTATCTAGTAAAGTTCGAGATCTAGGTGTATTTCTTGACTGTAACCTGTCTCTAAATGCCAAATAAATAATGTAATAAAAACTGTTGGTTATCATCTAAAAAATATTGCGTTTATTAAAAAGTACCTGGACGAAAATTCTGTAAAGAAACTTATTATAAACTATGTTATTACCTGGACTGACTACTGCAACTCTATCTATTACAATTTACCAAAAGTGCAACTTAAGAAATTACAAAACATAATAAACAGAGGAGCAAGACTGATAAAAGGTGTCCCACCTAGAGAAAGGATCACCCCCATACTATTCGATTTACACTGGCTGCCGATTAAAGCGAGAATTGGATTTAAAATATGTACAATAACCCACCAAGTTATCAGAACCAGGCTTCCAAAATACTTAAGAGAATTGCTACATATTGCACAGCCAACAAATCGTGTCTACACGAGAACAGTTACAGATGGCTTCAAACTGTTGGAACTTAGATTTATATCTACTTTAGGCTCCAGAGCCTTTAAATATGCGGCCCCGAGACTAAATAATAAGCTCCTACGAAACATTCGAATGATTAAAGACATTAGGGCTTTCAAGAGGAAACTGAAGACTTTCTTATTTCAACAGTCATACAACAGTGGCGATTTAACAGTAAATGGACAATACGCGATCTGAAACGTTAAATACTTTGAACGAACAAGGTAAAACGACAGTGGCGGTCCTGTAGAGAGTGGGGTTCTCCTGCTGTATGGGACCGGAAAACCAGCTATCAAAGTGAAAAAGTGAAGTGAATATGACACTGAAAGGAATCTTCTATCAGCGGAATATCATCTGATTTTCTTGATTAACCTTTTGAAAAACTGCTAAAGACACATATACTATGAGTGGCATAAGCAGATAGCTAGTAGAATTTAATAAGAGCAGTATCCTGTGCTAAATGTGAGCAGAAGTACAACTTGGTACAAATTGAAATGTGAGATTAATACAATAAAGCAATCAAATTTAAGGACTGCATCTTATTTGGGAATCTCTGGGTAAAAGTCAGCTCATTTTTCATGCACTAACTTGTTAGTTTTTTTTGTGGCAACAAGCTCCAAATAATGACTTTTTTGTTGTTGTTGAAAATGTGATTTGCTGATTTTATCCATATCAGAAAATTTCACCGTGAACCTCATTTAAATAGTTAGTGCTTTGCAAGACAGGTTCCAGAACAAGAGGTTGAAAGGGACAAAGCCCCCAACTTCCAGTGGTTATGAACCCATCCTCCCAAGAAAAGTTATGTGGGTTTGGTTAGGCTTTGATATAATGCTGTATTACATTCGTTCTGTAATAAGTGATATGGTATCCTAGATCAGGTTGGGAAATAGGGTTGGGGTGGAGGTATGTGCGAAGCAATCCAGATAAGTAAGGAAGTAAGGAATTAGCAGCCTAAGCTCTGTATCACTAAAAATATTCAATTCTGATAGAAATAAAGGTCAAATTCACTCGAAATACATCTAATATGTATATAAATGTCATTATAAAATTCTAAATTCAGTCCTGGTCAAAAATGTAAATTTTCCCAATACACAATTATAACTGATGATATTAGACATTGATTGGATATCTCACAATTTCAAAAGTGTCTTGGAGCTGTTACCGAGACAGCAACAGAAAGCAAAGAATATATTCTTCTACAATTGATTATCAAGAGATACCCGGCAGTAAGGTCGAGTCAACACTTTACATGGACAGGCTAATACGAAATTCATAATAAACTCATGCTACTCAAGCAGGCTACTCCCGTTTGCTGTTCTACTAGAGTAGTCAACCCTTCTGATTGACAATGTTTCTTTAACTTTGTTTGACTCTTTTAAAATTCTAGGTGTGATTCTCGACAGCAAATTTACTTCTGAGAAACATATTAGGTCTGTGTCTTCTTCAATTGCACAATAAATTGGCTTATTGAGAGTCTTTTCAGATTTTTGGTGATCAATTTATTCTAAAAAAGTGTTTTAATTCTATCATTCTACCTTGTTCCGAGAATTGTTCTCCTGTCTGGTCTTCAGCAGCTGATTCTCGTCTTAATTTGATGGACAGAAACTTACGGTCTAATAAAATTCTTATTCCTGATCTAGATATTAATCTCTGGCACCGTCGTTCAATTCGTTTGTTATGCATGTTGCATAAGATTTTTTTATAATTATGACCATCCTTTACATTCAGATCTTCCCGGACAGTACCATTCTGTTCGTAGTACTAGATTATAATGCTCAATACTTCACAGTATTCTAGAGTTTTATTCCAGCTGTTACGAAGTTGTGGAATGACCTTCCTAATCGGGTAGTTGAATCTGTAGAACTTCAAATGTTCAAAGATGGGGAATTTTTTTTTTATGTTGAACAGGCTGGCATGTCTCTTTTTATAGCGTATATATGAAAGAGGTGTTTTGATATTGTTACTGTTCTTAAAATATTTTATTCTAATTGTTCACTACTTCTCATATAGTTTATCTATTTCCTTATTTCCTTTTCTCACTGGGTTATTTTTCCTCGTCGGAGCCCTAGAGCATATAGCATCCTGCTTTTCTAAGGCGCTAGCTTAGCTAGTAATAATAATACTAATACTAATAATAGGAGGAAGGGGTGAAATAAAATAGGAACTGCTGCACATATTTTCATATATGAATAAGGATGATATTATCAGCTAGAATCGATACTATTAGCAGATTAGGAATAATACTATTAATTGTGTTCTATCATTCTATTGTTTTGTGAGTGGAAATAACAAATGTTTAGGGAGATTATTCTAATACGAGAGAGTAGAATACAATGATTTGGTGAGATAGATAAGCACCAAAGGACTATAATATCATGATCATAGCTAAAAATTCTATTGGTTTATTTTTAAGGGATTCAAATCATATGAGAC
>NC_090732.1:50191539-50194039 GCF_036898095.1 Palaemon carinicauda | reverse complement strand
GCGGTGGCATCCCGTGTTTCTAATATTTTCTTTTTACATGATGCAGGAACGGGCGTACGATTTTTGATAGACACGGGTGCTTGTCGTTCTCTTTTGCCAAGGGAACTCTTCAGGACACGACGTAATCTGTCTACGTCTGCCGACGTCCGCTTGGTAGCTGCCAACGGATCTGCAATACACACTTACGGTTACGAGAACCTCACATTATCGTTTGGAAACGGTATATATAATTGGAAGATTCTTGTTGCTGACGTCATATTGCCAATCCTTGGTGCGGATTTCCTCTCTCATTTCCACCTTCTGGTCGATGTCGCCCACCGACGATTGGTCAGTGCAGACTCGTACTTATTGACACCTCTTCAACACGCCTCCTGCAACCTTGCTCTCCACATCAACGCACCCACGGATGCCTACGCCCACCTCCTCACGTCGTACCCGGAAGTTTTCTATCCAGAACTTCGCCAAACGCCCACGGTTCCTGCCAAGCACGGTATTTATCACCATATCAAGATGACGGGACCCCCAGTCTTCGTGAAATTCAGACGTCTGGCACCGAAACGATTGGCAGCCGCCAAACAAACGTTTGTCAAAATGGAGGAAATGGGCCTTTGCCAAAAGGCCTCCAGCCCATGGTCGTCACCCTTACACATCGTTCTGAAGAAAGACGGCTCCCTCTGTCCGTGCGGGGATTACAGGCGCCTGAACATGCAAACAGAACCGGATCACTACCCCCTCCCAAACATTGCCGACGTGATCTTCTACCTGTACAAAGCGAAGGTTTTCTCTACGCTCGACCTCCTGAAGGGGTATTATCAGGTGCCTATGAACCCAGAAGACATCCCCAAGACCACCATCACTACTCTGTTTGGTACATACACCTTCAATTACTCCTGTTTTGGCCTTCGTAATGCTGGGGCCACGTTTCAACGTCTCATGGATGGCATCTTAGGGGACCTCCCTTTCTGTGTATGTTATGTGGACGACATACTTGTGTTCTCCTCCTCAAAAGAGGAACACCTCCGTCACCTGCGCATCGTGCTCGACCGCCTGCAACAAAACGGCCTTGTAGTCCGGTACAACAAGTGTACCTTTGGCGCCAACGAAGTGTCGTTCTTAGGGCACCACATCACTCCTGAAGGAGTCCATCCCCTTCCTGAGAAGGTAGCAGCCGTTCAGGACTTCCCCGCGCCCTCGACCGTCAAAACTCTGCTTGAATTCTTGGGCACAATAAACTATTATCACCGTTTTCTGCCAGCCATTGCCGCCACTCTTGCTCCCCTCTACGCCTCCCTCAAGGGCAAGCCAAAGGACCTGAAGTGGGGTCCCCTTCAAGTAGAGGCCTTCTGCAATGCAAAGAAGGCCCTATCAACTGCTGCGGCTCTCACTTTTCCTATCCCACGTGCCCCTCTCCTTCTCTCTCTACCGATGCCAGCGACGTCGCTATTGGTGCAGTACTCGAACAGGTGGTCAAAGGCTCGCCCCGCCCATTGGCCTTCTTCAGCAGAAAACTGTCCAAGGCAGAATCGTGTTATTCTACCTTCGATCACGAATTGCTGGCGGTGCACTTGGCTGTCCGTCACTTTCGTCATTTCTTAGAAGGTACGCCCTTTGTCATTCGCACAGACCACATGCCTCTGGTGCACGCCTTCACTCGACAGTCTGACGCCTAGTCCGCCCGGCAACGCCGACATCTCTCCGCCGTGGCTGAATACAATTGCACCCTTCAATACGTCCCTGGGAAAATGAATCCCGTTGCCGATGCCCTGTCAAGAAACACGTTGGCTGCTGTTCAACTGGGATTGGATTACAACGCCCTAGCTGAAGCCCAACGACAGTATCCCGAGTATCAAGCATGTAGGACATCCTGCATGTCCCACCGTTGGGAAGACTTCCCCCTCGAAGACTCCAACACCACCCTCCTCTGTGACGTTAGTACTGGTAGACCGTGACCTTGGATTCCTGCTCCCATGCGCCGGCAGGTGTTTGATTTCATTCACGGCCTTTCACATCCCTCGTGCCATTCTACTGCACAGCTGCTTAAGACAAAGTTAATTTGGCATGGCATTTCTAAGGATGCTAAGGATTGGGTCCGCACCTGTACTTCTTGCCAAACTTCCAAAGTACATCGACACACGGATTCAGGAGTGGGCACCTTTCCTCAACCTCAGCATCGTTTCGCACACATTCACGTTGACGTTGTAGGGCCCCTACCTACATCACAAGGACATCGTTACCTCTTTACCGCCATCGACCGCTCCACTCGTTGGCCTGAAGCCATTCCCATGGAAACTGCAACGTCCGCCTCATGTACATCTGCCTTACTCTCAGGATGGATTGCAAGATTTGGTATCCCTGAGCATATTACTTCTGACAGGGGTACCACTTTCACCTCTCAATTGTGGACATCATTAGTGAATCTCCAGGGCATCACCCTACATCAGACAATGGCTTACAACCCCGGTGCCAATGGAATGGTTGAACGTTTTCATCGTACCCTCAA
>NC_090732.1:50081539-50184039 GCF_036898095.1 Palaemon carinicauda | reverse complement strand
ACCACTCCAAATTCGGGGTGCTGTGAAGAAATGTACGAACAGCGGTTAGTGGCCAAAAACTTGTAAGTAGGCCAATACTTGTGGTGGTGGCCTCCCCTATCACTAATCTTTTCTTTTTACACGATGCAGGTACGGGCATGCAATTTTTAGTAGACAGTGGTGCTCGCCGTTCTTTTCTTCCAAGGCCACTCTCCAGGACCGACGTAGTCTGTCTCAGCCTGCCGACATTTGCGTGGTAGCTGCCAATGTATCTGCGATCCCCATCCACGGGTACGAGACCCTCACATTATTGTTTGGGAGTGCCAAATATCATTGGAAGTTTCTCATTGTTGACATCACATTACCAATCCTCGGTGTGGATTTACTCTCACTTTTCACCTTCTGGTAGATGTTGCTCACCGACTGTTAGTCAACACAGACTCTTACTAGTTGACACCTTTTCATCCCACCCCATCCAACCTTGCTTTCCACATCAGAGAAGCCACAGATGCCTAGATCCACCTCCTCATGTCATACCTGGAAGTCTTCCATCCAGAACTTGTCAAACGGCCACGGTTCTCGCCAAAGATGGTATTTATCACCAGATTAAGATGACAGGGCCCCAGTTTTTGCCAAATTCAGGAGTCTGGCACTGGATTGTTTGGTAACCGCTAAACGAACGTTCACCAAAATGGAAGAAATGGGCCATAGCCAAAAGGCCTCAAGCCCATGATTATCACCCTTACACATCATCCAGAGAAAAGATGGCTCCCTGCGCCTGTGTGGGGATTACAGGCATCGGAATGTGCAGACAGAACTGGATCACTACCTCCTCCCAAAAATTGCTGACATTATATCCTACTTGCACAAAGTCAAGGTGAAGATTTCCTTCACGCTAGACCTCCTAAAAGGGTATGATCTGGTGCCCTTGAACCCATAAGACATTCCTTGAATTACTCATGTTTTGACCTTTGTAATACTTGGGCTACTTTTCAACACTTAATGGATGGCATCTTAGGATACCTTCCCTTCTTTGCATGTTACATGGGCGACATACTTGTGTTTTCCTCCATCAAAGAGGAACACTTTTGTCATCTAGGCTTTGTGGTCGACTGCCTACAACAGAATGACCTTGTAGTCTGATACTATTGGAGCCAAAGAAATATTGTTCTTAGGGCCCACCATCACTCCCGATGGTAGCAACATCACTTTAGGTGTATAACTCCGGCTGATGGTCAACGGCTCGCCCCGCCCATTTGCCTTCTTCAGTAGGAGACTATCTAAGGCAAAGTCCAGCTACACTACCTTTAGCCACAAATTTCTGGTTGTGCATTTGGCTGTCTGTCACTTTCGCTGTCACTTTCGCCTCTTCTTAAAAGGTATGCTCGTTGTCATTCACACAGATTACATGTCTCTGATTCACGCCTTCACTCGACAGTCCGATGCCTGGTGCGGCAGTCAATGACCACATCTCTCCGCCATGTCTGAATACAATTGCATCTTTCAACATGTTGCTAGGAAAATGAATCCAGTTGCCGATGCCCTGCCAAGAAACACATTGGTAGCCATTCACCTGAGTTTGGATTATAATGCCTATACTTTGTGCCAAACTTCAAAATTACACTGACACAAGGATTCAGGAGTGGGGACCTACCCTCAACCTCTGCATTGTTTTGCCCACATTCATGTCGATGTAGAAGTTCCTTTACCCTCATTACAAGGACATTGTTACCTGTTTCCCATCATTAAATTATGTATATCCGCCTTACTCTCGTGGTGGATAGCGAGATATGGTAACCCTGAGTATATTAATTCTGAGAGGGGTACCACTTTCACTTCTCAATTGTGGACATCATTAGCAAATGTCTTGCAGATCACCCTACATCAGACAACCACCTACAACCCAGCAGCCAATGGCATGGTTGAACGTTTTCATCGCACCCTCAAAGCAGCTTTCGTGTCCCGATGCAATGACTGTAACTAGTTTACTCAGCTTTACTGGGTCCTCCTGGGAGTAAGGACCTCTCATAAAGATGCCCTAGATGTTTTGGCAGCTTAAATGGTGTATAGTGACGTGTTGGTCGTCCCTGCTAATTTTTTCCCCCGGCACCCTTCTCCAACAATCCCCAGCGCCTACGTTACGTTGTGGGAAAATTTACTCCATACTATCAGACTTACAAGCTTCTGACGAAGCAATATGTACTGACAGATTTGCATAAGGCACCATATGTTCTCCTGTGTAATGAAACTTGCAAGCCACAGCAAACGTCCTGTTACACAGGCCCTTTACTCGTGATCCATCGCACAACGAAGACTGGTTCTCCATTAAAGACTGAGTCTCCATTGAAATCCTTAAACCTTCTTATCTCATGCATGATGACTCGCCTACAGTGTGCCTCTCAAGAGCAAAGTACCAAATTTCACATATATGTCCTTTTTTAGAAGAGTACACATGTATACTATTACGGTATTTCCTTTTTTTTTGTATATCTCTCTGTCACTCCCCGCCACTGATAACAGAACCTAATTAAGCTTGGCTTTTTCATGCAATAGCTAGTTTGAATTTTTGTGATTTTGTTGCTTGCATGTACTTGTGCATTAGCTTGTTGTCTGTTTAATAAAGTTAGTTGCATTCCTCTCATCTCTTTGTTATAACCTAATAAGCTACTCACAGAAATATATAGATAAAGATTTTCGAAGCTGCATATATACAATTCTGTAGAGTACTCTTGCAAACATTTTGTATAAAGTTCAACGAGTTTTAATATTATGAAATCTCCATCTACCGTTATACTAACATATATATATATATATATATATATATATATATATATATATATATATATATATATTTATATATATACATATATATAGATATATATATTCATATTTCTGTATATATATATAAATATGTATATATATATATATATATATATATATATATATATATATATATATGTATGTATATATATATATACATATATATATATGTATGTATATATATATATATGTATGTATATATATATATTTATGTATATATATGTATATATATATATATATATATATATATATATATTTATATATATATATTCATATATATATATATCTATATATATATATATTTATTTATATAGATATATACATATTTATACATATATATATATATATATATATATATATATATATATATATATACTGTGTATAAATTTACCATTTCTTTTCTGCCTCTGTAGAATTTTTGCTGGGAAAAATTATCTTAATTCTTAATGCTCCCAATGTTCCAGCTGAAGCTGCTTGTTTATTTGGTTTATGCTGCTGGGTTGATCAGTTCTGTCGCATATCACTTAGTCAAGTGTTTAATGCTAAAACTCTTCAAACATACTTTATAGTATGCTCTGCTTTTGTTGTTGTTTTGCGGAATATTCATTGCTTTAAATTCCTTTCATTTTACCTGTCTGGTATATAAGTACATTGTCGCTTCACTTTTTTTGTTGCATTTTTTGTCTGACATGCTGGTTTATGTTTAAAAAATAATATACCAAGGCAGATTTTGTCAGCTTGGTTCAGATTGGCCGGAGTTTGTCATAACTCCCACAGGTTTCCTCTTTCTCACTTGACACTCCCCAGGCTTGCCCATATGTCACGTGCTCTTATTCAAGATAAGCAAATGTTAAATGCTTGAGTGTTATATCTTGGTAACGCCACTGCATGTGACACTGCATGTGCACTGTTGCCAGTTTTGGGTGGCCATCTTTACCACATATTGTATTTTTTGAATAATGGAAATACAGAACAAAAGGCGTCCTGAGGAGGGTTGATACCGGGTATGGGACAAATTTCATAAATATGGGACAATCCTATCTGGTCAGTGATATGACAAGATTGATCTACTTCAACAATGTTATGGCGCTTATATATATATATATATATATATATATACTGTATATATATATATATATATATATATATATATATATATATATATATATATATATATATATATATATATATATATATATATATATATATATATATACAGTATATATGCATACATATACACACTCATAAATTATATATATATGTATATATATATATATATATATATATATATATATATATATATATATACATGAAAATAGATATCCAGATCATGATACAATTATCTTTCACCTTACTACAGGGCCAGTTACAAAAACTCTCAGAGAATTTTTACAATTACTTACTATGTTTACAAAACCCGTCAGACCAAAACTTTGATATTTCACTGAACACTTTCAAGATAATACACTGAGTTTTGTGCGAGAATGAGAGAGGTGGAGATGGCTATGTCTTAAGGCTGGAATTCTCTATCTATCTATGCAACCCTGGGGTGGCCTTTATATGAAACTTAGCTACTCCCAGAAGCTTTAAGGAGAGTAAGTTCTGGAAGCGTGGGGGTTGGGCTAAGGCCTTAGAGTTACCAAGTATTACTTTCTCGAACGCGTACTCACACAACGCCAGATGGCTCTCTCAGTCAGCTAGTTCCGCCCACCCTTTGTCACTGAAATAAAAGAAGATAAGATCTATCACAAGGTTCCTCCAGAACCTTCCAAAGCACATGGCATATTGCGTATTTCCTCACAAACATGACGCAAAACCTCATAAAATCATAAAAAAACATTACATAAGCCCTTGTTCCTATCTTGTATGGGCACATAACATTCTCAAACAGAAGACATAAGACTTCGTAACAAAAATACGGGAAATAAAAAAGTTAATTCTTAAAAATAACGTAAATTCACATATACTGACTTTAATACAGAATGCAATGAAATTAACGACGAAAGTCTTATGTAATTTACATAATAAACCTAAATCTTAAGAGCTGGCTAACCTCTCTTCAATGCACAAATAAGATATAAATAAAATCATTAAGAAACTACTGTATTTACACTAGACCAGCTTTGTAAGAATATATGCATATATACGAATATAGTCAGACTTGCTATTTACTATATGGGGGACACATATTAGTCTATATATATATATATATATATATATATATATATATATATATATATATATATATATATATATGTATATATATATATTCTTACAAAGCTGGTCTAGTGTAGAGTAAATATCGTAGTTTATTAATAATTCTATTAATATTTTATATATTGTTTTCAATTGTGCATTGAGATGATACCCAGTCCGTAAAATTAGGTCCTCTCATGTAGATGTAAGTATTCTATGTAAATTACGTATTTGTTGTGAATTTCATTATACCTTTTATTTCACGTATGTTTGCTACTAGGTCTTACGTAGTTTATTTGAAAGTGTTGTAGGATTCGTGCAAGATAGGAACAAGAACTTAGGCAATGTTTTATATTTTATGAAGTATTGCGTCATGTTTGAGAGAGAATGTTCAGAACATGTGCTTTGGAAGATTCTCTACCATATGCCAGAAACGTCTTGAAGGTCCGGCGATGAGGATGTTATGTTTTTTTTTTTTCATTTTAGGGACAGCAGGGATAGTTATCTTCCGGGTGTGCTGATATGTATCTGAGAGTTGCCTGAAACCCCCCTGATTCGCCTCTTGACATTTCTATCTAGTTGGAAACTCTGACGCCCTTAGGCACAGCACCTCACGCTTACAGACCTCGATCCTGGAAGGTTCTAGAAGCATTTAGATTTGATTTAAAAGGTGACCAAGGTTAGGTTACCATCAGAGAAAGACAGAGATAGAGATTGAGATAGAACTGCAGCCTGAAAATAGCCTCCTTCCCCTCTCCCTCTTTCTCTCCCGTACGTAATCTAGTGTATTTGTCAAAAGTGTGCAATGCGTTTTAGTGTGTCCTCTCTTAAGTGCCCCTAAGCAAATCGTGTGTCAAAAAAAAATATGCAAGACTAAAAGGTGATTTTGAATTTATTGTATTAGGGCGAGTGTTGGCATTGCATAACGTTTTTTCGTAAACGGTCCTGTAGGCAATATATGTTATGTAAAGTGATGTAGTTAACTATTATTCATTAGGAGTCAAACTTAAACATTGAATTATTTCAGAATTATATCAAGCATTTGTACTATTTTCATTGCATTATTTCTTTTCCTAGGTTAAGGTTTATTCAGATATAATAGTTCAAGTCAAGTTCTTATATAATTTTCAGATTGTAATATTTTTTTTGGTCTCAATCTAAATTTGCTCAGTGAATTATTAATCATCGCATAAATTCTTTCAGTGTTATAATTTATAAAGAATATATTTATTTTTGTTAAGAGTGTATTATTCCAATCATCATTATCTAAGACCAGATTACGCTTGATTCCTGTTAAGAACCACAGTCAGTTAAAAAAGTTTTAATAATACTTAAGAGTAATTAACCAGTTTAGTTTTGAGTGTGCTGAAAAGACCTTTGGATATTCAGAGTTTTATATATTGCTGTCTGGGAGTTATTTAATGGTCTCAGAATTCGTGTATTAATGTTCTAAAGTGTAACAGTTTAAATGTAAAAGCAAACAACGTAGTTTGGAATTCGAGAGGTTGATTAACTTGCCAGTCGTAGTATATATAATATTATATGTTTAGTTCCCAGTCACGAGCCATAGTATAGTTTATTTTTACTACCCAGTTCACGGGAGCCATATCATATAATATATGTATATATATATATATATATATATATATATATATATATAATGTATTTGTATATATGTATATCTATAGAAGTGTGTATATATATATATATATATATATATATATATATATATATATATATATATATATATATATATATATATATATATATATGTATATATATATGACCCGGTCTGGGTCGTATTGGGGTTCAATCAGTTTAGGAAAATACGAATGGAGGGGGATTTCATGTACAAATAATAGCAGAGTTGATTGTTTTAGACTGACTATATTCTCTTAAGTTTATAAGGGTGCCCTTAATTATGATTACGTTACGTTAATAAGAAAGTGCCTCAATATATTTATATATATATATATATATATATATATATATATATATATATATATATATATATATATATATATATATATATATATATATATTATATGGTTCTTACATTAAATCCCTGTATAGCTCATTCTGTCGATCCGGAATAGCACAGTTTTGAATGAATGAAGTCAAACAAAGTTATAACAAATTTCAACACAAGATAATTGCTAGTATTATGTACATGTTTTAGTTGATTTGATCTTGGGTACATCATGATAAATTTTATAATTTACTTCTAGAGCAAAGATCACAATGATACAAACCTTAATTGTCATTTTCTACTGATGTATGAGAGAGACACACCGTCACTATCGTTAAACGAACTTCATTTCTTCGAGACTTCCACAGGGTAAAATCCACGTCTTCGTTTCAGGAAACAAGGAATCAAACTGGCAGTTGCCAACTTGCCCCAGCCCAACTTTACCTTGTTCTCCAATATCAACCCTATCGTACATTTTTCTTTTATTTAATAGCCAGCAATAAAAAACCTTTTTAGAACAAGGCAGATTTAAATTGACTTTTCTTTTGATTATAGACCCCAGTTCTGGTTTCCACTATTTCCACGTAATACTTTAACTTTTCCCCGTTCATTTACGTCTGGCAGCAATACCGTCTATGTAAAACAACGTTATTGTTATTCCTTTACTACTCAATTGTTAGTACTAGCTAACCACCGTATCTCAATGATTTCTTTCACGTCACCAATAAAAAAGGAAAATTTTCCGAATGATTCTTGCCGATACCCAGAGCTCAGCCGAGTCTTATGCTGTACGTGTCAACTAGCCTTAGGGGAGTATCTATACCGAGCTGGCAGCTATTATGACTGGCTTTTTTGCCACTACATCCCGTTATCCAGTAGCATGTGAAATTCAAATGTGTATTTGTAGTGTTTTATACTATTAAAAAAATCTCTAGGAAATCATTATACACTTAAACTTGTAGCATTTATTTTTCCGAGTTTAATATATGCTTACGGACGGTCACAGTTTTAAGTTTTAAAAATAATTTTTTTTTTGTCCCGCTTTAATGATGCTAATATTCACAATTTTAGGAACACTCATTTTTTTTTTACTAGCTTCGTGTAGATAACAGTTTATTTTTTAAGGACAAAATAATTTTGTATTTAATTTGCTCGACTTTAAAATCAGCAAATTTAGGATTATTCATAGCTGCATTTACGGCATTTTTCACCGCCATTGAATAATCGATAGTAGTAATGGATTAAAGTAAGTCCTTGTTTGTCCTGCTCGTTTATCATTACATTATATTTGTCACAATTTTACGCTAGATTTTTATTGTTAAGTAGCAACTGCATTATCACTAAGAGCAGTTAAAAAGAAGATAATTAGAAACAACTTTTACTTTGCTGTGAGAAAGGTGTTAATGGGGACAATCATTTGTAAATCCGTGGGAATTTTCGTATGAAAACAAGCCACCCATGTGGATGTCTTAAGGATGTACCAATCAATAATAAAAAGAATAAATTGTTGGAAGTCTGAGAAAAGTGTTAATTTATGAATTGATTTTCTTGAATTATTAAATTTTCATAATTTTTTGTATTCAAATATTTTTTCTTTTGTATGGCTGTGGCATTACATTATTGAGTAAAAGTGTATAGTGGCTATACCCTTGAAAATATTTTCATTGAACTGAAAATCATTGTGAAATTATATAATTATATTTCTAATGAGGCTGATTTCTCCTTATAAAAAATTATAATAAACTTGCGCAAATATTATAATACATGAATGTCCTCAAAACCATGATATGCACATTTCACGTTTCTCCATCTTCACTGCCAGAGTCGTTTGTGGTAAGGTGACGTGTTAAGTATTAACAGAGAGGCGAAGTGATTGCAAGTACGTTTATTAAACCAGATAACGAGCTTATATACAAACAGTTGAGAGTAGCAATGGCACACAAATCCAAATAATTAGGAACATGCAATGGCAAGCATTAACAGGTTTTTCTATTATTAGTGCGGGAGATAGCGAGAGAAAAAAAAAATCAATAGCATTATAATGTATGAGCGTGTATGAAACACCTGCGGACATGGCTCTAGCCCCTGAAAAAGACATACATGGGAAACAGGGCGTCCTACCCTAGAAAGGCGAATTGTAGGTGGGTTATCTTGCAGGAGATTCACAGGTTTTAGGCAATCATGGAGACCCAGTCTTCTATGCCACAATTGTCAAATAAGAAAGTCTTTGGTGTGCGACGGATCACGAGGAAAGAGCCTATATAAGGTGGTGTCAGTGGTGGTTTTCTAGTATCACTGCACACGAAGACATGTGTTGCAGTGTTTAAATCTTTCGATATGTGTTGCTTTGCTGGGGACTTGTAAATCTGGCAGTATGGAGTAAGTTTTCACACAACTTGACATCGACGCTGGAGATTGTCAGAAGAGGTTGCAGACGGAAAAAACTCAGCAGTGACGACCAACCGGTCGCCATACATCATTTTAGCTGCCAAGACATACAGGGTATCCTTAGGAGTGGTTCTTAATCCTAGGAGGACCCAGGGAAGCAGAGTAAAGCAGTTGACATCATTGTAGCGGAACATCAAAGCTGCTTTGAGTGCACGATGAAAACGGTCAACCATTCCTTTGGCTGCAGGGTTGTAGGCAGTTGTCCGATGCAGGGTGATGCCCAGGAGATTCGCTAATGATGTCTACAATAGAGAGGGGAAAGTAATTTGCTCAGGGATACATAATCTCACTATCCATCCCAAGAGTAAGGTGGATGTACATGACGCCGATGTTGCATGTTGCATGAGGATGGCTTCAGGCCAACGAGTGGAACAGTTAATGACGGTAAACAGGTAACAGTGTCTTGTGATGTGGGTAGGGGACCTACTATTTCTAAGTGAGTGTGGGCAAAACGATGCTGATGTTGAGGAAAGGTGCCCACTCCTGTCAATGCACTTATGAAGTTTGTCATGAAGTACAGGTGCAGGACTAAGGATGCTAATCCTTAGCAATGCTGTCGAATGAAGGCGTGCACCAGAGGAATGTGGTCCACGAGAATGATGAACGACGTAACTTCTAAGAAGTGGCGAAACGGATGGACAGTCAAATGCACTGACAGTAATTTGCAGTTGTAGGTGGAGTACCCGGATTACGCCTTAGACAGTTTTTCACTGAAGAAGGCCAATGAGTGGGGTGAGCCTTTGACCACCTGCTCAAGTACAGCACTGACAATAATCTCATCACAACAAACTTTCTACTTTCTTAATCTTATAGCTGGACTCTTGGACAGGAAAGATATTAAAACAATCATAAACCTTAATACTATATTTCCTTACAAACTAAAACGAATCATGACTCAAAATCAAAATCACACTTAAAACTAATCATAAACTTACTACTAAAACACAGACATAATAATCATACCATAGACCTTAATATTTTAAATATATATAATGGTGCATGTGCATACACAGAAACTGTCACCAATAATCAGAAAAAACAATACTTGAGTAAACACACACTAAAACCAACCCCGATGCTTAAAAAAGATAAAATAAAGCTATTAAATATGTTTGCGTGTGGACACCGTCGTCCACACACCAGGGCCAAGAGTCTTTTAACAGCCCACTGCCAACTTTATGACAAACGGAATATTTCCTGGCAATCTGCCACAGCTGCCTCAACTGAATAGACCAGTGAATATCATCATCATTCGAAGACATTCCAAATCATTTCCGTATACCGCATCAGTCGTCAAGTTCCTGAGCTGTATTTCAATGAATAATCCAGTCCAAGTCTTTAAACAGTCCTCATCATCAATACGTGTATCAATTAAAGCAATCACAGCAGGAGAGGGTGGGTACAGATTTCTTCCACAAGAGTGGTGAGAAAAAGGAGGAAGTATGGTTCTGCAAATAAAAAAACAAAAAACTGATCCTCCACAACCGCACTTCAAGTCCTTGGCCTGCCCTTGAGGGAGACATAGTGATTTTGAGGGCTGGCAGGAGCCAGTGATAGTAGTGTATCATGCCCAATAATTCTTGCAGTACTTTGATGGTCAAGGGCATGGGAACTTATGAACAGCTAATACCTTCTCAGGGAGAGAGTGGGCGCCTTCAGGAGTGATGTGGTGCCCTAAGAACAATACTTTGTTGGTGCCAAAGGTACACTTGTTGGATTAGACTACAAGGTCGTTCTGTTGTTGCTGGTTGAGAACAATGCGTAGGTGATGGATGTGGTCCTTTTTGGAGCAAGAGAACACAAGTATGTTGCTGTCCCATTCAGCTATTATACACAACGTAAATTATGTAAAATCTACTTAAATGATTGTTGTGATCATCTACTTTATTACACACCATAGATTATGTAGAATCTACATATGTGGTGTACCAAAAAAATAGCAAAACAGTAACAGCAAATGAAAATAATAGCCAGCATACATAAACAATAACTATATTTAATATCTAACGTAGGTATTTACAATACTATACAAGGTCCACAGAATTCTCATACCACACCAAACTTAATAATAATATACAAAAGTACTTACAGAGATGGAGGTCTTGAATTCACAAATTTTTAATGCAGATTCTGATGAATAAGGTCCAAAGTTTCTTTATCATCTTCAAGATATTATATCGCTGTAACTTGAAAAGTCGATAAAAAATTCTGGGTCACAGCGGATGTAGCTGAAATGCCTCCAAGCACAAGCAGTGTTCATTCAAGTCTGTCTTCTAAACCCATCCTTATATCGGGATCCCTTTTCTCCAGAAAGTTCTGGAGCATACAGGACTAACAATACACAATGTCATGCCACAGACTCCTTGTCGAACCCTAGAAGTATCACACTACACGTCTGTCAGATGGGTGGTGTCAAAAAAGTTATGAGAAACATAAACTCTTTGCTCTATAATATGACGACATTTTCAAATTACAATGTTTCTAATGTATATTTGTAATATATGTAAAATTACATGTTTAGATACATGACCTAAGAGGTCAATATGGAAGTAGGAGCGAGTGTGAGAAATGCCATAGTCATGTCATAACCAGGATACTAATGCCAAACCTTAGCCATGTAACATTTTTATGAAGAGTAAACACAAATACAAACCGTGAGAAAGAGTTGTGTCTCACCGGATGCAGGTGTCTTCCTCTATTAATGTTTAGTTTACATTATGTGTTTAAATGCTGAGATAACTGACTATACGATATCCGTGATATTGATATTTTAGCCAGTTCCTATTAAGTTGTCATACGGAATGGTCATCCGACCAAACCATCTACACTCCTGTGATGGAGATGTTAATAACTGATTTAAAGGAATAAACTATTTTAAAGTTAACTTACCTAGAATTACTTGAAGATGTAACCTACCAAGTCTAAATATTACAACACATTGAAGAGACATTTGATGGGAACCCGAATGTGTGTTAATAACAGTACTACACCAACATATTGATATTTGATAGGTGAAAATAAGCCTCTTTCACAGGTCTTATAACACAATATACATAAATTTAATGTAAATATAACAGTGATCAATGTAACAATGCATAAATGACGGAGGTGTTCTTCTTTGGAGGAAGGGAACATAAGTATGTCGTCCACGAAACATGCACAGAACGGGAGGTCCCCTGAGATGTAATGAATGAGTCATTGAAAAGAGATCCCAGAATTATGAAGGACGAAAAAGGAGTAAATGAATGTGTATGCACTGAAGGGGTTGGTGATGTCGGTCTTGGGGATGTCTTCTGGGCTAATGGGCACCTGATAATACCCCTTCAAGAGGTCGAGAGTGGAGAGCACCTTCATTTTGTGTAAGTAGGAGGTAACGTTGGCAATACTTGGGACGGGGTAGTGATCCAGTTCTGTTTGCATGCTCAGATGCTTGTAATCCTCACAAGATGTGTATGTATGATGATCATGAGCTATAGGCCTTTTGGCAAACGTCCATTTCTTCCATTTTGGCGAACATTTGTTTGTTTGATATGGTGATGAATACCTTGTGTGGAGGGAACTGTGGTCGTTTGGCAAAATTCTGGATGGAAGACTTCCAGGTACAATGAAACTAAACATCGATGTGCCACATAACCAAGTGCAAATAGACAAGGAAATCTACACTGACTACTGGCAGGTATATGTCAGCAACAAGGAGTTTTCAATGGTATTTAGTGGTCCCAAATGATAGTGTGATTGTCTCGTATCAGTGGGTGGGGATCTCAGATCTATTGACAGGTACCAGGAGGACGTCAACAGGATTAGAATGACTACATCTTGTCCCGGAAAGTAACATTGGTAAAAAGGAATGGCAAGCAGCAGTGCAGTGTCTACCGAAAACTGCACATTCGTACCTGCATCAGTTAAAAAGAAAAGATTAGTGACAGGGGAGGCCACCACCACAGATGTTGGCCTACTTATAAGTTTTCTGACCACTGTCAACTGTCTGCACATTTCTTCACAGTAGCCCTGAATCTGGAGTGGTAGTAGTAGAACTGCGACTGATGGGCGTCAGTAAGTGGCTGTTGTCTGGGGCATGAGCGGCGTATGTCGGTGGTGGCCGGCTTTGTCGCCACTCTGGCATGTCATGGGGTGTGTAGCAGTGTCTTACTGCATTCATATCAGCTTTGGTCAGTGTTAAATACTGTAGTTGTCCTCTTCATCAGAATTAGAGGTGTTAATGGAGGTTTTGAAGGTGGTGAAGTGGCTGTCCATAGGGGCAGTAAATTTTGTCATCAGGTTCTTCATGGGCAAGGATCAATATTGGGGATGACAGTGCAAAACAGGTTCGGGTAGGCATCGTACACAAAGGGCACCAATTCGGTTTACTTCCCAAGGAGAGCTGTCTGCGTCAGGTGGCAAACTAGCAATACTGGTCATTTCCCTGAGGGCAAGTAAAACCTTTTGACCCCCCAACGGCTGTTTGACAGAGCTGAAAAAGCTTGGCTATATGAGCAGATGGTCAAGGTAAGATATGTTTTGAGGGTGTGTTAATCTATTGGGACATCCCCATTGTTGCAAAGCCAATCGGAGATCATTGCGAGGACATAGTCTGCTTTACTGTTTGAGCAAGTCACACCCTTGATGAGAAACTGAACTTTAGTGTGCTGGAACCATGTGAACGCTTCTCTGCTTGCAAAGGGTGGCAGTTTCATCAAGGAGTCGTATGTTGAAGAGTCAAGGTTGGTGGACGACATTGCAAAACGGGTAGGGGCCATTGGGGAGTAAAATGGCAGTGTAGAGCCGATACTCAAGTGGTCACCAATGTGGCAAGGTGAGCTGTCAGGTACGAACAGAGTGGCGAGGTGAATGTAAGTAAATTCATTCAACCAGATAACTAGCTTATATACTCTTACAAAACGTTGAGGATAACAATGACACAAACATTCATACAATCTGAAATATGCGATGGCAAGCTTAAGCCGGTTTTTCTATTATCAATTCAGGCGAGAGTAGAAGATGAGCATGAGACATGTGCGGTACACCTCTGACTCAGACTCTTCCTCACATACAAAGCTTTACTGTTTAGGCACACGTCATCGATTTCACAACATGCGCAGAGTTCTGTGTAGTTGATGGTGGCTCTGGAATAGCTGCACCTGTTTATGTCACATTTAATTGTTGCAGTGCATCTTGAATAGGAGGCAGCCTCTCAGCCGGCATCTATCTGTTTGTTAACAAAAACCATCTCTCTTCTGAACAGTGGTAATCTTGTTGCCTGGCTGGTATAGTTTGCTAATAAACTTTTTTATCCTAGAAAGAACGATGTCGCTGGGCTTCGGTGTGGTGTCCATTCTTCATTATCACTTACCTTTTTGAATGCCTTTCAGAATGCCAATATTCCCTTTGCAGCAAAGCTGCTAGTGTTGTCAGTCCCAGTGATGGCATGCAACACTAGCAAAGAAGTAGCCTTCTCAGGTTCAAGGGCATTATGAATGGGCCCAAGATTGATAAATCACTGGTAAGTACCAGTTCCCGTTACAGAATTGGTTTCTACGCAGCTGAGGATAATAACGAAATCCAAGGACAAAAACATTTATCTCGTGAGTCGATATTGATGACTGAAATCTGGGAAATTACCATCACCATAACTGGCATACTCTTGGATCATTACAAATACATTTTCGTGATAACTAGGAGCAACAATTAAGCCCTTGTCAGCTCTAGAATGGCAGAAGGTTCAAAGTATGTAGTTTGTGTCTTGCCTTCCTGATCTTGCAGGCGGTGCAGCCTCTATGATCACCTCTGCAACAACAAATAATGTGAATTAATTCACCAAGAAAATTATGGATCCACCAACAAATACAATCCTGAGGAAGGGTCGTGAAGTAATCCGAAACATGTGTTGATACCAAATAATGAATATTGATAAATAAATGTACATCTGCTGTTACTCTGAAAACTATCTTCAGGCCAGCTTTCCTGAGAGAAACTATCTCCGATTTTTGGATGCCACTAAGACATGGTCTGTTCTTTATAAACGTAGAGCAACATGCCCAAATATCATATATATATATATGTATATATATATATATATATATATATATATATATATATATATACTGTATACACACATATACATATACATATATCTATATACATATATATATATATATATATGTTTATATATATATATATATATATATATATATATATATATATATATATATACAGTATATATATATATATATATATATATATATATATATATATATATACAGTATATATATATATATATATATATATATATATATATTTATATATGTATATATATATATATATATATATATATATATATATATATACTGTGAAGTTCAGCAAATGCTAAAATGGAGTGCATTCAATTCTGTTATAACAAAGTAGCAGGGGCCTGAACGAATTGTAGGTTTTCACCAATTCTTCCATTCCCAGTAACTCATTGCGACACAATTTACACAGCTTTAGAATTTTTTCAAAATGTTCTCACCTAACTCAAAATCCCTTGGCTGTTATTGCAATGAAGGAGTCTATAGAATTTCTCGTGAAATACTACTTTTTCGTGAAAATTAATGAACACTTTTCATATTGTGCCTGGGATAATTTCACTTTCTTAATGTATATAAAGTATGTATTCAGAAATACCTTCGTGACAGTGGTGCTAAACTTGTCTGGATTGAAAACGATATATATATATATATATATATATATATATATATATATATATATATATATATATATATATATATATATATATGTATGTATATATATATATATATATGTATATATATATATATATATATATATATATATATATATATATATATATATATATATATATATATACTGGATTTGTCAGTACCAGTACCACGTCGTTGTTCAGGCACTATGCCTAGCATGGAATAGTACACTACAACTGAGAATGTTGGACAATAACTAAATGTAAAGACAACAACGCAAGAGGGTGATAAGAAGCATTATTGTATGGATTAAGATATTCTAAAATCCAAAGGAGTCTGTATAAATGGCATAAGAAATTCACCTGATAGTTCCATTTGAACTCTTAGTAACATATTAAAAGGTAAATAGAATCATAACGGGTTTAGTCAAACTTTAACCTATCTAACACCGTTGTTCTTGATGATTACACTATTTTTATAAGACCATATTAACAGGATGTATAAAGTTCAGTACTGAAATAAGGGATTAGCTAAACCAGCAAAAATTAATGGGAATAGATAATAAAAGTATATTAATAGAGAGAGAAGTAGGACTCTGAGAAATGTAAACAGCTATATAGGTGCAGATATTGGTAGTGATCACCAGCTCCTCATTGCCACACTGAAATTAAAACTGAAAGCACCAAACAGAAAGATGGATAGAATACCAAGGTTTGATACAACTAAGCTTTTAGAAGAAGAGCACAGAGGAATATTTGTAATTGAATATAGGAATCAAATTGCTGTCTTAGAGACTTTAAGAGATGAAGAACAGACAATTAATGCTTGCGGGGACAGTGTCAGATCGAACTCAGTTTTCAGCTTCGAGTCCATCTGAGCAGCAACAGCAGCTGCTGTCAGCTCTAGACGAGAGATGGTGGTCCTCTTCAGAGGGACGACTCTCGCCTGTCCTATAACGAAACTGTAATTGATTTTTCTGTCGACACCAACTGCACGTAAGTAAGAGACAACACTATAGCCTTTCTGACTTAGGACTGCAAAGTGGTGTAGGTGAAGGGTGTTAACATCTCTAAAGTCTGGTGGTTTGAAGAACCTTCCCACTTGGAACTCTTCTAGTTATGGCAGCTGCGCGAGCCAGGTCTTCCATCGAACGAGTTTATCAGCAGACATCTCATCCCACGAGAGCTTCCTTCAGCACATTTCTTGCAGCAGGATCTTCGTGATCAAAGTGACTGGGGATAAGTAGCCCAAGGGGTCTTAGATCGATTCAACAATGGAGAACACGCCCTGTTGGTTGAAGGGTTTCTCTTTAAGGACGATTCTGAACTCGATTCTGGCTCGTTCATTTGGCAGTTCATCTTTATACAGGTCTAGGACAGCCACCGAGTTGTCTCGTTCTTCTCCGGGGATCGCAGCTAGAATTTGCTTGCTGCTGGAGGTCCATTGATTAAGGCAGAAACCTCCATCTCCACACAGGTTGATCAGATCTCTGGTCAGTTCATTGCATTCTTCCTCATCGTCCATCACCTTGAGTAGGTTATCGACATAGAAGTTGTGGTGTATAGAGTGTATAGAGTTAGAAGCTTCTTTGTTATACTTACTTCCGAAGTCCAGGGCTGTTTTGCATAAGCGGAAGTAAACGACTCTCGGCGATGATCTTCCGCCAAAAATGTGTGACGTCATTCTGAAGGTTTGCAGTTCCTTGTTGGTGCTGCCACCAGAGGTACCTCAAAGAGTCTCTGTCCTCTTCAGGCACCTTCACCTGATGGAACATCTCCAGCACGTCTGCTGTGATGGCATGTTGATCCTCTCTAAAATGCAGGAGAACGCCCATCAGGCTATTGGTGAGGTCGGGGCCTTGTATCAGATGTTCGTTGAGAGATGTTCCTCGGTGCCGTGCCTTCAGATCGAAGATCACTCTGTCTTTATTTTTGAAAGGATGGTGTGGCATGAGCCATACGAGCCCGTTCTTCCTGTCCAGGTAATTTACAGGAACCCTTTCAGCATAACCCTTATCAGTATATTTCTCCATCTGAGCTACGTAGGATGTCTTGCAAGCTTTGTCGTTGTCTAGTCTTCTCTTCAAGCTTCGGGCTCATCGAATCACCATGTTCATATTATCAGGTAGAGGAATAGAGTCCTTGAATGGCAGCTTGAACACTTACTCTCCATCTCGATGCTGTTATGTTATTCAAGGTGACAAAGAATCTATTGTCCTCTAGGGAATCTTTCAATCTGGAAAGTGATTCCTTTTCGAAGAAGTCTCGATTAAAATGACTTTGCAGTAGCTCTATCATGTTTTGAGAGTCAAATTTGCGATGAACATGATGCAGGGGTGAGACTTTCGATACAGACCAGTCTCCAGTAGAACCGAAAGCCACCCAACTAAGCTTAGTTAGGTAGGCAGATAGCTCGTTGGCAGTGTCGTGGCGTTGGTCCAGAATGACTCGGTTAAGGGTTGTGTCTAACCCAATCACAAACTCGACCTGTTCGTGGTCCGTTGGTATGCTTTGCAGCTCTATGTCTGCCATATGTGGCCATCTCTCCAGCCAGTGCGAAGGCATCATGTAGTCTGTCGATATGTTAATCTTGTCAGTAATAAAGACTTCTTTTACTCGCTCTTTCTCCTCACTTCCTTGTAGATGAACGTACCGCCTCTGTTACCATGGTCTGGTTACAAGGCCTTCCCATTACACGTAGCCGATCTATTAGGCTCCTTGCGGCCTACGTGGGTGTGGGTCCTCCATCTATGAAGCCAATCATAATGCACATTCCGTTCACCATGACTGGGATGAGCTTCAACATTTTACAATCATTCGGTCATTGGTCAGTGGACAAAGCGTGTATGTGCCCCGTCATCGCAGGAGTCCCAGCCTCTGGAGAAGTTTTGTTGTTAGTTTTATCAGACGGTGCAGTGCTAGTCATCTCAGCCCCCACTTAAGGCTCTTCACATGTCTTGGACACAGTTGCTCTCTTGGAGTTTGGGCTGTCCCTTGTAGGGGTCTTCTTCATATAGTACAAGAGCTTGTGATGCGTCCCTAAGCCGCACTGGCCATACATGGATTCTTCTTCAAAGGCTTTGTGATTATGCTCGACATTTAGGCATCTAAAGCAGAGTTTGGTATCCACCACAGCATTCCAGTGGTCATCCAAATTCAGGCTTTGGAATCAGTGGCACGACTGAATTCCGTCCTTATCTTTCTTGCAATGTACGCAATATATCGCACTGTCGGAAGGAGAGCTGTGGTGAACGGGCAAGGCTTTAGCTTTAAGGGGGCCAGCCGGCTAATGCCAATTCTTAATGACAGGAGTTTGACATTCATACCACTTAATAAGGTCACTTAGGGCATCGCCAAACTGCATAGGATTTTTGCCTCTGGCCTTCGGTTTTGTGATGCCAGGGCAATTTATCCTGAAAATCACTGTTTTTCAAATTCTATCTTATCCCCTGATAATTGTTACTAAGATCCGGGATTACTACCCTATATAGACCTGATATAGACCTCCAATAATATGATTTTTTTTTTTCTAAAAGTGATTTTTTTTTTACCAGATATGAATTTTTTCATTATGGTGAAAAAAACCCTAAAAATAAGGGAAAAAAATTAAGAAAATAATATGAAACAAAAATTGGAAAAAGGGCTTCATTTCATTGTTTTAATGTATTTTAAGTTATATACCAAATTTCAATGCTATATCTTTCAAACTAAGGAAGCCTATTGAATCTGAAGATCAATAAGTATAGTTTTGAGATACGGGCACTTGAAGTTTTTCTTTGTATTTTTACAAAGACATGAATAAATTTTGATTATTATGAATTTTATGTTCTTTTTTGGGTACTAATAAAAGAAAACAAAGTTATTTATCATAATTTAATCATAAATGAAGATCATTTTGCTCAATATCTTGCTTCTTTTGCCTCCTGTGAGGCAAGGTAACCACTCCTCTATCCACAATACAGACTCTCTCTCTTTCTCTCTCTCTCTGCACTACCGATATTACCCGAACTCTTAATAGAGCGAATTTTCTTTTTTCTTATGTGAGCAAGATGTTGAAATTATCTTTTCCTCTTTGAATTGATAAATTTCTTGCTTAAAACGAGAAAAACAAAGGTAAAAATAAGTGAATGTCGGTGGGCATTCAAAGTTTTTCTTAATATTTCTACAAAGACATTAACAATAAATCCTGATTATTATGAATTCTTTATTCCTTTTTGGATATTGATAAACTAAAACAAAGTTATTTATCATAATTTACTCATAAACGAAGATCCTTTTGCTCAATGTCTTGGTTCTTTTGCTCGGATTAGGCAAGGTTGTCGCTTCTCCATCCACACAACTAACTCTCTCTCTCTGCACTACCGATATTACCCTCTTTTGTACTCTTAATAGAGCGAATTTTCTTCTTCCTCATGTTAGCAAGATGTTGAAATTGTCTTTTCCTCTTTGAAATGATAAAATTCTTGCCAAAACGAGAAAAACAGAAGTAAAAATGAGTGAATGTCAGAGGTTAAACTCAGGCGTGTACTCTCTCTCAGGTTTGTGGTAGGACTGAAGGGCGAAGGGTGTAAATTGTAATATATCGTCTGCGACTCATGGTAGTTATACAGATGCCATTATTCACAATTTATTTTACATTAAAATTTTATAATTATCAAAATTTACGATAACAGAAGAAATACTGCATTTTCTTATAGGGAACAATATTTATGGTTTATTGAGTTACTTTTACTAATTACCCTGTAGCTATGAAAGTATGAGAAATTTTGACAAAAGATTTCGTATATGTATTCTCCATTGCCATACAAAGCTCAGTGAATTTCTTTAGGATTTTGTGTTTTTCTTCCTATACCCCATATATTGGCATTCCGGCTGGTCCCCTTAATTGGCATGCTGGTGCTTTCAGCTTTGCCGTTGGAGGGACAACGGTGTCACTCGTAGTACTTCAGTTCTTTAGCGACCAGTGCCTGTCTCTCCACAAATGTGATCAAGGCTGTAAGCTTGTGTCCGTGTTCTAGGTACTTAGAGACCAATCTTACCCGGAGAGGGTAAGGGAGCTTTTCCACTATCTTTCTCATTGTTTCTTGCAGCTCAATCCTAGTGTAATTTTCACCCAGTACAGCTTTTACCTTCTTTAGGTAAGAAGCGTAGTTCATTTTAAACCTTCGCTATCACGTGCTGGAATTTCCTTCCATTTGAGAAGCGTACAAATAAAGGCCTCTGTAGCATCGACTTCTCTCCCGTTGAATTCACTCAGCTGCTTCCAGGCTTCATTGTATCCCATTGTCGGAGGCAGTTGTAAGCAGTGTTCAACCAGGTTTCTCGGAGGCCCATCTAGGATATGATACAGGTGGTTCGGCCTGCGCTTGGTGTTTGAGGTATTTTTCTCAATATGCCATTTGAAGGACATCTTAAACCAATTAAATTTGGTCAAGTCGCCTCTAAAGCGCTCAAGTTTAGTAGGTAGTAATAGCGATGTCCGCATCAACTCATTGTTGCTTCCAAGAGTGCATTCGAGTGCCTTAAGCACTTGTGAGTTGCTGGCCAAGGGGTCAGTGAGAGAGGGTTCAAAATAGCCTGTCGGGGTGCAAAAGGCGTTGAGGTGGGATCCAATTGCTGATAGAGGACTTCCATGGGTGTACAAAGGCAATCTGGTCCTCTTATATGGTCTACAGGGTCCATTGTCCACATAGCACTTGGGTCATTCTCGGGGTGGTGTTCGACACTTAGCCTCCATTGCTCGATCCTCGACTTCTGTTCAGTCTCCATGGCCTTTACACTGGGTACTCTCATGCATACGGCATGTGAAAACACTTCTGAACCACATCTCAACTCTCCTGCCTCCGATCTAATTTCGTATTCAAGTTGCTGCCTCTGAATCTCGAGCCCGGCCTCCTGCAATGCAGCTTCTGCTAGCCCTCTAGCAGCCCGATCCTCGTGCCTTCAGTTAAACCTTGTCGAAGTTAGCTTGTGCTTCTAACAACTTTCGGCGGACCATGCTTGTGTCACTCCTGGATGACATTCTTGATTTTAATGATCTCTCGGACATAATGTTCTCAGCTTGCAGTCAATGTCCAAGAAAGATTCACTTCTTGAAGTTAGGTTACAATAAGTCGTTTGAGACCCACTCTTGTGAAAAGATCTAAAACTGTAGAACACCGGAGAGGGGTTCACTCTCTGAGCTAAAGTTCTAAGTTATTGATGCGTAGGTGTTGAAACTCACGTCTTCTATAATTACATATATTGAACAGTATAACTTGTATATCGGACGAGGTTTTAGCTGGAAACAAAAATACAGGTCGTCAATAAAGTAAATACAGCAATGGTACAGGATTACATTCATCTCAATAGGGTTCAGTACAAAATGAATGCAAGTCAAATAAAGAAATGCAGCAATGGTAAAGGGTTACATTAATCGCAATAGGGTTCATTACACCAGATAACAGGCTTACATCTTTTCCCAATGCCAATTCTATTTCAGGTTCAGTTCAAGAGAACATTTACAGATGATGCCATTAATCGCCTACAAATGATTAGTTGTCGAGCCAAATGTGCAATTAGTCCTTCACACACAGAGAGACACTCCTAGATTACCAGGTCAGTCAACACGGCAAGGGAAGTACAGATATACTCATACCATGGCCGAGAGTCCTGCACTGCCGCGGTTCGAGGCTGTGACGTCACTCCGTCTGGCGCTAGATGCCCCTCTGAGCCAACCAATCATGGAGCTAGAACATAGCTATGCCCATATAAGGTTATGTTTTCAGCACTTTGAGTCGGTCCTGGAGAACGTAATAAGGGAAACTAAATCAATCTTCATAGGTTAACAAAGAACACAATAATTTCTTGGAAATACATTACGGCGTATCTTACAAGGGGGGTTGTAATTATGGGGCACATAGATCACCCCAGGTGGTTTTTTATAAAAATAAAAATAATTACATTAGATTTCTCGATTACTATTAATCATTTTTTAAAAGTTGAAGTCTAGAGCGCCACCCGGCCCGATTTCATGGAATACAGTTTTAGGGGGTCTGTAACTATGGGGCTAGTAGACTTTCAAGGTGGATCGTGATCAAAATGGAAATAGCTGCGTTAGCTTTCTCGATAAAAATGACACAAGAGTCAATCATTAAATATTCTCCAAGTTCCTTGTACAACTTTTCAATAGCGAAAACAAGACACACAGACGAACACACAGACACACACAGACAATCACCACCATTATTAGTGTATATATATATATATATATATATATATATATATATATATATATATGTATATATATATCTATATATATATATACATATATATATATATATATATATATATATATATATATATATATATATATATATATATATATATATATATATCCCAGCTCATGACTTCTTACATTCATGGAATGCAGATGCAGATATGATTAGTAACTTAAGAGCTAAACCGGCAACATTGCATCTACTACTACTACTGATAATAGATATGACACGAGTGGCATACACATAAGGGTAGCGATGTATTGAACTGGTATTATTGTAGTATCAATGATAAATTTCAGTATAATGGATGTACATATATATATATATATATATATATATATATATATATATATATATATATATATATATATATATGTATGCATTTGTGTGTAATTGTGGTGAGTCTTTTTGTGTGGTATATGATAAACAATTGATTATGCTAGCAGCAGTGTTAATAAGCTGAAAAAAGGAACAATTACCATAAATTCTAATTTTATGGAATAAAAATTTCTAAGTCAGAGGCTGTGGCACGGTTTCATTCATATATTACTGAGATCTCCTTTAGGTTATCTTGAGCTAGCAACCTTCTGCAATTTCAAATAGGGTTGCAACTTGGTTTATGATAATAATACTAATTATAATTATAGTATTATTAATGAAGTACGATGTATTTGTGTAGTATAGAAGGCTAAGGATCATTAGTCGCTGGCTATGACACGTCTTTTTTTTTTTTATAAAAGACGGGAAAAAAATCTTTGGTGATATGGCTAATGAAATAACTTTGCAGATAGATTTTGCCACATGATGCTTTAAATGAAAAAATCAAAGAAGAGGGTGTACGAAAGTTTTAGAGTGATCGTCATTTTCTATGTGACATTGTGAGCTAATTCGAAATTTTTTTTTTGGTGATATCAAAGCCAATTGGGTTGGTATTTCCTGGTGACTCAACAATGATGGCGGTGTGGATGGAGGGAGTTTGATTAAAAAAGATACTGACAATTTCATTAAATGAATCTTGTTTAAAAGAAATTACCACTTGGCACATGGAGGTATATCACGAAAACTCGTGAATTATTTCGACTCTCGATATTTTTCTCGGGAATTTAGCTGTATTTGAAAGTTTTGTTTTCGGTTAGTGCTAATCCATATTACGTAACTGGAATATTTCCATTTGTTTCACCTTAACTACTTAACAGATGTGATTTCTGCTTGCGGGCTTATGGAATGATGGATTTAGATTGGCCTCCATAGAAGGAAACCACGGGCTCTTGACAATTACTACCAGTCCGTAAGTGGAATATGGATGTGAAAGAGGTAAGGTCATATATAAAGATGGGTGGAAGGAATGGAATGAGAGCGCCATGACGGCCATAGCAGGAGTCCGAAGCCCAGTATAGGCACCGTAAACCAAACGTCGTTCCATAGCCCCGATCTTCTTCGGTCCTGGATAAATCTGATTTTTTCTTATTTCAGCGATCCCGAGGAAGGGAATGTTTTTGCAGACAAATATAACTGTCCAAATTATGTGAATTATACAAGTATTAGGATAAAATTAAACAATTACAGAAGTTACATGTCCTGTACATGCAACTATACGTCTGATATTTTCATATAGAAATTCAATATTACATTCTTTTTAAAAAGGTACATAATTTATACAATCTATTGATATCTAGTCAGTTTATGTTTCATCTTTTCTCTCACTTCAAACTAACATTAAACGAAGGCACCAATATGGAACACAATGGTCTGTTTAACAAGAGCATACGATATTCAGGGAATTACTTATCCTATTGTTTCCACATTTGTAAACCTTGAACGTAACTTACCTAAGTGGTGAAAGGACTGAGGATTTGACGTAAATGTAAATCCGAGGTAATAATGAAATTAATGGCCTTGGGTATTATTCTGTGCACCGCCCGACCATGCGCCCTGGTGCCCAGCTTGACTCTTTCCGAGAAAACAGGTGACAGTTGCCAAATATTATTTTGCGAGTATAACAAACGATGCTTTGGTAACCAAGAATATAATTGTCACTTTTTTCATTCATTCATTCAATAGATTGCCTAGCCCTTTTGGCTAGGCACGGGCTCTTGCTTACGCAGCCCGTCTGTGGTGTGGGGATAATTGTGCTGAGTTATGATTTATAAAAGGCACAGGTTATGATTTATAAAAAGCACAGATATTGGATCTTTGCCAGCACACGCACAGCAGCACAGCATCATGTCAGGATCTGCAGCCGCCCAGCTCATTGAGCTTAGCTGCAAGTGCGACTGCTCAGCACCTTGAGCATAGTCGCAAGGGTTGACAAATGTAGACCTGCAATTGCTCAGCACCTTGAGCGTGATTGCAGTGTGGTCGCTCAGCCCAAGAGCATGATCTTGTGGACCAAGAACCAGGACCACCTGGAGCCGAAATGAAACGTTTTAGTAGTAGGTAAAAGTGTTGATAGCAGTAAGACCCAGTAAGTAGGAGAGACTGGGAGAGGAGAGAAGAGTTTGAGTAGGAGGGAAAAGTGGCAGTTCTAAGCATAGTTGCTTATCCCTGCCCAAGGGAGGGTGTAACTAGGGGGTTTAGGAGGGATTGTATTACTGAGGGGGGAGTCTGAGCAAGGGAACAGACTTTGACTACTAGTTGGAGCACAAGGGGAATCAAGGTATCAATTGGCAGAGCCTCTGCCTGGGCGAGGATGGAGGATATGGCTGTGGACTGGGGAGGAAGTTGACCAGAGCCAGCCGGAGGTTCTTCGGCTGGGCTAGCAGTGACGGTAGGCTCTTGGTTAACTGCTGGTGCTGAAGTGTGTGCCGGTTTACGAGGAGGTCTCCGTCGTGGTTTCCTCTGCGGCTTCGGTTCAGCTGTAGGAGGAGGTCCATCCGTGGGGTTGGAGTCTTGCTGTGGTTGTAGCCTTCGCAGGAACTCTGGGCACCTCTTGTTCCAGGCATGGTGATTCTTGGAGCAGTTGGGACACTTTGCCTGGGTTTCCACTCCATTGTTGTGGGCGTCTATGCAGGTCTGTGTGGGATGGGATCCGCTACAGACCCCGCAGACAGTCCGGCTCTGACAGTGCGTTTTGTGGTGGCCAAAACGTTGGCAGTTGAAGCAACGAAGTGGTTCTTTTTCCAGGGCTTTGATGGGGAAGGTTCCCCACGGCCCTAGGTCCAGGTTTGGTGGGATGGGTCCAATGAAGGTGACGTTGACTTCTTTGGTGGGTGCCTTTCCTCTGCCCAACCTCCTCTTGGCCTGGGCAACATTTTGGCACTCCTCTATAAGGGAGACTGGCAGGCTAGGCGGGTAGTTAAACACCACCGCTTTCTTCTGCTTCTTGGAGGGATCCAGGAAGGTTAAGGTGGCTTCCTTGTAGAGTAGAGTGGCGGTGGCTTGATCCTTTGGGGTGATAATAATATCACCCTGTAAGTTGGGTCTTGCAGTGAAGTTCAGGGCTGGTAGCTTGAACTTGGGGAGCTGGACCTGTGCTGGTTGCACTGGAGCTGGAGGGTTCTCGGTGGCTTCCTGAAGGAGGTGTGACAAACATCTTGTGCAGTTACAGTCGTCCTCATGCAGGGCTGCTGAGTTGGACGTCTGACTGCCTGTAGAGACTTCCACGTTCGGAGGAACGGGTGGCTCCTCCGATAGGTCAGGATCCAATGGAGGAATGTCGGTCCGTGGTACTGGGGTGGAGGTCTGTGGGACACCCACTGTTGTAGACTTCATTGGTGTCTCCTGGCTTGGAGGAGCTGAAGCAGCCTTTAAAATGTTGCTAATTATGGTCTCCCCTATCGTCCTGAGGATAGCAGGACCAGGGGCGTTCCTGAGGGCAGTGGCACATGTCTCGCAGAAACATTCACTATGGTGCCCCTCTGGACGCCATTGCATGGGATCCGGTACCTTATCTGGTGTCTGGACGTCTGGTTCCGGCGGTGAGATGACTTCCGGTACTTCCTCTGGTGTCTGGACTTCTGGTTCCGGCGGTGGGGTAGCTTCTGCTACGTAGTTGTCAGGGGTTGGCGCTCGTGGGGCGGCAGCAGCTGTGGCAGGTGGGGTTGCAGTAGCGACTGGTATAGTCTCCTGGTATTCCCTATTGTAGGTCTCCATCAAGCACTTTGGGCAGTCACAGTCTGGGTTTCTGGGATTTAAATGGCAGACAGTTTCCATAGCTAAATGTGTCACCTTTCTTCTCAGAGGGTATCTTCTTTGGAAGAGGTCTGGGTAGGATGTCTCTCCATACATGGGTAACTCCATGTAGGCTGGGCGATGATTCCTCTGTTTGAAAATTGGGATGCAGTGAAGTGTCATCCTGTGACACTCCAAACAAGTGCATCTCTTTTCATGGTAGATGAAACGTGGTTCCCTGGGCTGGAACTGTACATGGTCTATGAGCAGCTGTCTGTAGGAGGTATATGTCTTGCACTCCTTGCATCTGCAGCGTGGTCCAAGTCTGGAGCAGGGGTGGGTCCATCCTGGGAACAGGGTCCTCCTGAAGGTAAAAAGATTATAGGAACTGAGCATGATAGCTTGTCAACTCGCTATATTAATGGCCAAAAAAGGCCAAGAATATAGCAGATTCTTTTCTTATACTGTAGGCCAAGGGGCCAGGAATATAGGAGCTTCTTTTCCTATAAGGATGGCGCCGCCATCAGAGTTTTGGTGGTCCAAAAGACAGTAGAGATGTGTCAAAGGGTGAAATGGTGGTTCACCCATCCAGGTGCTGCCAGGGCCGATGCAGCTTAACTCTGCTTAGCTGGGAGATCCTCTCGGCACGGGAGCTGGGCCGAGACTGTCTAATTGTCACTGAAACACGCAGTAATCTAGTTGGCATGGATCACATAGCGAACATATTTTCTCTCATTTGCCGATATATATATATATATATATATATATATATATATATATATATATATATATATATATATATATATATATATATATATATATATATATATATATATGTGTGTGTGTGTGTGTGTGTGTATGTGCCTGGTTACTTAGTATAATCGCAACTTCATACTTATTCAAATCTGGTAATTTTACTTTCATATTAGTAAGGAACAGTTAGTGTTTCCTAATATTTATTGCACTGGCAACACCATTCTTGTAAGTTCACTGCATGATGCTTATAGGAGAGAGAGAGAGAGAGAGAGAGAGAGAGAGAGAGAGAGAGAGAGAGAGAGAGAGAGAGAGAGAGATTGACCATAGCCCAAATGTGCAGGTCACATGGGCTCTTGCGTTGGCAGTCCGTAAGGGGGAGGAGGCTTGGTATATCCTGTCCCCAGGGTTTGAGTCACGGCTTCCTAGAGTTTAGTTGCGCGCCAGTCGTGAGACTCAGGTAACGGTTGCATGATATAAGTTTCATCCTATCTAGAGTTTCCTTAGCGTCCGTACAGAAGCATCTAGAAAAGACTAAGAACAGTGAGTTTTATAGTGCTTTCATCATAAATGTTCAGGAGTTTGAGCGCTAATACACCGGGGATCATTGTTTATGTGAAGATGCTCGTCAGCAATCATAAGAGTGGAATGATTTTGAGGATCCTGGTAGCATGTCTGACCTTTTGGGGGTCTGCTGGCCAGGCTACAGCACGTAAGACAGTGTATTTTTTTAAATGAATATTATAGTGAGCCGAATAATATGAATAGGTGTCTACTATTTTACTATCACACGAAGAGTGATTTTAAGATTTGGTGGTAGGTTATATTGTAATAAATATTACGTAAACAAAATAATCAATTCTTCATTACGTACCATAATCATAGTATATAGAATATTACTTTAAAGTGGCAAAATATATCATTCCACGTTACCATGACAATGTAAGTGAAACATTCAGATACTTCAGTTGACCTATGAGCAGATGCTGAGGTTATGCATATAGTTGAATATACAAACAAATTCGCCTCCATCTCTTCTAGTTTTCTCTGTTGTTACAGCAAGATGCAGCACAACATCAGTGCCGGAGGGAGTGTGTGTTTCAGTCCAAGAGTGTCCTTTTCTCATTGACCTTAGCGCGACTCTTAGCATCAGCGAGTTTCTCAGGCGGTATGGTGGCTGCGGACGTGGGAGGTAATTGAAAAAGCGTTCTTACAGACGGTGAAATATCGAGCCCTGACTGAGAACCATGTTAAAAATGTTTCGTAACACGTTGCAGCACTAGATAATTGGTAAAACATAATTACTTTTTTTCGTCTGGAGTTCTGTTGATCCGGAGTAAAGTTATCTTCAATTTTAAGACAACAAATATTAATTGTATATGTAAAGGGAGGCTCTTTGCGTCATTAGGCGTAGGAGATAATGATGATGATGATGATACCAAAAGAATCATACCTAAAAGCTGCCTATATAAAAACGCACACACACACACACATATATATATACATATATATATATATATATATATATGAATATATATATATATATATATATATATATATATATATATATATATATTCATATATATATATATATATATATATATATATACATATACATATATATATATATATATATATATGTATATACATATGTGTATATATATATGTATATATATATATTTAATGTATATATGTATTTGTATGTATATATATGTATATATATATACATATGTATATATATATATATATATATATATATATATATATATATATATATATATATATATATACCGTATATTATGTATATACGTATACGTATATACATTCTTATAGGCACATATTATATATATATATATATATATATATATATATATACTAATATATGTATCTAATATATATATGTATATATATAAATATTTATATATATATATATATATATATATATATATATATATATATGTATATATATTCATATATAAACATTCACAGAGATAAATATACTGCATGTATATATATATATATATATATATATATATATATATATACATATATATATATATATATATATGATATATATATATATATATATATATATATATATATATATATATATATATATCTATACATATATATACATACAATATATATATATATATACATATGTATATATATATATATATATATATATATATATATGTATATATGAAAACATTCACATAGACACATAGACATATAAATATAATGTATGTATATATTTATATACTGTATATAAATATATGTATATATATATATATATATATATATATATATATATATATATATATATATATATATACATATTCAAATAAGCCATATATTTTTGCTACATTAATGTCTGGATTCTCTTGACGACCTCGGGATTATAGCCCCAGGCGAAATCACTCAAAGACAAGAGCTTGTTACCGGCCGGGAATCAAACCCTAATCCGGCAAACTTGTAGAGACAGTGACTAAACCACTTGGCAACGAAGAAAGATAAAAGTCTTCGTGGCCAAGTGGTTTAGCCACTGTCTCTACAAGTTTGCCGGACCAGGGTTCGATTCCTGGCCGGTCACAAGCTCTTGTCTTTGTGTGATTTCGCCTGGGGCTCTGATCCCGAGGTCATTAAGAGAATCCAGACATTAATATAGCAAAAATATATGGCTTATTTGAATATGAAGAACACGTGTAAATGTGCAAAAAATTTTCATACATACATACAACCTACTTCTCCTACTGGTGGGTTCATAATTAGCATCCACTTCCAACAATTCTCTTCTTTCCTTCTCTTCACGTACTCAAGCCACCCTAGGCCCGTTTCATACGAGAGGATTGAATCTGTGCTGTTTAAAAATCAATGCACATCACTGAGGCCCATCACATGCTGTCAGTGTGTAAGAATATCTAGATGATAGTGATTTGCTAATTGCATGCACTGCTAATCCATGCGGTGCCTTTTGGTTTAGAATTCTTAAAAAGTTTAGGGCGCCCTTCAGACAGAAGGTTTTTCCTGGACGATAGTCGGGGTTTAGTTGGTGCAGAGGGTAGGCGTTCCTATTCTGCTGCTCTTTGTCAGTGATTATTATTATTATTATTATTATTATTATTATATACTGTAATAACAAATGAACCGCATGGAAAACAACAGCTCGTATAAAGACAAACTTTTTGACATACATAGATATTCCGCATGGTATGCTGAGCGGATTGAATCCGTGCAGAATATTTCCGCATGTCAAAAATCATGCCTTTACATGAGCAGTTGTTTTTTGTGAAGTCTGTCTGCATTAGCACAGCAAACACAGTCCGTCAGGGTTTGCTCGAGATGGAGAACGTAAAGAAGAGACTGGTCGTTGTGTATATAATGAATAGAATGCTAAATGTGTCACGATGTTCTATAAAATATAACAATATTCATCGTGTAGCTCTGCTATTACAGTGTATAATAATGATAATAATGATAATAATAATAATAATAATAATAATAATAATAATAAAATTCATATTAATCACATAAAAATTGCATTAGAAAAGGAGGCCTAACCCCTGCAACCGCAGAATCACGACTACCTGACTGAGGAAAACTTCCCGTCTGAAGGACAGCATGGACTTCTTGAGTTTTCTAAACCGTGTGGCACTGCACAGAACAGCAGTGCGTGCGGTTAGCAAATTACTACCATCTGGATATTCTTCCACACAGACATCGTGTGAAGGATTTCATTCAATTACATTGATTTCTACACGGACGAAATCATCAATCCGCTTGTGGGAAGTGGTCCAAAGTCTTGCTTCCCTAGATTTCTTTCCAAATTGGTTTACATAAACAGTTACTCTACTGAATTTATTTGTGATCTTACCCTTAGTGAAAACCTCAACATTTTCATTTTTCATATGCAACTTTCATCTCTGCATCTTGCTTCCAAAATCCAAACCATACAGCATATCTGTTTTTACCACCACCTTATAGTTCTTCTCTTTCAGACTTTATGATATTCAATTGTTGCTTATCACACCTGATACTCTTCTCAAGCCATTCCACTCCTTTTGAATTCTCTTCCTCACCTCCTCATCGCACACCAACATCACTTTGTATAGTTGATCCTAAATATTTTAAATATATGAGCTTATCAGTTTATACCTGTAATCTTACTACAGTCCTACTATCTCCTTCACTTACACATGTATACTCTTTGCTACTCCGACTGATTTTCATGCCCATTCACTCCAGCGCAGAACCCTAACTTTTCAGATTTGCATCAACTTTTTCATTTCTCTCTCACGGATCACTTTGTCGTCTGCAAATAAGATAACCCATAGAGATTCTTACCTAAAGCTTTCGGTCAATTTGTCTGTGAAAACTGCAAACAGGAAAGGCCTTAAAACCAATCCAACTTCAACATCAAACCATTCCATTGTACCTAGAGGATACCTGACTTCTGTTTGACTATTTTCATAATTCTCATCCACCCCTGAGCTCCTCATGCAGTAACATAATTCATCTATTGGTACCATATGATAAGCTTTTCTAGATCCACAGACAAACAATGCAATTTTTTCTGTCCTTCCCGATATTTTTCAATTAATTTCAACAAAGCAAATATGGTATAAGAAGTGATTTTATCCATGCTGTCCACAGATTGTTACCTGTGCCATTCCCTTACAATGGCTGCTATTACTCTTTTCCAGATCTTTAGGCTATGGCTTAAAATCTTTATTCCATGCCAGTTTGTGCAACTCTGTCTATACCATATATATATATATATATATATATATATATATATATATATATATATATATATATATATATATATATATATATATATATATACATATTTATATATGTATATATATATGTACAGTATATATACTGTATATATATATATATATATATATATATATATATATATATATATGTATATATATTTATATATATAATTATATATATGTATATATATATATATATATATATATATATATATATATATATATATATATATATATATATATATATGATAATGGTTCCCTGGTCTAGGCACTAAAAATATATTATACTATGGCTCGTGACTGGGAACTAAACATATATTATATATATTACTACAGGCAAGTTAATCAACCCGAATTCCAAACTTCCTTGTTTGCTTTTATCTTAAAACTGTTACACTTTAAAATATTAATACACGAGTTCTGAGACAGTTGAACAACTCCCAGACAGCAATATATAATTCACTGAATATCCAAAGGCCTCTAAGTACACTCAAAACTAAACTGGGTAATTACTCTTAAGTATTATTTATGACCTATTTAAAACTTACTGTGGTTCTTAACAGGAAACGAGCGCAATCTTGTTCCAAATAATGATGATTGGAATGATACACTCTTTACAAAAAATAAATATATTTTATATAAATTACAACACTTTGAAAAGAATTTACATAACAAAATAAGTCACTCAAAAACATTAAGTCTGAACAAAACTTAGATTAAGACAAAAATCTTACGATCTGAAAATTATATGTTAACTTAAATTGAACTATTATATCTGAATAAACCTTAGACTAAGAAAAGAAATAATACAATGTGAATTTTACAATAGCTTGAAATTAAATCTGAATAATACAATATTCAAGTTTACCACTTGATGAAAAATAGATAACCAGATCAAGTTACAAAATCTAATTTTCCTACAGGGCCAATTACAAAAAACTTTATACAATGTCAACACTCGCCCTAATACAGTACAATGAATTCAAAATCACCGTTTCGTCTTATTCATCTTTTCGACACACAATTTGCTTTGGGGCACAGAGTCACTTAGGAGAGGACACACTAAAAGGTATTGAACACTTTCAACAACAATACACTGGGTTACGTGCGAGAGTGAGAGAGGGAGAGGGGAAGGAGGCTGTCTTCAGGCTACAGTTCTTTATCTCTATCTGTGTAACCTAACCTTGGTGTCACCTTTTATATGAAATCTAACCTGCTTCCTGAAACTTCCCTGAGATTTGGGAAGCGTTGGTGGGCCGGCAAAAGGTGCCATAGTTGCCAAATATTACTCTCCCAGATGGCTCTTACAGTCAGCTAACTCCGCCCACCCTTTGTCCCCGAAATAAAAAAAGATAACATTCTGTCACCAGTTCTTTTGCAAAATTTCTAAAGTACATGTACAGAATTTTCCAAAGCACATGTTACAGAACATTCTCTCTCAAACATGACGCAATACATCATAAAATATAAAAGAATATTACCTAAGCCCTTGTTCATATCTTGAGGAAAGGTGCCCACTCCTGTCAATGCACTTATGAAGTTTGTCATGAAGTACAGGTGCAGGACTAAGGATGCTAATCCTTAGCAATGCTGTCGAATGAAGGCATGCACCAGAGGAATGTGGTCCACGAGAATGATGAACGACGTAACTTCTAAGAAGTGGCGAAACGGATGGACAGTCAAATGCACTGACAGTAATTTGCAGTTGTAGGTGGAGTACCCGGATTACGCCTTAGACAGTTTTTCACTGAAGAAGGCCAATGAGTGGGGTGAGCCTTTGACCACCTGCTCAAGTACAGCACTGACAATAATCTCATCACAACAAACTTTCTACTTTCTTAATCTTATAGCTGGACTCTTGGACAGGAAAGATATTAAAACAATCATAAACCTTAATACTATATTTCCTTACAAACTAAAACGAATCATGACTCAAAATCAAAATCACACTTAAAACTAATCATAAACTTACTACTAAAACACAGACATAATAATCATACCATAGACCTTAATATTTTAAATATATATAATGGTGCATGTGCATACACAGAAACTGTCACCAATAATCAGAAAAAACAATACTTGAGTAAACACACACTAAAACCAACCCCGATGCTTAAAAAAGATAAAATAAAGCTATTAAATATGTTTGCGTGTGGACACCGTCGTCCACACACCAGGGCCAAGAGTCTTTTAACAGCCCACTGCCAACTTTATGACAAACGGAATATTTCCTGGCAATCTGCCACAGCTGCCTCAACTGAATAGACCAGTGAATATCATCATCATTCGAAGACATTCCAAATCATTTCCGTATACCGCATCAGTCGTCAAGTTCCTGAGCTGTATTTCAATGAATAATCCAGTCCAAGTCTTTAAACAGTCCTCATCATCAATACGTGTATCAATTAAAGCAATCACAGCAGGAGAGGGTGGGTACAGATTTCTTCCACAAGAGTGGTGAGAAAAAGGAGGAAGTATGGTTCTGCAAATAAAAAAACAAAAAACTGATCCTCCACAACCGCACTTCAAGTCCTTGGCCTGCCCTTGAGGGAGACATAGTGATTTTGAGGGCTGGCAGGAGCCAGTGATAGTAGTGTATCATGCCCAATAATTCTTGCAGTACTTTGATGGTCAAGGGCATGGGAACTTATGAACAGCTAATACCTTCTCAGGGAGAGAGTGGGCGCCTTCAGGAGTGATGTGGTGCCCTAAGAACAATACTTTGTTGGTGCCAAAGGTACACTTGTTGGATTAGACTACAAGGTCGTTCTGTTGTTGCTGGTTGAGAACAATGCGTAGGTGATGGATGTGGTCCTTTTTGGAGCAAGAGAACACAAGTATGTTGCTGTCCCATTCAGCTATTATACACAACGTAAATTATGTAAAATCTACTTAAATGATTGTTGTGATCATCTACTTTATTACACACCATAGATTATGTAGAATCTACATATGTGGTGTACCAAAAAAATAGCAAAACAGTAACAGCAAATGAAAATAATAGCCAGCATACATAAACAATAACTATATTTAATATCTAACGTAGGTATTTACAATACTATACAAGGTCCACAGAATTCTCATACCACACCAAACTTAATAATAATATACAAAAGTACTTACAGAGATGGAGGTCTTGAATTCACAAATTTTTAATGCAGATTCTGATGAATAAGGTCCAAAGTTTCTTTATCATCTTCAAGATATTATATCGCTGTAACTTGAAAAGTCGATAAAAAATTCTGGGTCACAGCGGGTGTAGCTGAAATGCCTCCAAGCACAAGCAGTGTTCATTCAAGTCTGTCTTCTAAACCCATCCTTATATCGGGATCCCTTTTCTCCAGAAAGTTCTGGAGCATACAGGACTAACAATACACAATGTCATGCCACAGACTCCTTGTCGAACCCTAGAAGTATCACACTACACGTCTGTCAGATGGGTGGTGTCAAAAAAGTTATGAGAAACATAAACTCTTTGCTCTATAATATGACGACATTTTCAAATTACAATGTTTCTAATGTATATTTGTAATATATGTAAAATTACATGTTTAGATACATGACCTAAGAGGTCAATATGGAAGTAGGAGCGAGTGTGAGAAATGCCATAGTCATGTCATAACCAGGATACTAATGCCAAACCTTAGCCATGTAACATTTTTATGAAGAGTAAACACAAATACAAACCGTGAGAAAGAGTTGTGTCTCACCGGATGCAGGTGTCTTCCTCTATTAATGTTTAGTTTACATTATGTGTTTAAATGCTGAGATAACTGACTATACGATATCCGTGATATTGATATTTTAGCCAGTTCCTATTAAGTTGTCATACGGAATGGTCATCCGACCAAACCATCTACACTCCTGTGATGGAGATGTTAATAACTGATTTAAAGGAATAAACTATTTTAAAGTTAACTTACCTAGAATTACTTGAAGATGTAACCTACCAAGTCTAAATATTACAACACATTGAAGAGACATTTGATGGGAACCCGAATGTGTGTTAATAACAGTACTACACCAACATATTGATATTTGATAGGTGAAAATAAGCCTCTTTCACAGGTCTTATAACACAATATACATAAATTTAATGTAAATATAACAGTGATCAATGTAACAATGCATAAATGACGGAGGTGTTCTTCTTTGGAGGAAGGGAACATAAGTATGTCGTCCACGAAACATGCACAGAACGGGAGGTCCCCTGAGATGTAATGAATGAGTCATTGAAAAGAGATCCCAGAATTATGAAGGACGAAAAAGGAGTAAATGAATGTGTATGCACTGAAGGGGTTGGTGATGTCGGTCTTGGGGATGTCTTCTGGGCTAATGGGCACCTGATAATACCCCTTCAAGAGGTCGAGAGTGGAGAGCACCTTCATTTTGTGTAAGTAGGAGGTAACGTTGGCAATACTTGGGACGGGGTAGTGATCCAGTTCTGTTTGCATGCTCAGATGCTTGTAATCCTCACAAGATGTGTATGTATGATGATCATGAGCTATAGGCCTTTTGGCAAACGTCCATTTCTTCCATTTTGGCGAACATTTGTTTGTTTGATATGGTGATGAATACCTTGTGTGGAGGGAACTGTGGTCGTTTGGCAAAATTCTGGATGGAAGACTTCCAGGTACAATGAAACTAAACATCGATGTGCCACATAACCAAGTGCAAATAGACAAGGAAATCTACACTGACTACTGGCAGGTATATGTCAGCAACAAGGAGTTTTCAATGGTATTTAGTGGTCCCAAATGATAGTGTGATTGTCTCGTATCAGTGGGTGGGGATCTCAGATCTATTGACAGGTACCAGGAGGACGTCAACAGGATTAGAATGACTACATCTTGTCCCGGAAAGTAACATTGGTAAAAAGGAATGGCAAGCAGCAGTGCAGTGTCTACCGAAAACTGCACACTCGTACCTGCATCAGTTAAAAAGAAAAGATTAGTGACAGGGGAGGCCACCACCACAGATGTTGGCCTACTTATAAGTTTTCTGACCACTGTCAACTGTCTGCACATTTCTTCACAGTAGCCCTGAATCTGGAGTGGTAGTAGTAGAACTGCGACTGATGGGCGTCAGTAAGTGGCTGTTGTCTGGGGCATGAGCGGCGTATGTCGGTGGTGGCCGGCTTTGTCGCCACTCTGGCATGTCATGGGGTGTGTAGCAGTGTCTTACTGCATTCATATCAGCTTTGGTCAGTGTTAAATACTGTAGTTGTCCTCTTCATCAGAATTAGAGGTGTTAATGGAGGTTTTGAAGGTGGTGAAGTGGCTGTCCATAGGGGCAGTAAATTTTGTCATCAGGTTCTTCATGGGCAAGGATCAATATTGGGGATGACAGTGCAAAACAGGTTCGGGTAGGCATCGTACACAAAGGGCACCAATTCGGTTTACTTCCCAAGGAGAGCTGTCTGCGTCAGGTGGCAAACTAGCAATACTGGTCATTTCCCTGAGGGCAAGTAAAACCTTTTGACCCCCCAACGGCTGTTTGACAGAGCTGAAAAAGCTTGGCTATATGAGCAGATGGTCAAGGTAAGATATGTTTTGAGGGTGTGTTAATCTATTGGGACATCCCCATTGTTGCAAAGCCAATCGGAGATCATTGCGAGGACATAGTCTGCTTTACTGTTTGAGCAAGTCACACCCTTGATGAGAAACTGAACTTTAGTGTGCTGGAACCATGTGAACGCTTCTCTGCTTGCAAAGGGTGGCAGTTTCATCAAGGAGTCGTATGTTGAAGAGTCAAAGTTGGTGGACGACATTGCAAAACGGGTAGGGGCCATTGGGGAGTAAAATGGCAGTGTAGAGCCGATACTCAAGTGGTCACCAATGTGGCAAGGTGAGCTGTCAGGTACGAACAGAGTGGCGAGGTGAATGTAAGTAAATTCATTCAACCAGATAACTAGCTTATATACTCTTACAAAACGTTGAGGATAACAATGACACAAACATTCATACAATCTGAAATATGCGATGGCAAGCTTAAGCCGGTTTTTCTATTATCAATTCAGGCGAGAGTAGAAGATGAGCATGAGACATGTGCGGTACACCTCTGACTCAGACTCTTCCTCACATACAAAGCTTTACTGTTTAGGCACACGTCATCGATTTCACAACATGCGCAGAGTTCTGTGTAGTTGATGGTGGCTCTGGAATAGCTGCACCTGTTTATGTCACATTTAATTGTTGCAGTGCATCTTGAATAGGAGGCAGCCTCTCAGCCGGCATCTATCTGTTTGTTAACAAAAACCATCTCTCTTCTGAACAGTGGTAATCTTGTTGCCTGGCTGGTATAGTTTGCTAATAAACTTTTTTATCCTAGAAAGAACGATGTCGCTGGGCTTCGGTGTGGTGTCCATTCTTCATTATCACTTACCTTTTTGAATGCCTTTCAGAATGCCAATATTCCCTTTGCAGCAAAGCTGCTAGTGTTGTCAGTCCCAGTGATGGCATGCAACACTAGCAAAGAAGTAGCCTTCTCAGGTTCAAGGGCATTATGAATGGGCCCAAGATTGATAAATCACTGGTAAGTACCAGTTCCCGTTACAGAATTGGTTTCTACGCAGCTGAGGATAATAACGAAATCCAAGGACAAAAACATTTATCTCGTGAGTCGATATTGATGACTGAAATCTGGGAAATTACCATCACCATAACTGGCATACTCTTGGATCATTACAAATACATTTTCGTGATAACTAGGAGCAACAATTAAGCCCTTGTCAGCTCTAGAATGGCAGAAGGTTCAAAGTATGTAGTTTGTGTCTTGCCTTCCTGATCTTGCAGGCGGTGCAGCCTCTATGATCACCTCTGCAACAACAAATAATGTGAATTAATTCACCAAGAAAATTATGGATCCACCAACAAATACAATCCTGAGGAAGGGTCGTGAAGTAATCCGAAACATGTGTTGATACCAAATAATGAATATTGATAAATAAATGTACATCTGCTGTTACTCTGAAAACTATCTTCAGGCCAGCTTTCCTGAGAGAAACTATCTCCGATTTTTGGATGCCACTAAGACATGGTCTGTTCTTTATAAACGTAGAGCAACATGCCCAAATATCATATATATATATATATATATATATATATATATATATATATATATATATATATATATATATATATATATATATATATACAGTATATACTGTATACACACATATACATATACATATATCTATATACATATATATATATATATATATATATATATATATATATGTTTATATATATATATATATATATATATATATATATATATATATATATATATATATATATATATATACAGTATATATATATATATATATATATATATATATATATATATATATATATATATATATATATATATATATATATACAGTATATATATATATATTTATATATGTATATATATATATATATATATATATATATATATATATATATATATATATATATATATATATATATATATATATACTGTGAAGTTCAGCAAATGCTAAAATGGAGTGCATTCAATTCTGTTATAACAAAGTAGCAGGGGCCTGAACGAATTGTAGGTTTTCACCAATTCTTCCATTCCCAGTAACTCATTGCGACACAATTTACACAGCTTTAGAATTTTTTCAAAATGTTCTCACCTAACTCAAAATCCCTTGGCTGTTATTGCAATGAAGGAGTCTATAGAATTTCTCGTGAAATACTACTTTTTCGTGAAAATTAATGAACACTTTTCATATAGTGCCTGGGATAATTTCACTTTCTTAATGTATATAAAGTATGTATTCAGAAATACCTTCGTGACAGTGGTGCTAAACTTGTCTGGATTGAAAACGATATATATATATATATATATATATATATATATATATATATATATATATATATATATATATATATATGTATGTATGTATATATATATATATATATATGTATATATATATATATATATATATATATATATATATATATATATATATATATATATATATATATATATATATATATACTGGATTTGTCAGTACCAGTACCACGTCGTTGTTCAGGCACTATGCCTAGCATGGAATAGTACACTACAACTGAGAATGTTGGACAATAACTAAATGTAAAGACAACAACGCAAGAGGGTGATAAGAAGCATTATTGTATGGATTAAGATATTCTAAAATCCAAAGGAGTCTGTATAAATGGCATAAGAAATTCACCTGATAGTTCCATTTGAACTCTTAGTAACATATTAAAAGGTAAATAGAATCATAACGGGTTTAGTCAAACTTTAACCTATCTAACACCGTTGTTCTTGATGATTACACTATTTTTATAAGACCATATTAACAGGATGTATAAAGTTCAGTACTGAAATAAGGGATTAGCTAAACCAGCAAAAATTAATGGGAATAGATAATAAAAGTATATTAATAGAGAGAGAAGTAGGACTCTGAGAAATGTAAACAGCTATATAGGTGCAGATATTGGTAGTGATCACCAGCTCCTCATTGCCACACTGAAATTAAAACTGAAAGCACCAAACAGAAAGATGGATAGAATACCAAGGTTTGATACAACTAAGCTTTTAGAAGAAGAGCACAGAGGAATATTTGTAATTGAATATAGGAATCAAATTGCTGTCTTAGAGACTTTAAGAGATGAAGAACAGACAATTAATGCTTGCGGGGACAGTGTCAGATCGAACTCAGTTTTCAGCTTCGAGTCCATCTGAGCAGCAACAGCAGCTGCTGTCAGCTCTAGACGAGAGATGGTGGTCCTCTTCAGAGGGACGACTCTCGCCTGTCCTATAACGAAACTGTAATTGATTTTTCTGTCGACACCAACTGCACGTAAGTAAGAGACAACACTATAGCCTTTCTGACTTAGGACTGCAAAGTGGTGTAGGTGAAGGGTGTTAACATCTCTAAAGTCTGGTGGTTTGAAGAACCTTCCCACTTGGAACTCTTCTAGTTATGGCAGCTGCGCGAGCCAGGTCTTCCATCGAACGAGTTTATCAGCAGACATCTCATCCCACGAGAGCTTCCTTCAGCACATTTCTTGCAGCAGGATCTTCGTGATCAAAGTGACTGGGGATAAGTAGCCCAAGGGGTCTTAGATCGATTCAACAATGGAGAACACGCCCTGTTGGTTGAAGGGTTTCTCTTTAAGGACGATTCTGAACTCGATTCTGGCTCGTTCATTTGGCAGTTCATCTTTATACAGGTCTAGGACAGCCACCGAGTTGTCTCGTTCTTCTCCGGGGATCGCAGCTAGAATTTGCTTGCTGCTGGAGGTCCATTGATTAAGGCAGAAACCTCCATCTCCACACAGGTTGATCAGATCTCTGGTCAGTTCATTGCATTCTTCCTCATCGTCCATCACCTTGAGTAGGTTATCGACATAGAAGTTGCGGTGTATAGAGTGTATAGAGTTAGAAGCTTCTTTGTTATACTTACTTCCGAAGTCCAGGGCTGTTTTGCATAAGCGGAAGTAAACGACTCTCGGCGATGATCTTCCGCCAAAAATGTGTGACGTCATTCTGAAGGTTTGAGTCTCTGTCCTCTTCAGGCACCTTCACCTGATGGAACATCTCCAGCACGTCTGCTGTGATGGCATGTTGATCCTCTCTAAAATGCAGGAGAACGCCCATCAGGCTATTGGTGAGGTCGGGGCCTTGTATCAGATGTTCGTTGAGAGATGTTCCTCGGTGCCGTGCCTTCAGATCGAAGATCACTCTGTCTTTATTTTTGAAAGGATGGTGTGGCATGAGCCATACGAGCCCGTTCTTCCTGTCCAGGTAATTTACAGGAACCCTTTCAGCATAACCCTTATCAGTATATTTCTCCATCTGAGCTACGTAGGATGTCTTGCAAGCTTTGTCGTTGTCTAGTCTTCTCTTCAAGCTTCGGGCTCATCGAATCACCATGTTCATATTATCAGGTAGAGGAATAGAGTCCTTGAATGGCAGCTTGAACACTTACTCTCCATCTCGATGCTGTTATGTTATTCAAGGTGACAAAGAATCTATTGTCCTCTAGGGAATCTTTCAATCTGGAAAGTGATTCCTTTTCGAAGAAGTCTCGATTAAAATGACTTTGCAGTAGCTCTATCATGTTTTGAGAGTCAAATTTGCGATGAACATGATGCAGGGGTGAGACTTTCGATACAGACCAGTCTCCAGTAGAACCGAAAGCCACCCAACTAAGCTTAGTTAGGTAGGCAGATAGCTCGTTGGCAGTGTCGTGGCGTTGGTCCAGAATGACTCGGTTAAGGGTTGTGTCTAACCCAATCACAAACTCGACCTGTTCGTGGTCCGTTGGTATGCTTTGCAGCTCTATGTCTGCCATATGTGGCCATCTCTCCAGCCAGTGCGAAGGCATCATGTAGTCTGTCGATATGTTAATCTTGTCAGTAATAAAGACTTCTTTTACTCGCTCTTTCTCCTCACTTCCTTGTAGATGAACGTACCGCCTCTGTTACCATGGTCTGGTTACAAGGCCTTCCCATTACACGTAGCCGATCTATTAGGCTCCTTGCGGCCTACGTGGGTGTGGGTCCTCCATCTATGAAGCCAATCATAATGCACATTCCGTTCACCATGACTGGGATGAGCTTCAACATTTTACAATCATTCGGTCATTGGTCAGTGGACAAATCGTGTATGTGCCCCGTCATCGCAGGAGTCCCAGCCTCTGGAGAAGTTTTGTTGTTTGTTTTATCAGACGGTGTAGTGCTAGTCATGTCAGCCCCCACTTAAGGCTCTTCACATGTCTTGGACACAGTTGCTCTCTTGGAGTTTGGGCTGTCCCTTGTAGGGGTCTTCTTCATATAGTACAAGAGCTTGTGATGCGTCCCTAAGCCGCACTGGCCATACATGGATTCTTCTTCAAAGGCTTTGTGATTATGCTCGACATTTAGGCATCTAAAGCAGAGTTTGGTATCCACCACAGCATTCCAGTGGTCATCCAAATTCAGGCTTTGGAATCAGTGGCACGACTGAATTCCGTCCTTATCTTTCTTGCAATGTACGCAATATATCGCACTGTCGGAAGGAGAGCTGTGGTGAACGGGCAAGGCTTTAGCTTTAAGGGGGCCAGCCGGCTAATGCCAATTTTTAATGACAGGAGTTTGACATTCATACCACTTAATAAGGTCACTTAGGGCATCGCCAAACTGCATAGGATTTTTGCCTCTGGCCTTCGGTTTTGTGATGCCAGGGCAATTTATCCTGAAAATCACTGTTTTTCAAATTCTATCTTATCCCCTGATAATTGTTACTAAGATCCGGGATTACTACCCTATATAGACCTGATATAGACCTCCAATAATATGATTTTTTTTTTCTAAAAGTGATTTTTTTTTACCAGATATGAATTTTTTCATTATGGTGAAAAAAAACCCTAAAAATAAGGGAAAAAAATTAAGAAAATAATATGAAACAAAAATTGGAAAAAGGGCTTCATTTCATTGTTTTAATGTATTTTAAGTTATATACCAAATTTCAATGCTATATCTTTCAAACTAAGGAAGCCTATTGAATCTGAAGATCAATAAGTATAGTTTTGAGATACGGGCACTTGAAGTTTTTCTTTGTATTTTTACAAAGACATGAATAAATTTTGATTATTATGAATTTTATGTTCTTTTTTGGGTACTAATAAAAGAAAACAAAGTTATTTATCATAATTTAATCATAAATGAAGATCATTTTGCTCAATATCTTGATTCTTTTGCCTCCTGTGAGGCAAGGTAACCACTCCTCTATCCACAATACAGACTCTCTTTCTCTCTCTCTCTGCACTACCAATATTACCCGAACTCTTAATAGAGCGAATTTTCTTTTTTCTTATGTGAGCAAGATGTTGAAATTATCTTTTCCTCTTTGAATTGATAAATTTCTTGCTTAAAACGAGAAAAACAAAGGTAAAAATAAGTGAATGTCGGTGGGCATTCAAAGTTTTTCTTAATATTTCTACAAAGACATTAACAATAAATCCTGATTATTATGAATTCTTTATTCCTTTTTGGATATCGATAAACTAAAACAAAGTTATTTATCATAATTTACTCATAAACGAAGATCCTTTTGCTCAATGTCTTGGTTCTTTTGCTCGGATTAGGCAAGGTTGTCGCTTCTCCATCCACACAACTAACTCTCTCTCTCTGCACTACCGATATTACCCTCTTTTGTACTCTTAATAGAGCGAATTTTCTTCTTCCTCATGTTAGCAAGATGTTGAAATTGTCTTTTCCTCTTTGAAATGATAAAATTCTTGCCGAAAACGAGAAAAACAGAAGTAAAAATGAGTGAATGTCAGAGGTTAAACTCAGGCGTGTACTCTCTGTCAGGTTTGTGGTAGGACTGAAGGGCGAAGGGTGTAAATTGTAATACATCGTCTGCGACTCATGGTAGTTATACAGATGCCATTATTCACAATTTATTTTACATTAAAATTTTATAATTATCAAAATTTACGATAACAGAAGAAATACTGCATTTTCTTATAGGGAACAATATTTATGGTTTATTGAGTTACTTTTACTAATTACCCTGTAGCTATGAAAGTATGAGAAATTTTGACAAAAGATTTCGTATATGTATTCTCCATTGCCATACAAAGCTCAGTGAATTTCTTTAGGATTTTGTGTTTTTCTTCCTATACCCCATATATTGGCATTCCGCCTGGTCCCCTTAATTGGCATGCTGGTGCTTTCAGCTTTGCCGTTGGAGGAACAACGGTGTCACTCGTAGTACTTCAGTTCTTTAGCGACCAGTGCCTGTCTCTCCACAAATGTGATCAAGGCTGTAAGCTTGTGTCCGTGTTCTAGGTACTTAGAGACCAATCTTACCCGGAGAGGGTAAGGGAGCTTTTCCACTATCTTTCTCATTGTTTCTTGCAGCTCAATCCTAGTGTAATTTTCACCCAGTACAGCTTTTACCTTCTTTAGGTAAGAAGCGTAGTTCATTTTAAACCTTCGCTGTCACGTGCTGGAATTTCCTTCCATTTGAGAAGCGTACAAATAAAGGCCTCTGTAGCATCGACTTCTCTCCCGTTGAATTCACTCAGCTGCTTCCAGGCTTCATTGTATCCCATTGTCGGAGGCAGTTGTAAGCAGTGTTCAACCAGGTTTCTCGGAGGCCCATCTAGGATATGATACAGGTGGTTCGGCCTGCGCTTGGTGTTTGAGGTATTTTTCTCAATATGCCATTTGAAGGACATCTTAAACCAATTAAATTTGGTCAAGTCGCCTCTAAAGCGCTCAAGTTTAGTAGGTAGTAATAGCGATGTCCGCATCAACTCATTGTTGCTTCCAAGAGTGCATTCGAGTGCCTTAAGCACTTGTGAGTTGCTGGCCAAGGGGTCAGTGAGAGAGGGTTCAAAATAGCCTGTCGGGGTGCAAAAGGCGTTGAGGTGGGATCCAATTGCTGATAGAGGACTTCCATGGGTGTACAAAGGCAATCTGGTCCTCTTATATGGTCTACAGGGTCCATTGTCCACATAGCACTTGGGTCATTCTCGGGGTGGTGTTCGACACTTAGCCTCCATTGCTCGATCCTCGACTTCTGTTCAGTCTCCATGGCCTTTACACTGGGTACTCTCATGCATACGGCATGTGAAAACACTTCTGAACCACATCTCAACTCTCCTGCCTCCGATCTAATTTCGTATTCAAGTTGCTGCCTCTGAATCTCGAGCCCGGCCTCCTGCAATGCAGCTTCTGCTAGCCCTCTAGCAGCCCGATCCTCGTGCCTTCAGTTAAACCTTGTCGAAGTTAGCTTGTGCTTCTAACAACTTTCGGCGGACCATGCTTGTGTCACTCCTGGATGACATTCTTGATTTTAATGATCTCTCGGACATAATGTTCTCAGCTTGCAGTCAATGTCCAAGAAAGATTCACTTCTTGAAGTTAGGTTACAATAAGTCGTTTGAGACCCACTCTTGTGAAAAGATCTAAAACTGTAGAACACCGGAGAGGGGTTCACTCTCTGAGCTAAAGTTCTAAGTTATTGATGCGTAGGTGTTGAAACTCACGTCTTCTATAATTACATATATTGAACAGTATAACTTGTATATCGGACGAGGTTTTAGCTGGAAACAAAAATACAGGTCGTCAATAAAGTAAATACAGCAATGGTACAGGATTACATTCATCTCAATAGGGTTCAGTACAAAATGAATGCAAGTCAAATAAAGAAATGCAGCAATGGTAAAGGGTTACATTAATCGCAATAGGGTTCATTACACCAGATAACAGGCTTACATCTTTTCCCAATGCCAATTCTATTTCAGGTTCAGTTCAAGAGAACATTTACAGATGATGCCATTAATCGCCTACAAATGATTAGTTGTCGAGCCAAATGTGCAATTAGTCCTTCACACACAGAGAGACACTCCTAGATTACCAGGTCAGTCAACACGGCAAGGGAAGTACAGATATACTCATACCATGGCCGAGAGTCCTGCACTGCCGCGGTTCGAGGCTGTGACGTCACTCCGTCTGGCGCTAGATGCCCCTCTGAGCCAACCAATCATGGAGCTAGAACATAGCTATGCCCATATAAGGTTATGTTTTCAGCACTTTGAGTCGGTCCTGGAGAACGTAATAAGGGAAACTAAATCAATCTTCATAGGTTAACAAAGAACACAATAATTTCTTGGAAATACATTACGGCGTATCTTACAAGGGGGGTTGTAATTATGGGGCACATAGATCACCCCAGGTGGTTTTTTTATCAAAATAAAAATAATTACATTAGATTTCTCGATTACTATTAATCATTTTTTAAAAGTTGAAGTCTAGAGCGCCAGCCGGCCCGATTTCATGGAATACAGTTTTAGGGGGTCTGTAACTATGGGGCTAGTAGACTTTCAAGGTGGATCGTGATCAAAATGGAAATAGCTGCGTTAGCTTTCTCGATAAAAATGACACAAGAGTCAATCATTAAATATTCTCCAAGTTCCTTGTACAACTTTTCAATAGCGAAAACAAGACACACAGACGAACACACAGACACACACAGACAATCACCACCATTATTAGTGTATATATATATATATATATATATATATATATATATATATATATATATATAGATATATATATATATATATATATATATATCTATATATATATATATACATATATATATATATATATATATATATATATATATATATATATATATCCCAGCTCATGACTTCTTACATTCATGGAATGCAGATGCAGATATGATTAGTAACTTAAGAGCTAAACCGGCAACATTGCATCTACTACTACTACTGATAATAGATATGACACGAGTGGCATACACATAAGGGTAGCGATGTATTGAACTGGTATTATTGTAGTATCAATGATAACTTTCAGTATAATGGATGTACATATATATATATATATATATATATATATATATATATATATATATATATATATATATATATATATATATATATATATATATATATATATATATATGTATGCATTTGTGTGTAATTGTGGTGAGTCTTTTTGTGTGGTATATGATAAACAATTGATTATGCTAGCAGCAGTGTTAATAAGCTGAAAAAAGGAACAATTACCATAAATTCTAATTTTATGGAATAAAAATTTCTAAGTCAGAGGCTGTGGCACGGTTTCATTCATATATTACTGAGATCTCCTTTAGGTTATCTTGAGCTAGCAACCTTCTGCAATTTCAAATAGGGTTGCAACTTGGTTTATGATAATAATACTAATTATAATTATAGTATTATTAATGAAGTACGATGTATTTGTGTAGTATAGAAGGCTAAGGATCATTAGTCGCTGGCTATGACACGTCTTTTTTTTTTTTATAAAAGACGGGAAAAAAATCTTTGGTGATATGGCTAATGAAATAACTTTGCAGATAGATTTTGCCACATGATGCTTTAAATGAAAAAATCAAAGAAGAGGGTGTACGAAAGTTTTAGAGTGATCGTCATTTTCTATGTGACATTGTGAGCTAATTCGAAATTTTTTTTTTGGTGATATCAAAGCCAATTGGGTTGGTATTTCCTGGTGACTCAACAATGATGGCGGTGTGGATGGAGGGAGTTTGATTAAAAAAGATACTGACAATTTCATTAAATGAATCTTGTTTAAAAGAAATTACCACTTGGCACATGGAGGTATATCACGAAAACTCGTGAATTATTTCGACTCTCGATATTTTTCTCGGGAATTTAGCTGTATTTGAAAGTTTTGTTTTCGGTTAGTGCTAATCCATATTACGTAACTGGAATATTTCCATTTGTTTCACCTTAACTACTTAACAGATGTGATTTCTGCTTGCGGGCTTATGGAATGATGGATTTAGATTGGCCTCCATAGAAGGAAACCGCGGGCTCTTGACAATTACTAGCAGTCCGTAAGTGGAATATGGATGTGAAAGAGGTAAGGTCATATATAAAGATGGGTGGAAGGAATGGAATGAGAGCGCCATGACGGCCATAGCAGGAGTCCGAAGCCCAGTATAGGCACCGTAAACCAAACGTCGTTCCATAGCCCCGATCTTCTTCGGTCCTGGATAAATCTGATTTTTTCTTATTTCAGCGATCCCGAGGAAGGGAATGTTTTTGCAGACAAATATAACTGTCCAAATTATGTGAATTATACAAGTATTAGGATAAAATTAAACAATTACAGAAGTTACATGTCCTGTACATGCAACTATACGTCTGATATTTTCATATAGAAATTCAATATTACATTCTTTTTAAAAAGGTACATAATTTATACAATCTATTGATATCTAGTCAGTTTATGTTTCATCTTTTCTCTCACTTCAAACTAACATTAAACGAAGGCACCAATATGGAACACAATGGTCTGTTTAACAAGAGCATACGATATTCAGGGAATTACTTATCCTATCGTTTCCACATTTGTAAACCTTGAACGTAACTTACCTAAGTGGTGAAAGGACTGAGGATTTGACGTAAATGTAAATCCGAGGTAATAATGAAATTAATGGCCTTGGGTATTATTCTGTGCACCGCCCGACCATGCGCCCTGGTGCCCAGCTTGACTTTTTCCGAGAAAACAGGTGACAGTTGCCAAATATTATTTTGCGAGTATAACAAACGATGCTTTGGTAACCAAGAATATAATTGTCACTGAAACACGCAGTAATCTAGTTGGCATGGATCACATAGCGAACATATTTTCTCTCATTTGCCGATATATATATATATATATATATATATATATATATATATATATATATATATATATATATATATATATATATATATATATATATATATATATATATATATATATATATATATGTGTGTGTGTGTGTGTGTGTGTATGTGCCTGGTTACTTAGTATAATCGCAACTTCATACTTATTCAAATCTGGTAATTTTACTTTCATATTAGTAAGGAACAGTTAGTGTTTCCTAATATTTATTGCACTGGCAACACCATTCTTGTAAGTTCACTGCATGATGCTTATAGGAGAGAGAGAGAGAGAGAGAGAGAGAGAGAGAGAGAGAGAGAGAGAGAGAGAGAGAGAGAGAGAGAGAGAGAGAGAGATTGACCATAGCCCAAATGTGCAGGTCACATGGGCTCTTGCGTTGGCAGTCCGTAAGGGGGAGGAGGCTTGGTATATCCTGTCCCCAGGGTTTGAGTCACGGCTTCCTAGAGTTTAGTTGCGCGCCAGTCGTGAGACTCAGGTAACGGTTGCATGATATAAGTTTCATCCTATCTAGAGTTTCCTTAGCGTCCGTACAGAAGCATCTAGAAAAGACTAAGAACAGTGAGTTTTATAGTGCTTTCATCATAAATGTTCAGGAGTTTGAGCGCTAATACACCGGGGATCATTGTTTATGTGAAGATGCTCGTCAGCAATCATAAGAGTGGAATGATTTTGAGGATCCTGGTAGCATGTCTGACCTTTTGGGGGTCTGCTGGCCAGGCTACAGCACGTAAGACAGTGTATTTTTTTAAATGAATATTATAGTGAGCCGAATAATATGAATAGGTGTCTACTATTTTACTATCACACGAAGAGTGATTTTAAGATTTGGTGGTAGGTTATATTGTAATAAATATTACGTAAACAAAATAATCAATTCTTCATTACGTACCATAATCATAGTATATAGAATATTACCCTAAAGTGGCAAAATATATCATTCCACGTTACCATGACAATGTAAGTGAAACATTCAGATACTTCAGTTGACCTATGAGCAGATGCTGAGGTTATGCATATAGTTGAATATACAAACAAATTCGCCTCCATCTCTTCTAGTTTTCTCTGTTGTTACAGCAAGATGCAGCACAACATCAGTGCCGGAGGGAGTGTGTGTTTCAGTCCAAGAGTGTCCTTTTCTCATTGACCTTAGCGCGACTCTTAGCATCAGCGAGTTTCTCAGGCGGTATGGTGGCTGCGGACGTGGGAGGTAATTGAAAAAGCGTTCTTACAGACGGTGAAATATCGAGCCCTGACTGAGAACCATGTTAAAAATGTTTCGTAACACGTTGCAGCACTAGATAATTGGTAAAACATAATTACTTTTTTTCGTCTGGAGTTCTGTTGATCCGGAGTAAAGTTATCTTCAATTTTAAGACAACAAATATTAATTGTATATGTAAAGGGAGGCTCTTTGCGTCATTAGGCGTAGGAGATAATGATGATGATGATGATACCAAAAGAATCATACCTAAAAGCTGCCTATATAAAAACGCACACACACACACACATATATATATATATACATATATATATATATATATATATATGAATATATATATATATATATATATATATATATATATATATATATATATATATATATATATATATATATCATATATATATATATATATATATATATATATATATATATACATATATATATATATATATATATATATATATATATATATATATATGTATATACATATGTGTATATATATATGTATATATATATATATATATATATATTTAATGTATATATGTATTTGTATGTATATATATGTATATATATACATATGTATATATATATATATATATATATATATATATATATATATATATATATATATATATACCGTATATTATGTATATACGTATACGTATATACATTCTTATAGGCATATATATATATATATATATATATATATATATATATATATATATATATATATATATACTAATATATGTATCTAATATATATATGTATATATATAAATATTTATATATATATATATATATATATATGTATATATATTCATATATAAACATTCACAGAGATAAATATACTGCATGTATATATATATATATATATATATATATATATATATATATACATATATATATATATATATATATATATGATATATATATATATATATATATATATATATATCTATACATATATATACATACAATATATATATATATACATATGTATATATATATATATATATATATATATATATATATGTATATATGAAAACATTCACATAGACATATAGACATATAAATATAATGTATGTATATATTTATATACTGTATATAAATATATGTATATATATATGTAAATATATATATATATATATATATACATATTCAAATAAGCCATATATTTTTGCTACATTAATGTCTGGATTCTCTTGACGACCTCGGGATTATAGCCCCAGGCGAAATCACTCAAAGACAAGAGCTTGTTACCGGCCGGGAATCAAACCCTAATCCGGCAAACTTGTAGAGACAGTGACTAAACCACTTGGCAACGAAGAAAGATAAAAGTCTTCGTGGCCAAGTGGTTTAGCCACTGTCTCTACAAGTTTGCCGGACCAGGGTTCGATTCCTGGCCGGTCACAAGCTCTTGTCTTTGTGTGATTTTGCCTGGGGCTCTGATCCCGAGGTCATTAAGAGAATCCAGACATTAATATAGCAAAAATATATGGCTTATTTGAATATGAAGAACACGTGTAAATGTGCAAAAAATTTTCATACATACATACAACCTACTTCTCCTACTGGTGGGTTCATAATTAGCATCCACTTCCAACAATTCTCTTCTTTCCTTCTCTTCACGTACTCAAGCCACCCTAGGCCCGTTTCATACGAGAGGATTGAATCTGTGCTGTTTAAAAATCAATGCACATCACTGAGGCCCATCACATGCTGTCAGTGTGTAAGAATATCTAGATGATAGTGATTTGCTAATTGCATGCACTGCTAATCCATGCGGTGCCTTTTGGTTTAGAATTCTTAAAAAGTTTAGGGCGCCCTTCAGACAGAAGGTTTTTCCTGGACGATAGTCGGGGTTTAGTTGGTGCAGAGGGTAGGCGTTCCTATTCTGCTGCTCTTTGTCAGTGATTATTATCATTATTATTATAATTATTATATACTGTAATAACAAATGAACCGCATGGAAAACAACAGCTCGTATAAAGACAAACATTTTGACATACATAGATATTCCGCATGGTATGCTGAGCGGATTGAATCCGTGCAGAATATTTCCGCATGTCAAAAATCATGCCTTTACATGAGCAGTTGTTTTTTGTGAAGTCTGTCTGCATTAGCACAGCAAACACAGTCCGTCAGGGTTTGCTCGAGATGGAGAACGTAAAGAAGAGACTGGTCGTTGTGTATATAATGAATAGAATGCTAAATGTGTCACGATGTTCTATAAAATATAACAATATTCATCGTGTAGCTCTGCTATTACAGTGTATAATAATGATAATAATGATAATAATAATAATAATAATAATAATAATAAAATTCATATTAATCACATAAAAATTGCATTAGAAAAGGAGGCCTAACCCCTGCAACCGCAGAATCACGACTACCTGACTGAGGAAAACTTCCCGTCTGAAGGACAGCATGGACTTCTTGAGTTTTCTAAACCGTGTGGCACTGCACAGAACAGCAGTGCGTGCGGTTAGCAAATTACTACCATCTGGATATTCTTCCACACAGACATCGTGTGAAGGATTTCATTCAATTACATTGATTTCTACACGGACGAAATCATCAATCCGCTTGTGGGAAGTGGTCCAAAGTCTTGCTTCCCTAGATTTCTTTCCAAATTGGTTTACATAAACAGTTACTCTACTGAATTTATTTGTGATCTTACCCTTAGTGAAAACCTCAACATTTTCATTTTTCATATGCAACTTTCATCTCTGCATCTTGCTTCCAAAATCCAAACCATACAGCATATCTGTTTTTACCACCACCTTATAGGTCTTCTCTTTCAGACTTTATGATATTCAATTGTTGCTTATCACACCTGATACTCTTCTCAAGCCATTCCACTCCTTTTGAATTCTCTTCCTCACCTCCTCATCGCACACCAACATCACTTTGTATAGTTGATCCTAAATATTTTAAATATATGAGCTTATCAGTTTATACCTGTAATCTTACTACAGTCCTACTATCTCCTTCACTTACACATGTATACTCTTTGCTACTCCGACTGATTTTCATGCCCATTCACTCCAGCGCAGAACCCTAACTTTTCAGATTTGCATCAACTTTTTCATTTCTCTCTCACGGATCACTTTGTCGTCTGCAAATAAGATAACCCATAGAGATTCTTACCTAAAGCTTTCGGTCAATTTGTCTGTGAAAACTGCAAACAGGAAAGGCCTTAAAACCAATCCAACTTCAACATCAAACCATTCTATTGTACCTAGAGGATACCTGACTTCTGTTTGACTATTTTCATAATTCTCATCCACCCCTGAGCTCCTCATGCAGTAACATAATTCATCTATTGGTACCATATGATAAGCTTTTCTAGATCCACAGACAAACAATGCAATTTTTTCTGTCCTTCCCGATATTTTTCAATTAATTTCAACAAAGCAAATATGGTATAAGAAGTGATTTTATCCATGCTGTCCACATATTGTTACCTGTGCCATTCCCTTACAATGGCTGCTATTACTCTTTTCCAGATCTTTAGGCTATGGCTTAAAATCTTTATTCCATGCCAGTTTGTGCAACTCTGTCTATACCATATATATATATATATATATATATATATATATATACATATTTATATATGTATATATATATGTACAGTATATATACTGTATATATATATATATATATATATATATATATATATATATGTATATATATTTATATATATAATTATATATATGTATATATATATATATATATATATATATATATATATATATATATATATATATATATATATATATATATATATATATATGATAATGGTTCCCTGGTCTAGGCACTAAAAATATATTATACTATGGCTCGTGACTGGGAACTAAACATATATTATATATATTACTACAGGCAAGTTAATCAACCCGAATTCCAAACTTCCTTGTTTGCTTTTATCTTAAAACTGTTACACTTTAAAATATTAATACACGAGTTCTGAGACAGTTGAACAACTCCCAGACAGCAATATATAATTCACTGAATATCCAAAGGCCTCTAAGTACACTCAAAACTAAACTGGGTAATTACTCTTAAGTATTATTTATGACCTATTTAAAACTTACTGTGGTTCTTAACAGGAAACGAGCGTAATCTTGTTCCAAATAATGATGATTGGAATGATACACTCTTCACAAAAAATAAATATATTTTATATAAATTACAACACTTTGAAAAGAATTTACATAACAAAATAAGTCACTCAAAAACATTAAGTCTGAACAAAACTTAGATTAAGACAAAAATCTTACGATCTGAAAATTATATGTTAACTTAAATTGAACTATTATATCTGAATAAACCTTAGACTAAGAAAAGAAATAATACAATGTGAATTTTACAATAGCTTGAAATTAAATCTGAATAATACAATATTCAAGTTTACCACTTGATGAAAAATAGATAACCAGATCAAGTTACAAAATCTAACTTTCCTACAGGGCCAATTACAAAAAACTTTATACAATGTCAACACTCGCCCTAATACAGTACAATGAATTCAAAATCACCGTTTCGTCTTATTCATCTTTTCGACACACAATTTGCTTTGGGGCACAGAGTCACTTAGGAGAGGACACACTAAAAGGTATTGAACACTTTCAACAACAATACACTGGGTTACGTGCGAGAGTGAGAGAGGGAGAGGGGAAGGAGGCTGTCTTCAGGCTACAGTTCTTTATCTCTATCTGTGTAACCTAACCTTGGTGTCACCTTTTATATGAAATCTAACCTGCTTCCTGAAACTTCCCTGAGATTTGGGAAGCGTTGGTGGGCCGGCAAAAGGTGCCATAGTTGCCAAATATTACTCTCCCAGATGGCTCTTACAGTCAGCTAACTCCGCCCACCCTTTGTCCCCGAAATAAAAAAAAGATAACATTCTGTCACCAGTTCTTTTGCAAAATTTCTAAAGTACATGTACAGAATTTTCCAAAGCACATGTTACAGAACATTCTCACTCAAACATGATGCAATACATCATAAAATATAAAAGAATATTACCTAAGCCCTTGTTCATATCTTGCACAAATCCCACATCACACTCAAATACATTACGCAAGACTTCATGACAAACATACATGAAATAAAAAGTTAATTCTTAAAAATAACGTAAATTTAAATATATTAACTTGAATAAGAAATACAATGAAATTAATGACGAAGGTCTTACGTAATTTACATACAAATCTTAAATCTACACAAGAGGAGCTCATTTTACGGGCTGGGTATCATCTCTTGAATGCACAAATTAAATGTAAATAAAATTATGAATAAAGTATTGGATTTATTCTACACTAGACCAGCTTCGTAAGAATATATATATATATATATATATATATATATATATATATATATATATATATATACTTATGAAGCTGGTTTATTGTAGAGTAAATACAGTAGTTTATTCATGATTTTATTTGTTTTCACAAGTGCATTGAAGAGAGGTTAGCCAGCTCTTAAGATAAGTTCCTCTCGTGTAGACGTTAGTGTACTATGTAAATTACGTAAGACTTTTGTCGTTGATTTCATTGTATTGTTTATTCAAGTCAGTATATGTAAATTTACATTATTTTTTAGAATGGACTTTTTATATCACTTATGTTTATTACGAAGTCTTACGTAACTGTTTGAGGGTGTTATGTGACCATACAAGATAGGAATAAGGGCTTATGTAATGTTTTTTATATTTTTATGAGATATTGCGCCATGTTTGAAAGAAAATACGCAATATGACATATGCTTTTGAAATTTCACAAAAAACCTAGTGGTAGATCTCATCTTTTTTTATCTTCTATTTCTGGGATAAAAGGTTGGGAGGAGCTAGTCAACTGAGAGAGTTTGTCTTGTGTTGCGTGAATACGTGTTCGAGAGAGCAATACTTGGTAACTCTGACACCTTAGCCCAGCTTCCAGGCTTCCAGAACTTGCTCTCCTGGAAACTTCTAGAAGTAGCTAAGTCTTCTATAAGCAGCCCCCAGAGCAGAAGAAAAGCAGCTGTCCCCGAAATTTGGGAAGCGTTGGTGAGCCAGCAAAAGGCGTCATAGTTGCCAAGTATTACTCTCCCAGATGGCTCTCACACTCAGCTAACTCCGCCCACCCTTTGTCCCCGAAATAAAAAAAAGATAACATTTTATCACCAGTTCTTTTGCAAAATTTCTAAAGCACGTGTACAGAATTTTCCAAAACACGTATTACAGAACATTATCTCTCAAACATGACGCAATACATCATAAAATATAAAAGAACATTACCTAAGGCCTTGTTCATATCTTGCACAAATCCCGCATCGCTCTCAAATAGCTTACAGAAGACTTCATGACAAACGTACATGAAATAAAAAGTTAATTCTTAAAAATAACGTAAATTTATATACATTAACTTTAATAAAAAATACAATGAAATTAATGACGAAGGTCTTACGTAATTTACATACAAATCTTAAATCTACACAAGAGGAGCTCATTTTACGGGCTGGGTATCATCTCTTGAATGCAAAAATCAAATGTAAATAAAACTATGAATAAACTATTGGATCTACACTACACTAGACCAGCTTCGTAAGAATATATATATATATATATATATATATATATATATATATATATATATTTATGAAGCTGATCTTTTGTAGAGTAAATACAGTAGTTTATTCATGATTTTATTTGTTTTCACAAGTGCATTGAAGAGAGGTTAGCCAGCTCTTAAGATAAGTTCTTCTCGTGTTGACGTAAGTTTATTATGTAAATTACGTAAGACTTTTGTCGTTGATTTCATTGTATTGTTTATTCAAGTCAGTATATGTAAATTTACATTGTTTTTTAGAATGAACTTTTTATATCACTTATGTTTGTTACGAAGTCTTTCGTAACTGTTTGAGAGTGTTATGTGACCATAAAAGATAGGAATAAGGGGTTATGTAATGTTTTTTTTATATTTTTGTGAGGTATTGTGCCATGTTTGAGAGAAAATACACAATATGCCATGCCATGTGCTTTGGAAGTTTCATGAAAAACCTAGTGGTAGATCTCACCTTTTTTTATCTTTTATTTCTGGGATAAAAGGTTGGGAGGAGCTAGTCAACTGAGAGAGTTTGTCTCGTGTTGCGTGAATACGTGTTCGAGAGAGCAATACTTGGTAACTCTGACGCCTTAGCCCAGCTCCTAGGCTTCCAGAACTTGCTCTCCTGGAAACTTCTGGAAGTAGCTAAGTCTTATATAAGCAGCCCCCAGAGCAGAAGAAAAGCAGCTGTCCCCGAGATTTGGGGAGCGTTGGTGAGCCAGCAAAAGGCGTCATAGTTGCTAAGTATTACTCTCCCAGATGGCTCTCACACTCAGCTAACTCCGCCCACCCTTTGTCCCCGAAATAAAAAAAAAGATAACATTTTATCACCAGTTCTTTTACAAAATTTCTAAAGCACATGTACAGAATTTTCCAAAACACGTATTACAGAACATTATCTCTCAAACATGATGCAATACATCATAAAATATAAAAGAACATTACCTAAGGCCTTGTTCATAATTTGCACGAATCCCACATCGCTCTCAAATAGATTACAGAAGACTTCATGACAGACATACATGAAATAAAAAGTTAATTCTTAAAAATAACGTAAATTTATATACACTAACTTTAATAAAAATACAATGAAATTAATGACAAAGGTCATACGTAATTTACATACAAAGCTTAAATCTACACAAGAGGAGCTCATTTTACGGGCTGGGTATCATCTCTTGAATGAAAAAATTAAATGTAAATAAAACTATGAATAAACTATTGGATGTACTCTACACTAGACCAGCTTCATAAGAATATATATATATATATATATATATATATATATATATATATATATATATATATATATATATATATATATATATATATATATATATATATATATATATATATATATATATATATATATATATATATATATATATATATATATATATATATATATATATATATATATATATCTTATGAAGCTGGTCTTTTGTAGAATAAATACAGTAGTTTATTCATGATTTTATTTGTTTTCACAAGTGCATTGAAGAGAGGTTAGCCAGCTCTTAAGATAAGTTCTTCTCGTGTTGACGTAAGTTTATTATGTAAATTACGTAAGACTTTTGTCGTTGATTTCATTGTATTGTTTATTCAAGTCAGTATATGTAAATTTACATTGTTTTTTAGAATGAACTTTTTATATCACTTATGTTTGTTACGAAGTCTTACGTAACTGTTTGAGAGTGTTATGTGACCATACAAGATAGGAACAAGGGCTTATGTAATGTTTTTTATATTTTTGTGAGGTATTGTGCCATGTTTGAGAGAAAATACACAATATGCCATGCCATGTACTTTGGAAATATCACGAAAAACCTAGTGGTAGATCTCACCTTTTTTTATCTTTTATTTCTGGGACAAAAGGGTGGTCGGAGCTAGTTGACTGAGAGAGTTTGTCTCGTGTTGCGTGAATACGTGTTCGAGAGAGCAATACTTGGTAACTCTGACGCCTTAGCCCAGCTCCTAGGCTTCCAGAACTCGCTCTCCTGGAAACTTCTGGAAGTAGCTAAGTCATATATAAGCAACCCCCAGAGGAGAAGAAAAGCAGCCGTCCTGTGAAAAAGCCAAAAACTCACTCTCTCTCTCTTCGAGTGTCTATAGTGTGTCCTCTCTTAAGTGACTCTGTGCCCCAAAATAAACTGCACGTTGAAACAATACGTAAGACAAAACGGTGATTTTGAATTTATTGTGTTAGGGTGAGTATTGGCATTGTGTAAAGTTTTTGTAACTGGCCCTGTAATAACGGGAAGGTAGTTGTATCGTAATCTGGTTATCTATTTTCATTAAGTATTAAACTTAAATATTTTACTCAGTTTTAATTTCAAGTGAAACCAGTAATTATATAATTTTTACTGTATTATTCCTTATGTCTTATTCTAAGGTTGTATTCAGATTTAATTTTCAAGTCAAGTGAATATATAATTTTCAGATCGTAACATTTTTGTCTTAATATAAGTTTTATCCATACTTGATATTTCTAGTGATTTGTTTGTTTTATTTAAATTATTTTAGTGCTGTAATTTATATAGAATATATTTATTTTCAAAAAAAGAGTGTATTATTTCAATCATCAGTGTTTAATGCATATTCGCTCATATCCTGTTAATGAACCGAAGTTAGAGTTGTTTGAATATTCATAATAATAATTACCCAGTTTTGTTTTGAGTGTACTCAAGAGACCTTTGGATATTCAGTGTTCTATATATTGCTGTCTGGGAGTTGTATAATTGTCTCAGAGTTGGGTTATTAATATTTTTTTCAAGTGCAACAGATTTAATGTAAAAGCAAATAGGTGTGTTTGGAATTTGAGAGGTTGTATAGCTTGCAGCTTGCCAGTCGTATATATATATATATATATATATATATATATATATATATATATATATATATATATATATATATATACATATATATATATATATATATATATATGTATATATATATTATAAAAGGTATTTTTATCTACATTTGGGAAATTTAAAGTGACAAGTATTAATGTCAGATTTATCATATATATACTTACATGTTTGTGCACACACACATACACACACACACATACACACACACACACACACACACACATATATATATATATATATATATATAGATGATAATGACCTGATAAAATGCATAGGGTTTCGATATTAGTAATAGACATAAAGAGAAAGTTGTGAAGTCGTCAGTTCGTTTTCAAAAACTGTGTGGATGAATATAGCTTCCAATAGTTATCCATGGTATGTTAACAATGTACTTGGATACAAATTTATGTCAAAATGCTTTAGTGATTAGCGTTATAAAAAGTAACATGCATCCGGAAAAATTAACAGTTTCTCCTCCATTTTCTATTTAATCTCAGTGTAAGCAGCGTGTACAGATTAGGATGTAAAAACGGATTTTGAGCGAAGCGAAAAATCTATTTTTGGGTGAGATGGCCATGTCGTCCTGATGGAAGTTCCTATAGGGTAGCTTCCTAGGGTATATTACAACTACGGCGATATTCCCAGAGAATTTACCTTAAGGTACCCAGAATTCTAACTCCTGGAGCGAATATCCCTAATGAAAGTACCAGGGATATCGCGAAATATCAGAGGACGTATTCTTGACACGCCACATGGCAATCTGCACCCCGAACAGAGATAACACTTCGAAGGGGTCAATTGACAAGAAAACGAAAACGAGAAAGAAAAAGGAGAGCCGTTCGCAAGGCTCTCTCTTCTCCCGTTTCGTAAGCGTGCATTGCGCCGATTCTGGCGCCATCTGTATTCCTTGTAGCGATACACGAGGTGCTACAGATACTGTATGTAGGGAGGGGTCCTACAGCCCTTTCATAGAAAGGGAAGGGCGGGTCCATCAGGACGACATGGCCATCTCACCCAAAAATTGATTTTTCGCTTCGCTCAAAATCCGTTTTTTGGGCTCAAGCCATGTCGTCCTGATGGAAGTATACCAGAGCATTACTGTATCTGTGGATTCTCAGAATGTGCCGTACTCCCCGGAGGTATTTCCCCGGTCGACTAGACCTAGAGACCTAAGATGTTACCGTTATACATCTTTTCAACTAACCATAAACCATGTTAGAGCTTCCTGCCCCCTACAGGGAAGAGTCCTACTAGACTTTGGAAAAGACTCGAAGAGTACATATACCTATGTATGAATACCAGGCAAGCCAATATAGTGGTCTCACCCTATATTAAGTAAAGCATAGTTTGTGAAGAACCACTGCGTCAATATGAAATATCGACCAGTTCTCCACTCAATACTTGTATTGGACAAAGGTTTATATCCGCATAGGAGGAAACTTGTAAATCCGCCACCTTTCCCTTATGGGATGGAGTCCTCCCGCTAAGGGAAAGCATAAACCAATGCAACATTAGCTTGCATAAAGGAGCAATCTATTAGAATTATCCCAGATAAATATACATAGAATGAATGCTCAATTATACCAATAAATTGACACAGGTGAAGGAGACGCAAGGTTCTCAAGAACAAGTTTATTGACAGGCAATAAATAGACAGGTTAACAACAATTATATATATATATATATATATATATATATATATATATATATATATATATATATATATATATATATAAGAGAAGGATAACCAAAACTTTAAGCATAAGTATGATAGTAAACAGAAACTTGTTTATCTGAAAGAAAAACATTAGTGCCACTTTTAACATACCGAGGTATCAAAGTCATAAAAGTCTGTATTACTAATCAGTCACATTAGCGTTAGAAACGCTCGGCACACATGTCTGCACTTATGCCAGGTTCACCTTTGGAAGTGGAACAGTCAACGTGGGCAACTCGGTGCCCTCACTTAGTTTGTAGCACAGTATGTAACTACACACTCACCCTGGAATTAATCGTCCCAATTAAAACCACTGTTCCTCACAGAGTTAAACAGCAGGGTTAACGACGCAACCCACTGCTACCACAGATCTCTTTAGTTGCTCCACTTGCTTCGCATAGTGGCGAAAGAACACTGGAAGACTTCCAGCCAGTGTATGAACGAAGATGTTCAAAATCCATACAATTAAAGAAATTTAAGGATGAGGCAACTTTCCTCGGATCGTGACCTGTGGGTGTACTGTCAGGATCCGCTCTGCGAATAAAATATGTGATTTTCGCCCTGAGTTGTTTCAGTGATAAATTTGAGCCTGATGTTTCTCCCCTGAATAGTTGACCACCCTTGAAGTCTGAAGTTCTATGAAGATAGACCTTTAGGCATTCTACTGGACATAGAGATGCATCTTCTTTCAGAGGGCAGATTCTCCAGGGACCCCACCTGTTGGTGGGTAACTCATTCTTGGCGAGAAACGTAGGATCCGGAAACAGGTTCAGTTCTCCCCCATCCAGGAACTGAACACGACCTTCCTCTCTCGAGAGGGCTACAATCTCACTAACCCTGGCCCCGGACGCGAGTGCAAATAGGAAAATAACTTTTTGGGTCAAATCCTTTAACGCACACTCCTCATTGTTCAACAGAGAAGCGAAATGAAGAACTTTATCTAAAGACCATGAAATGGCCTTTGGAGGTGCTGAAGGTCTGAGCCTAGCGCAGGCTTTCGGAACTTTATTAAAGATCTCGTTAGCGAGGTCGACCTGGAAGGCATATAGAATGGGTCTTGTCAAGGCAGACTTACACGTTGAAATCGTGTTAGCTGCCAACCCTTGACCATGGAGGTGGATGAAGAAAGATAAGCAGAAGTCCGTCGAGATCTCCTGCGGATTCTTTGCCTTGACAAAGGCCACCCATTTTCTACAATATGACTCATATTGCCTTCTAGTAGATTTGCACTTATATTCCTCTAGGAAGTCTATGCTGGCTTTCGAAATCCCGAAACGCTTTCTCACCGCTAGGGAGAGAAAATCATGAGCTGCAGGGTCCGGGTTTTATGTAATGAAGTGCAGACAGTCGACTTCTGGACTCGCTGGGTCAGAACTGGATCTGGTAGCGGTAGAAACTTCAACCGTAGTTCCAATGCCAGGGGGAACCACACGCTGTTCGGCCACTTGTGGGCCACTATTGTCGCTACCCCCTTGAAGGATCTCAGTTTGTTGAGGACCCTCAACAGAAGGTTATGAGGAGGGAACAGATAAATCCTGGACCATCTGTTCCAGTCGAGGGACATCGCGTCCACTGCTTCCGCTAAGGGGTCCTCGTACGGGGACACGTACAGGGGCAACTTCTTGTTGTCTTTCGTCGCAAAGAGGTCTATCTGCAGTTCTGGGACTTGACTCAAGATGAAGGAGAACGATCCTGCGTCTAGGGACCATTCCGACTCTATCGGTGTGAACCTGGATAGAGCGTCCGCTGTCACATTGCGGACTCCTTGAAGGTGAACTGCCGACAGGTACCACTTCTTCTTTTCCACCAATCGGAAGATGGCCAACATCACCTGGTTGAGAGGTGGCGACCTTGATCCTTGTCGATTCAAGCATCTCACAACTACCTCGCTGTCCAGCACCAACCTTATGTGGATCGAGTGATGCGGGGAGACTTTCTTTAAGGTAAGGAGCACTGCCATAGCTTCTAGAAAGTTTATGTGAAAGGTCTTGAATAGATTGGACCAGGTCCTTTGGGCCTTTTTCCGATGAGAGTGACCTCCCCACCCCTTCTTCGAGGCGTCTGTGTGAATCGTCACCGACGGGGGAGGTGGCTGGAGAAGTACCGACTTCTTTAGATGTCTGGCTTGGGACCAAGGCCTGAGAAGAGTACGTAGCCGAAGCGGAACTGGTCTTCTCAGATCTCTTCGCGCGTTTGATGCATAACTTCTCCAAACTCCGGTTGCATCCTTTAGCTGTGCTCTTAGCACCGGGTCTGTTACCGAAGCAAACTGGAGAGAACCCAGTACTCTCTCCTGTTCACGTCTTGATATCCTTTCGGAATCTAGAAGTCTCTTGACAGAACCAGCTATCTCCTTCCTTTTCTTCGCCGGGATGGAGAATTGGTGTGACATTAGGTCCCAGTGGATTCCCAACCACTGGAACTTTTGAGATGGAGAAAGTCGAGACTTTTTTCTGTTGATCTTGAAGCCTAGATACTCTAAGAACTGGATCACCTGCAGGGAAGCTTACAAGCATTCTGTCTTGGATGCTGCCCACACCAGCCAGTCGTCCAGGTAGGCTACTACCTGAATTCCCTTTAGGCGTAATTGTTTGAGAGCTACGCTCGCAAGCTTCGTGAAGATCCTTGGGGCTATATTTAGCCCGAATGGCATGGCTCTGAAGGCGTATAGTCTTCGTTGTAGCTTGAACCCTAGGTAGGGGGAGAGTCGACGATTGATTGGAACGTGCCAATAGGCGTCTGACAAATCTATGGAGACGGTAAATGCCCTCTTGGGCAGTAAGGTCCTTATGTGTTGCAGTGTTAGCATCTTGAACTTGCAGTTCACCATGAACTTGTTGAGTGGCGACAAGTCCAGAACGACTCTGAGTTTTTCCGAGTCCTTCTTGGGAACACAAAACAGCCTCCCTTGGAATTTGATGGACTTTACCCTTCGGATCACTTTTTTCTCCAACAGATCTTGGATGTACTCCTCCAGAACGGGGGTGGAGTGTTGGAAAAACCGAGGGCACGGGGGTGGAGTGCTGTACCAGCTCCAGCCCAGTCCATTCTTGAGTAGGCTGTAGGCCCAGGGATCGAAGGTCCACCGATCCCGAAAATTCTGAAGTCTCCCTCCTACCGGTATCATCTCACTTGGACTGTTGTCCTGAGGTCTTGCCTCCCTGACTGCGACCACCCCTGAATCCCCTTCCCCTTGAGGGGCGCCTAGACGAGCCTCTGGCTGCTCCTCTAGGCTTTGCTCGAAGGGAAGTTGACTGCCCTTCGAACGTTGGGTTGAATGCCGGGGACTGCGTCGACACGGCCTGGGGTACCCACTGGAATGTGGTCGGGGTTTGTGCCACCATCTGGGGCACTGAAGGTATCGGCAATTGCTGTTGCTGTTGCTGTCTAAATGGCTTGGCTGGCCGAGACGGTAGCCTAGTCCTCTTAGTCTTCCTCTTTGGTTGGGGACCCTCATCCGGGGAAGACTTTCTCTTGATAGACAGGCCCCACTTCTGGAGAAGGTTTCTATTCTCCAAGGCAGCCTTATCAACAACTTCTTTGACCAATTCGCTAGGGAAAAGGTCTTTGCCCCAAATGTTGGAGGAGATTAGTTTCCTTGGCTCGTGCCTCACCGTAGCCGAGGTGAACACGAACTCTCTACAAGCTCTCCTCGCCCTGACGAAGCTGAAAAGATCCTTCGTCACTGTGGCTAGATGAGTCTTGGCCACTACCATGAACATTTCATGGACCTTGGGGTCACTTGCCATCGTCTCAAGAGTGGTCTGAAGAGACATTGAGGCAGCCAGTCTTTCTTTTGTCTCGAGCTCTCTCCGCAAAAGAAAGTCAGACAGCTTAGGGAGGTTCTCACCGAACTGACGTCCGGCAATATCAGCCTCCAACTTCCCGACTGAGAAGGTAAGATGGACGTCCTTCCAGTCCTTGTGGTCCATAGGTAGGGCCAGCGACAAGGGTTTACACTCCTCCAAGGAGGGGCAAGGCTTGCCAGCCTCGACTGCTTTTAACACAGCCGCAAACCCTTTCTGCAAAAAGGGGAAGGCTCTAGCAGGAGAGGACACAAAGGAAGGGAGCTTCTTACTCAATGCAGCCACCTTTGAGTTCGTGAAGCCCCTCTCTTTCATCGAAGATGAAAGCAAAGCTTGAGCCTTAGCATGGTCCATCACTATGACCTCCTTCGGCTCTGTCTCCTCCTTTGAAGCTGGTTCCATCCTCAACCGGACATAACAGTACAGATATGACCCTTTGCTGGGCCAGAATTCCACCTCCTCTAGGGGAACTGAACCCAACTTATGCGACATGACGATCTTCCCAATCGTCATCGGCATGTGCTCAGCATATCTCCATAGGTTAGCATCTGAGCACAAGGGAAGGTCTTTCACATTGAGCCTCTTCTGGGGCCCACGTGATGCTGCAAGTTTTCTGCATCTGCAGTTACATTGCAGCCGCCTTCTCATTATTCTCCTTCTGCATTTGTTGGATCATTCCAACAATGGAGGAGAGGGCCTGTCCCAGCTCTACTGGGAGAGCGGACGATGTTGAGGGAATAGGTTCAGGGATCTGAACCGGAGCAGCCGACACCTCGTCGGCCTCTTCCTCTACAACGTCTGGGGCTTGATCTTCATCCTGGCCTTCTGCCAGGAGGTCTTCCTCCCGACGCTTGGACACGTCTGACATCCTGTCGTCCAACTGGATGTCTTGCAAGGCGACCGCGACTTCCGCATCCACCGGGATCTGAACTAGGGGGATCTCCTCTTGAGGCTGGGGAATCACTGCATCAGCTGATGCCCTAGGGAAAAGGTAAGCCCTCATCTTCTCACTTGGAAGATAAGGTCCAGAGGTGTTCTTCTGGAAGCCCCTTAACCAGGTACGAAGCTTCTCCCTTGCTATATCCCTTGATTCCGCCGTCTTAGGGAAATCAAAAGCCTCAGTAATCAGGTTAGAGCACACGGTACATACCTGAGGGTCCCAGTACCGGAGATCACCCTTGGAGACAGCGCATGCTGCGTGCCTCCTACATAACTCATGAACTCATGTCCGCAGAAGTTCTTACTGCGGACGTTGCAGAAAGCACTTCCGCACTTCGGACGTTTCTCCTGTAAAGAGAAGAAATTTCCATGAGTATCAAGTGAACTACGTATCACTGGATATGCACAGTTTAGCATAACAAATCAGAAAGGAAAGACACACACTTGTGTTTCCCTCACAACCAATTGTTGCAGCCTTCCAGATAATAAAATCGTATGGTTAATCTGTCCTAGAGTAACCAATGACAAATTTCCAGAGGAAACAGGTGGAGCTCACACCTAAGATATGATTTTAAAATACCGGATAATAGACAAGAAAGAACCCACTTTCTTATCTGTAAGGCAATACCAAAGGGCTGTGCAAAACAACACAAAAGTGTTAGAACACACAGTGTTGTACCAATACTATACTATAGTTTTCTCCCTACAGTATATGCTATACTGAAGAATACTGGTACAGTATAGAAGGTAATGCGCCGGCCGGCACATACCATAACTAGCTTTAAAGTATACTACTTAACAGCTATAAGGCGGCAGAATGCTGGTTCAAATGCATGTGCCGGCCGGCAGTAACTGCCGGCCGGCAACAGCCAATGTCGGCCGGCAATGACTGCCGGCCGGCAACTACACAAGGTAGCACCCGGCTGCCGGCCACCGCTCATAGCGACCGGCAGACAAGGGCGTGACAAAAGCCGGCCGGCAAAAGTAAACAACCGATGCCGGCCAGCAGCAAAAGAACCAGAGAACTTCGACTGCCCGGCTGCCGGCCACATAGGACGGCAGCCGGGTCGGGTACAGCACTAGAAGAAAACAGAATGGATGCCAGGATAAGAGAGTATACTACCTCCAAGCCCGGCAATCCGAAAGAGTGCATATAAGGAAGGGGAGAATCTAATTCAGGCTTCCTGACCAATGCCGTCTGGCTCTACAGACAGACATGGATGAGGGACCAAGGGAGGTCCGGGCAGCACTCAAAGCAGAAGACCTTTGCCGGCCGGCACACTCTGCCGGCCGGCAAGGGACTGAGTCAATTCCACATCCTAACCTATACTAGGTCCAGATGTAGAATGACGTACAGTACTGTAATGGCTAGGCCATTACAGAGATAGAGGGGGAAGGGACAAAGAGGGTCCTACCAACCTTGCTTTAGTAAAGAATCACCCGCAGCCAAGAAAACTCATCTTAGCCTAAGGGAGATCCAAGGCGGGGAGGCCAGCAATACTTGCCAACCCCCACTGAACCAAAGCAAGGAAGGTGTTGCTACTCCCAGGGAAAGGATCTTATCCTCCCACCGAGAACAGCAACAAGGACTAGTCTGCTAGATCACAAAAGAAGGAATCATCTCGTACAGAAACCTTCGGGAGTGACCTAAGGAGGCTAAGCCTCCTATGTCTGCGTCAGACTGGCGAGGGAGACTCTACCCCAAGCCAGACAAACACAGATTCAAACTAAAAACTCTGATGTTCTGCCCCTCTCTGAAGCCAGACTTACCGGAACAGGAAGGTACAGTAACACCCCAATATAGTTGTATCGAAAGTTAATTCAGATAAACCACTAGGGTTAAGCCCAAGGCTTAAACAGAGGGAAAGGGATTGCATACCTTCTCCGAAGAAAAGAAAGCAACCGGGGAGTATGAGAAAGTATACTAAGGCTCCATAGGCAACTTAGCCTAGGCACCAAGAGAATCGATTATCTAAATCACCGAAACTCACTCGTTTACTATCTTGGAAATAATCAATATAATCTTAAATGTATAAAACTGCCTAAAGCTTCAATAAAATCTTAAAACACTCGGAAATCCAAAAATCATGCAGGAAAGTACTAGGGCCAAACGACTAGGCTACATGGTCTAGTGTAGGCCAGAATTGGCGAATACTTCGCCAAAACAAACAATACTAAAGCACGAATAAGGAAATCCTATGTAACGCTAAATAGCTAAAATTATTAAAGCAAAACAGCCGGGAACGTCGCTCTGGCTAACTAAAACTCATACCTAGCGAGCGACAGCGTCCAGGACGCCTCCGGTAGGCAACGGCTCTTGTAACAAAGATTATTACTATTAATCACTTTAAAAATTACCAAGAGCCTACATTTATACATAAAAGAAATAATACTCAACTTATCAGAGGCAGACAAAGTTGGAGAAAGCATAATAAAGCGATTAAATCCAAGATTTTGCGAGAAACACAGGAAAAAACACCGAGTTGTTAAGCTACGCAAAAAGGAATACAGATGGCGCCAGAATCGGCGCAATGCACGCTTACGAAACGGGAGAAGAGAGAGCCTTGCGAACGGCTCTCCTTTTTCTTTCTCGTTTTCGTTTTCTTGCCAATTGACCCCTTCGAAGTGTTATCTCTGTTCGGGGTGCAGATTGCCATGTGGCGTGTCAAGAATACGTCCTCTGATATTTCGCGATATCCCTGGTACTTTCATTAGGGATATTCGCTCCAGGAGTTAGAATTCTGGGTACCTTAAGGTAAATTCTCTGGGAATATCGCCGTAGTTGTAATATACCCTAGGAAGCTACCCTATAGGAACTTCCATCAGGACGACATGGCTTGAGCCCAAAAAACGGTTTATAGTGAAAGATAGAAATGGTATAATGCTTTTTGGTATGTAACCGAAGGTAAATCCTAAAGTAAGTATTTCCAAGCGAATTGAAACATACTGGTAGATAGACTAGACGAATATACAGGGAGGCAATGGGCATGACTCAGACTTTAATTACGCATGGTTATAACAATAACTAAATTTTTACAGCAATGGTGATGTACGTTTATGCTGTCCTAGAGTTGAGTCTACGACCAGACCTGCTTCAGCAAATGTTCCCTCAGTAGGAACTAACTACAGACCGATCAACAGCTTTTGTGGTCAAAGGGTTGTTGGTGAGGTGGGATAACTGTTATCTTTCTGTATGTTTCTGTCCATGCCTTTAACTTAAACTCTTGCTTCTTCTCGAAAGGTTTGTAAAGAAAATAATTTTGTGTCAAAAACGAAGAGTGAAGCCTGCATGTATCTGAAATTAATAGAAAAATAATCTGTTTGTTAAAGTAAAAAAAGACTCCAGTTATTAGAAACTAAAAATTTAATCATAAAAAGCAAACCATCTTACCATTCATAATTTTTTTGGGCCGGATCTTAGGAAAAGACTTTAATGGAAAATATCAAAGTTTGGAAAATAATCACATTTCATCATCGGTATTCTTGTCTATTTTAACTAGAATTCCCATTCAGTTATATCCTCAACATATTCTTTTGCACACAGGTTTTTTTCTGACTTTACCTACGAATTTAAAACAAAAAAATTCTATTGTCTACTTTTTGCTGAATATGCATCCAATTTTTGTGTTCTTGATCCACATTGCTACTATATATCCCATCACGTTAGTCCATCCTATTTGAGTGTATGACTTTCTTAATCATTCAGCCCATGTTTGAGGATCTAATATTAGATTATTAACCCTATAACATATCCTACACAGCACTACTTAAATATTCATTTCATAAGCTGCCATTTTGGTTTTACCTATCCACCACATTTCATTGGCCAAAATATCTTTATTTCGTTGGCGGTGAGAGTTGTGTTATGCCTTGTACTTCTAAACGCGTAACATGTACAGTACCTGTGCTGGTATGAGCAACATAATCACTGGCAATGTCAGTATTATCCCTATTCTTGTGATCATTTAATAAGGCAATCAAAATTTGTTTTGTTTGTTATAGCAAAAAGGACATCTTACATTAAACATCAAGTATCAGTTTAACCATGTGTTCATTAATGGGGCTTTCAATCCCAGCTACTTCACCTTATTAGAGACAATGTAATTATTCAAAAGAGAATAACAAATGCTGACAATTTGATAATTTTTACTGTTTATAGTTCATTGGTATTTACAGTTACTGCAATAGTCACCTTCCTACGATTTTTAATGTTTTTGTGGTGGTAGATAATTTAATTGGACAAAGACATTTTACAGATACATACTGTTGAAAGCTAGGAGACTACGTATATTTCTTCTAAAAGTCATTTAGCTAAATAAGTATTTAATAACAGAATGAAATTGAAGCAATTGACCGGTTCTCATCATTTATCACTATTCGTTCAGAAAGAGTAGCTGCAGTTGTTAACCGGCGTTAATTCAGTTCATATCGTCTCATCCCTTTAGCAGAATACCAATAATCTCATTAATGGAAACCAATCTATAGTGTTGGAAACTTGAAATAAAAAAATGCTTCAGCATTAAATATAGTGAATTGCTTTTGAAATAATGACTATTATTTTGAAAATTCTATTTTTATTTTCTTATTGGAACAATCTTTTTTATGCTTACTTCCCATTTGGCATAAACCTTAGGGAGTACTTAGGTATTTAATTTTGGTTATGAAGTCTTTAAAAATATAATCTAATCGAGAAAATTGGTATACCTGTAATTTATACTATCTATTAAGAAAAAAAATATTAAAGAAACTAGTGGAGCGAAAAAAATAAGAGAACATTGAAATAACATAATTTTCTTACGACAAATTTTAAACTCTATGTCAGTTAATAAAGAAGATATTAGAGCTTCCGATATTAATTTTGTTACACTTGAACAACCGTTGACGCATATATATACCAAATATGGGTATCAGTCTTTTCGTTAATTTGTCGCCTTTACTTCACAATGAAGTACAATGGTTCAGGCATATGCTTATCGCCCATTATTAATTCTATTAGAAGCACTATATTTGGGTCATTTGCTTTCGTATAAGTCATGTTACTTATTCTGGTGGGCATTGCATCTGTTAAATGTTCTTTACTTAATTTTCATTTATTATCACACTTGATTAATAACATACTTGATTTACCTTCTAGGGACCAGAATGGCCATTTTTAGCAGCGATCGGTCGCACATTGAAAGGAACATTCAACTTGTATTGCCTGGGAGCTTTTATCACCGATGAATGGGTATTGGTGGATGCCCCCTGTGTTTACAAACATCCCATGTGAGTATTGAATTATAAATTGTTTATTTAAAGTTTTGTAAACTTCCAGTCCGAGAGGACTAAGATCCAGACGAATCAATAGTCCTTGAAATAGTTCTAGTAATATATGTTGACGGTGTGCGAGCGGACAGCTATAACGAGTGCGGTGCAACGGCATTCAGAACTTCTGCTACAACTATAGCGTTTTGCCGTAAGGCAGGTAATTTCATGGTTTTGTCGCAATCCAAAATTCCCTAATCATGGCTACGTCTTTTAGGTCTTGGTATCTTTTCCTCCCTCCCTTAAGATCATCAAGAACACCCACTCTTAATTAGTGCTTATTTCAGAATTCATCCTTACAGATTCATTGCTCTAGCAGAATATAATTACAAGGGAAAATCAAACAAATTAAAGAGAGAGAGAGAGAGAGAGAGAGAGAGAGAGAGAGAGAGAGAGAGAGAGAGAGAGAGAGAGACAGAGAGAGAGAGAGAGAGAGAATGCTATTTCATTAACGCTTGCAAAGCTGCAACAGCCTATCTTGAGTAATGCAGTGAGTCGCATTGAGGAAAAAATACTAATATTTAGTCTCCTTTTCCTGAAATCAATATAGAACACCCAAAAGAGGAAACTATCAATTGTCGATTATTAATCCACATGAAGGAAAATATATCTAAGGCACGATGAGTACAGACAAATTGAACAGGCAACTTAATGCCAATCTGTAATCGAGGTTCAATAGTTTAAATCTTAAGGTACAACTTAAAGGAAGATAATGTATAGCTTCCAGTAATCTATTACTTGTTTATATGTTATCTAATTGCGACTTTTGTAAGCAGGTGATGAAAAAAGAAAATAAACAATAACATTTTTCATTCAGAACTGAAGTTATTCCGGGACGGATTTTGACCGAAGACCAACAACTTGAAAAATATCAAATCAGAAAGACTCTAATTTCTGAGTTGACAGATGATGGGCAGGACAGCAAAGGCGTGGCTCTGTTACAGTTACAAAAACCTGTGGTATTTAATGGTAGGCAAATTTTAATTATTATCGTATCAACATTTATTTCTTGAATACTTGTATTGAATACATGTTTAGTATCTATATAGTTGTTATAGTCTCTAATATAATGATAATTGTCTTTTTATTGAAAATTCTTTCCATTGTTTTAAAACTTTCATATTATCAGATTGATAGAAATACCTAAACTGAGATTATGATAAAGAGAGTGCATGGAGTGAGTGTTGCTCTTCCTTAAAGTACCTAGCAATTTAAACCCTCAACTGCAAGACCGAAAGCATTATGTATGAATGCATTGCCTAATATAGATTTTTTTTTTTTTTTATGAATTTCTGTAATTAACAAAACATTATCAAAGTACCTAGCAATTTAAACCCTCAACTGTAAGACCAAAAGCATTATGTATGAATGCATAGTCTAATATAGATTTTTTTTTTTTCATGAATTTCTGTAATGAACAAAACATCAATTATCAAGTTACAGTAGTTGCTCTAAAATGAGCCAATTAATTGTTTGAGAGACACTATGCTTTGTTTGAGCTTTCAAAACAATTGGAGATTGATACAATTTGTGTCTTACGAAACCGATCTGCAGTTATAAACTCAACTCAGGAAATGTTTGGTTCTTTGGTGGTCTAGTATGTATTTGTTAAAATATCAGTACTTTTGTCCCCTATTAGAAATATTGAAAATATGTTATAACTTGGTATATCTATTCTGAAACTTCCAACATTGTTTAAATAGTTATTGACTGAAAGACAAGAGGGTCAGAAAAATCTTTAAACAGTATTAAATTCTTAACTTTTCATCATAGATAATTTTTCTTCAGCAATAAAACAGGTGTATATAGGTTGATTTAATTGTTTATCGCTTTACTAGATATGGCAGGGTAGAAATAAAAATGAGAAATTTGCATTTTTTAGAAATTCATTTATACACAGTTTAGGTTTAGGAATATTTAGTTCGGCCTATAACCGAAACAACCTTTTAATTCCGAACACGAGCATCAAACCTGGCACACATACTCCTTTGGGATTGTTCTTTTGATGAACCCCTCGCCACCCAAAAATTCAAGATGGTGGCTATTTTTTAAGATGGACGTTATTGAATTTACAGAAATATTGCATTTTGCCAAAGGAAAAAAAAATCACAAATGTTTGTCCTATTTGAATGATCTTGGTGTCAATTCATTTATTCTTTACTAAGCTGAATCCGAATTTGGAACTATGTACCTACTCACCAGCTTCCTTGTACCCTATCCACATATTACTTTGCTGCCTAGATGAGTATACCACAACGTTTCTAAACCTCATATCTGCATCTGCATCTGCAACTGCACAGTGCCATACAGATCAGACCAAAGCAGCAGTACTTAAATAAACTGCAGCATTCCAACATTCATCTGTACATGGTTACCTGTTGGCAACTTTCTGTACTGTTGACTTACTCCAGATGCAGCTCATCTGGTAGGCAGCACGCTTCACGTGCTGTTTTAGGGCTGAAAGGCATAGAAGAAGAGTATCCAATTGTTCTTTTCTGTAAGAGTGTTACACAAGTTCTACACAGGAACCAAACTCAGGTACTATCTTTGGTCAAAGGCAACCAACAACTGCGGCAGTCCTAGCTTCGGAAGTGCCAGCAGAACACCGACTACTAAGGTGATAACATCTTTGTCGCAGAATTTGACCATGGTGACTTAATGCCTGCTTCTGTTGCATGATTGACATGCACAAAGATCTGCATGTCAGCTTCATCAGGACTGCATGGTGGCACCTCAACTAGACTATAAGAGTGGTTGCTGTCAGCATCTTCTTCCTTGGTAGCAATGACCATATTTGGTGTGGCCAGACATTTGATATTATCAGCCAGAAATTTGATCATTTTGGCTTTTTTATAATTACTCTCAGAAAATTTCACCAGTTTGAGGATTTTTGCCCTCCCTTGTCACTCTGTGTCTCACCCCAAGTCCTCGCTTTGATCTAGTTTCAGACTAGATGTCTGATAGATGTCAAATATAATATCTGTTTTCATGTACTTAGTAAAGCATGTTTATATTGTAGGAAGGACATCGAGCATTGCATACTCTTTAAAGGTCTTTGAACTCCGTGGGGGCCAAACTGTTCACCAACGCTGCACTATTAGTGATGATGGTGTCGGCGTCTGGGTCTGCCTTAGGGTTTGTATCTTGGCTTTCAAGAATGGTAGCGAGAAAGGATTCATGACAGGTACAGAGCTTTCCATAATTACTAAGGGCAGTAGAATATGACTGGTTCTCATGATGGAAAAACTCCTTTAAGTCACACTCTGCTCCTTCTGCTTCGAAGAATCAACAGACGCTGGTACCTGTCAGAAAAAGTTAACCCTGGTTGATTATTCTTCCCCTTCCACTCGTCTTAAGGTGTGTGCCAAACAGCTTGACAGCAGTTTCGTAAACAATATTCTTTACCTAAAGCTAAAGCAGGTCCCATCTGTCATCCTGGAAAAGATTGCCCATATCTTACTCCTATTTCACTACAGTGGTGCAATTCATTTTCCTGCTTGTGCATTAACATCCCTATGTTGTTACATGGAAGCCAGTGAGTAAATCCATGGATCTAAATTTGGATTATACATTGTAGAAAATGTATGATTTGACACCAAGATCATTCAAATAGCACAAGTCTTCAATTTTATCGTAAAAGGCAGCTTTTCTGTATATTCAAAGGCACCCATCTTGAAAAATGACTGCCATCTTGAATATTTAGGTAGTTCATGGGTTTATCAAAAGAGCAATCACAAAGGAGTACATGTATCAATTTTGGTACTTGTTTCTCCTGAAAATTTCTGTTATCTGATCCACCAAATTACTTTGCAGATTTCAAATCAATGCAGTAATAACAGTACTTTTGGTTTTCTTCTATTCGAGAAAATAAATTTTTGCAAATTTTAAGAAACCCTTTGGTTAAATTTTGCAAAACTGACGAAGAAAATGGAAATATAGATTTTTTAGAATAAAATTTGGATTCTATTGCATATTCCCCTCTAATAGTTTTTAAAAACAAATTAATATATATATATATATATATATATATATATATATATATATATATATATATATATATATATATATATATATATATATATGCTGTATAACAATTAACCTTTAACCTTATCATTCAGTTAGAAAAATGCTTTACTCATAGACATTTTTACTTTTTTTTTTTCTAAGTATATGTTAGAGATTATGTAGAGGAGCTGCTTTATACTTCATTTCAGATTTATTTTCTGGTACAACTTCATAATCTTTGTATACAAATTTTGAATCTCATAGACCAATTTTTTTTTCTTCAGAATACTAGTAACACTAAACTTACTGGTTATCTGAAACCAACCATTGATACTGATAAATCAAGACAAAATACTAAAAATTACCTCTTTCCCACAAAAAAAAAGGGCCAATGAAGAGCTTTTACAAAAGTGTGAAACTATAGTTGAATAATTGTGTCTTTGCCTTTAGGATAAGCATATCGGTGTAGCCGTGCTATTTATTGCTGAAGAAGCTAGAAAAGATTTTGAATTCTGCAAGGATAACGTCAATTCTTTTGATAACTGATGGATCTGAATTGTGAAAGCAATGTTTCAACAAAAGCTAGATGAAAGTCGCTAGATAGTTGATAAGATTATATTGCATTTTCCTCTCGACGGTTTTATTTGCATTATATCTAAAATAGGGAGTAAGCATACAATCCATAATTCTAGATTTGCTAAATTATTTTGCAACATACAAGAAGCTCTTAATTTAGGTCGTTCATTGAAAACATTTAATGGTTTACCTCATTCCTCAGAATACGTCCAGAGTATTTGCTTGCCAGATGCGCCTTCGGCTGGAACACCAGTACTGCTTTTAGCTGTACTTCTTGTGGAAAAAAGTAAGTATTACAAGAGTTCAATAAACTCTTTTTCGTGTAACCATTGAAAAAAAAAAAAGATACACTTTCATCCAGGCGACTCGATAAGACCTACAGTAATAGACTTTTATATAAGTTGTTTGGATACTTTCATGAATTTGTTTGACCTCTTCCTGCCACTGCCTAAGGCAAGAAGTGAAAACGACTGCCAAGTTTTACTTTAATAAACGATATTCGAAAGTATGAGGGCTCTACATTTCAGTAAATTGTAATTCCTTTCAAAGCACGCAAATTATGGAAGATAGAGTTGCATTTACGGAATGTAAAGCAATCGATTATTTCTGAAGAATGGGAATCTTCTTAACTCAACATTTTGCAAAAAACTTTACAAATCTAATCTTTCAGGAGGCTTCCCTTCATCTAACCCACTGGGATGTACTCTGGTATCATTCTGAATTGGCGTAAGAACAGAATATGAATATACATTGGTTGTTGAACATCTTGATAAAAAATATTTACTTCTACTTTAATTATATCTGGTGATTTTGAATATCGGAGATCTGTATGATCTATTCTGCATAATTTGTGATTATTGATTGTAATTGAACAACTTTACGTTCTATAATATTTCCATTAGCTTGTACATCATAATATGCGTTTCCTGTCTCTTGCAATCTCTACTGGTGCCCTTTTCTCTGAGGTATTGTAAGGGGTAAAATGTCTTACTTTTGGAAAATTTTCCAATTGCTCATAACATTTCTATGCTAATTGACTTTACACATAGGAGTTATCAGAACTAACTTATTCCTAATCCTCCCCATAAACATATTTGATATATTACCAATATTTGCTTGCCTACGCTTAAAGGGTTAAACAAAGCCTTTCTGTTTCTTCATTTGTAGATGGATGATAAGATACAGAAAATCTATGCTGTATACCATTTACATTACAAAATTTTTTAAAGTTTTGTGAAGTGAACTGTGGACCACTAACTGTCCCTATCCTTTCTGGTGAACCTTGTGTTGCAAAACTAGGAATGGGTAGTGTACCCATATACTTGCAATTGGTGTTGTCTGCGCTGGAATTACTTCTGGCCACTTACTGTTTGCATCTACTACTATCAAGTATGAATTACCTCAAGATGGGCCACAAAATCTATATACAATACTTACCAAGCATACCTGAGTAACTCCCAAGGGTGCATTCTTGTTGCTTTGAGGTAGTTTTGTTATATAACACAATTCATACAGTTCTTAACCAACACTTTAATATCCTTATCCAAATCAAGACACCAAACAATTGACTTTAATCTGACTATTCCTTGGTGATCAGCATGTTGTGTAATTCAGATAAAATCTTACTCCTAAGTGTACTTGGATTTACTATTCATTTGAACTTTCCATAATACAACCTTGGGTTACTCTCAACTTATTCCAAATTATATTTCTTCAATTGTACAAGTAGTTCCTACCAATGATCAAACTCTCCAACACTTTTGCAATTATTTGCTGTACTTTGTAATTCATATGTAGAAATCAAAAGAAAACTGTCAATACATCCTGCAGCTTTGTCTATAGATATTCTAGATGAAGGATCTGAGCTACCCATGTTTGGCACAGGTTTATACTTAATGTTATAATCATAAGCTGCCAATTTTTTTACCTAACATTGCAACATTACTGCTACTGATTTAGGCAAATACTATATTGTTGTGGCGTAGGGGTGAAAGGATTGCTGGCTCTGCTGATTACCTGCAATATATTCGTTGATTAGTATTATAGTTTATTATACCTATAATTCCTTATAAACCACATACATAACTTGATATAATACAACAACTTTACAAATCTAATCTTTCAGGAGGTTTCCCTCTATTTATCTTATTGGGATGTACTCTATCGTCATTCTGAATTGGTGTAAGAGGGGAATCGGAGTTTTTACATATGGTGTTTGGAATTTTTTTTATCTCCAACATCTGAATGATGTACTTGATTCATGATTAATGATTGAAATTGATCAACATAACATTTTAAAATGTCTCCACTAACTTGTACACCATGATAAAAGTTTCCTATCTCTCTAACAATCTCTCCTGGTACCCATTTCTCTGAGGTATTGTAGGATCTTACCGTGACATAAGATGAAGGGGAAAATTTGTAGTTAGTAGGGTGGGCAGGGCACCAGCCACCCATTGAGATACTACCTCTAGAGAGTTATTGGATCCTTTGACTAGCCAGACAGTAATACATTGGATCCCTCTCACTGGTTACGGCTCATTTTTTCTTTGCCTACACATACACCGAATAGTCTGGCTTATTCTTTACAGATTCTCGTCTTTCCTCATACACCTGACAACAATGAGATTACCAAACACTTATTCACCCTAGCGGTTAATCACTGTACTGTAATTGTTCAGTGTACTTTCCTCTTGGTAAGGGTAGAAGAGACTCTTTAGCTATGGTAAGCAGCTCTTCTAAGAGAAGGACACTCCAAAATTAAACCATTGTTCTCTAGTCTTGGGTAGTGCCATAGCCTCTGTACCATGGTCTTCTACTGTCTTGGGTTAGAGTTCTCTTGCTTGAGGGTACACTCGGGCACACTATTCTATCTTATTTTTTTCTCTACCTCTTGTTTTTTTAAATGGTGTGTTGGGCAGTCTCAATAGAAGGGCCATGGATACCTGGTGGTTTATCAAGAGGTTGTCTTTTCCTTATCTGTTTCTCTTTCTTCTCAAAACCATCCTTACTGTCCTCCCTTCAGTTGAAGAGGCTGTCCTGGAGGGCATTTAGCCTTGCATGGTGAATCGGCTCCTCCGTGTTGACCAGTTTTTCCGACTTTTTTCTATAGTCTATGGGTTTGATCAATCACTTTATTTATATTTCTGTACATATTGTTTTTGTTACCAGTGCATCCTTAATTTCGTTAATGTCGTCTACTATATTGCAATATTCATGGTCTTCATGGAAATATCCAAGACCTTACAGTTGCGTCCAGACAGTATGATATTCTTTTGTGCTCAGAAACTTTGGTTTCTAATATAAGGCACTCCACTGAGCTCCTTATAACTGGCTTTAAGAAGCCAATAATGTTGAAACGTGATGCCATCTCTAGGGCCAAGGGAATGGCGGTGTATATCAGGACTGAGTACCCTGCTTCTCATAAGTCCTGCTATGAATATGGATGTCATGAGATTCAGGTAATAAAAGTTTGTTGCAGGCATAACAACTTTTATTTGTGTTCGATCTACCGGAATCCAGACATGGCTGATTCTATCTTCGATTGTCTTCTTACCAATATGGCTGAGATACAAGAAGATGAGAGAAAGGCTTCTTTTGTCTTTGTTGGTGATTTCAATGCTCACCATAGGGAGTGGTTAACTTCTATCTCTCCTACCGATCGCCATGGTTTAAGAGCTTTAGACTTTGCCTCTGAATCAGGCTGTGAGCAAATCATAAATGAAGGTATTCACAGGTTTGGTAATTGCTTGGACCTCGTATACACTGACTCCCCTGGCGTTATAACAAGTAAGGTTATTTCTCTAATCATGCCTTGATTTCATTAGTAGTGAAGACTGAGCAGCCTGTCCCTAATGTTTCATACTTTTGTAAAATTTATATGAAATCTCAAGCAGACTAGAATGGGATTTTGCATGAACTTATGTGCTTGAATTGGTCACAATTATGTAGTAGTGTTGGTCCTGTTGTGTCTTTGAAAGAGAATCTAGTCAACATAATTGATAGGCGTATTCCTTCTCGTGTGCTAATTTACTGAGTAAAGGACAAACCGTGGTTCAATGATGATTGTAGATGTGCTTATTTGAAGAAATAGGAGGCCTATCATCTTTGGAAAGGTAACAGATCAGATTTGACTTGGAATAACTATACCCAGCTTAGAGCTTTTGCTCAGAGAGTTTATGTTTCAACTGAAAAGGAATATAATTCAATCATAAAAGAAACCTTTTCTCGCACAACTCAGGAACATAAATGGTGGTCTACCTTTAAATCTTCACTCTTTGGTATAGATGCAGCAGTTCCTCCTTTACTTAAACCAGATGGCTCAATCACTCACTGTCCAAAGGAAAAGGCAACCCTTTTGACTGATGTTTTTGACAGAAAACCAAGTAATGAAAAACTTGAATTTCCTCATTCCTGTTTTCCTGAGGCTAAACTAACTAGTTTAGCTTTTCAATATCGTTAAATTAAAGCTCTGTTGATGGACCTTGATGCTTATGGAGGTGTAGACCCAAATGGTAATTTTCCTTTGTTTTTTATAAAGACTGCAGGTTTTTTAGCTTCAAAGTTTTATCTGTTATTTTGCGAAAGTTAGCAAGAAGAGAAGTTTTTAGCACTTGTTGGAGAATTGGTAATGTTACTCCTCTATGCAAATGTGTTTGTGGCAGCTCAAGTCCAACTGATTACCGCCCAATTTCCATAACTCCCATATTATCAAAGTTTTTGAACGTCTTCTAGCAAAACGTCCTAATAGGTTTGCTGAAAGTAATCATCAATTCCCTAGTTTGCAGATTGTTTTTTGTAAAGGCCTTGGAGCATGTGATGCCCTTCTTACAATCTCCAATGCTGTACAGAAATCCCTTGATTATGGTCAGGAAGTTCGTATGATTGGCCTTGATTTTAGTGCTGCCTTTGACCGTGTTAATCATGAGGCCCTTGTGTTTCAAACTGAAACAGTTGGGAGTGGGTGGGTCGTTTCTTAGCATTATTATTGATTTTTTTAGTAATAGATCTCAAAGAGTTGTTATTGATAGGCAGCATAGTGAGTATAGGAATGTGATATCTGGTGTTCCACAGGGTAGTGTTCTTGGCCCACTACATTTCTTACTATATACACATGACATGTGGCTTGGCCAAGAAAACAAGCTTGTTGCATATGCAAATAATGATACTCTCTTTACATCAATTCCATCCGTGAATGTAGATCTGGGGTTGCTGAATTCCTTAATAGAGATCTAGCTAAAATTAGTGCATGGTGCAAATTATGGGGTATGAAGTTGAATCCTAACAAAACTAAAAGTATGATTGTAAGTAGGTCAAAGACAGTGGCTCCTCAATATCCGGATTGCAGAATTGATGTTTCTTTAAATTTGTATGACTCTTTTAAAATTTTAGGTGTGATTCTCGTCAGCAAATTTACTTTTGAGAAGCACATTAAGTCTGTGTCTTTTTCAATTGAAGAAAAAAAAAATGGCTTATTGAGAAAGTCTTTCAAGATTTTTGGTGATCAATCTATTCTGAAGAGGTGTTTTAATTCTTTCATTCTACCTTGTTTTGAATTTTGTTCTCGTGTCTGGTGTTCAGCTGCTGATTCTCATCTTAATTTGTTGGACAGAAACTTACGGTCTATCAAATTTCTTATTCCTGATCTACATATCAATATTTGGCACCGTCGTTCAATTAGTTCAATATGCATGTTGCATAAGATTTTTCATAATTCTGACCATCCTTTACATTCAGAGCCTCTTGCACAATTCCATCCTGTTCGTAATACCAGCAGGCAGTTAATTCTAATAGCCAGGCCATCTCCATCATGAGGCTCAATACTACACAGTATTCTAGAAGTTTTATTCCAGCTGTGACCAAGTTGTGGAATGATCTTCCTAATCGGGTAGTTGAATCAGTAGAACTCAAAAAGTTCAAAGGTGTAGTAAATGTTTTATGTAGAACAGGCTGACATAAGTCTTTTTATAGTTTACATATAACATATCAGTTTTGACGTTGTTACTGTTTGTAGAATGATTTACTGTTAATTTGTTGTCATCATTTATTTATTTCTTTATTTCCTTTCCTCACTGGGGTATTTTTCCTTGTTGGAGCCTTTGAGCTTATAGCATCTTGCTTTTCCAACTAGGGTTGTAGCTTGGCTAGTAATAATAATAGTAATAATTTGGAAGATTTTTCACTTGTGTATAACCTCTGTTTTTCTAATTACCTTTACAAACCGGGGTACATCAAATCCAACTTACTCCTAATCCTTTTCCTCATCAACAAGTTTGATTTTGTCACACCTTTTGTGCTATGTTCTGTTGTTCTACAGAACAATAGGAACTTAGATACATGAGAGAATATATGACCTGTATTTATTTTTCTACACTTCATGTTATACGTAAACGTTTGAACAAATCATTCTGCTTCACCATTTGTGGATGGATGATGCGTTTCTGAAAATGTAGGTTCAATATGAAATACATTACAAAACTCTTTAAATTCTTGTGGCGGAAACTGTGGACCATGATCTGTTACAATTCTTTCTGTCTGACCATGTGTTGCAAAAATTGACATGAGTACTCTAATAATTGCATATGATGTTTTCTGCATTTGAATTATGTTTGGCCATTTATTATAAGCATCCACTTCTATCAAGAATGGAAATAACCTGTATATGGACTTGCAAAATTTATGCTCAATTTATGGCTTTTTGTTGCCTGGGTGTTGTTTTGTTGCATAACACAATTAATGAAATTCTTCATTTTAATATCCCCGTCTACATCTGGCTATCATACAAAGTCCTTGGTATTTATTTTGATATGGCTATACCTTGGTGATCAGCATGAATCACAGATGAAATTTTATTCTTAAATAAACTGAGAATAACCACTCTTCAACCACTCATGATATAACCTCGTGTTACTCTCGACTATTTCCAGATTACTTTATAGGGATTGAAACAGTCTTTTGCACTTAAGTTCCTTCCTGTTATCAAAATCTCTAACACTTTTGCAAAAACTAAGACTTTCTTTGTACATTAAGCAATATTCATTGCTGTAATTGGTAAATCATATACTGAAACTGAAATTCTACTGCCTCTATATTCTTCTGGAGCTTTATCTACTGGGAATCTAGACAAAGCATCTTCATTACCCATCTTTGATGTAGGTCTATACTCGGATGTCATAAGCATAATATTGCAGCGACTAACATAGGTAAATTTCTTTTTTGCCTAATATTGCTAATAAAGGTTTATGGTCTGTAACTAAAATGAACTTATTTTTACCATAAATATACGCATGAAATGTCTTTACTCCATACACTAATGCTAAACCTTCCATTTCTATTTGAGAGTAATTCCTTTCTGCCTTGTTCAATACTCTAGAAGCGAATGCAATATGGTTTCCTGTTCCATTTAGCATTATATAGGGTCGCACAATACCTAAACCTATATTTGATGTGTCACATACCTATTTACCGGGTAAATCCATTTGATAATGTGATGGAAATGTATGTGATGTTATTTCCTCTTTGCTCCTTTCAAAGGATTCTGGACTAAAATATCATCTTTGAATATGAAATACCTGCAAAAATTTTATCCATAGTTTGTTGCCAAATTGCTACTCTTCTGGCTACACCATGATCGATACAAACTTGAAGATGAATTTACCGTTCATAATTGTTGCGAATTTTTATCCACGGGAAATTGTTAAAATACAGTACTTCGAAAATACAGTACATCCTGATATAGTTACAAATGTGTCTTTGGGATTTGGCAACGAATGTTAAGCTACCTGAAGCTCTGTATTTAAGGTTACCTTGTAATCTTCACATACCATAACCTGACCAGATTCCTTTACAATGGGAACTAATTTGGGTAGCCCAATGTGAATAAGTAACTTTTTTTTCACGAACCTTCACTTTCTAATCTCCTCATTTCTATCTCAACTACACTTTTCACAGATTATGGCCAAAAATATATGAGTACCAATTGGTTTCAGCACTAAAATTACGTTTCCATTTTTTTACTGGACCTACTTTGTCTTCAAAATCTTCCTTAAACTCTGATGAGACATTTACAACAGAAGATGAATTCTTGTGTGTATCTTGTGTGCCCGTAAATTTCAAAATGCTTTGCCAATATAATTTTATATATTGTAACCAAGCTAAACAAAGTAACTTCTGTTCCTTACCTTTAGCTACTATCAACAGCATTTTCTCTAATTTCTGTTGTTTATACTGTACTTCTACTTGTGAAGGACATATTACCTGAATATCAAAGCCATTATAACCTTTGAAAACTCTATATGTTCTTTCTATGTACAAATTACAAATAATCTTGTTATTTTCTTAGATATAATTGATACATCAGCTGCTGTGTCAACTTGCATTTCAGTTGGTTTTCCATTTATTATCCTTTCTGCCATGATATGTTTCTTTGTATCTTTGTTGTCGGAATTTATATTAAATGCAAAATTAGTTTCTGACCTATCCTGATGATCATTAGCATTTTCTGCATTTTCTCTAAGCCTATATTATCAACTACACCATTTATTTTCTTTGTATATTGTTTAGGGAATCTGCAAACATTTGTAAAGTGTTGCGTTTTTCTGCACGTACAGAATATATGTCCTGTGGCAGGGCATTTCTTTGCTTCATATGTAAGGTGATCATTTTTACCACACCTTTAATATATATTTTTATGTTGTTTCTGTGTATAGGTATGACGGTGCTAAGTTTTTATATAACATTAAGGTTAGGTAGTTTCCTTTGACTAGGTTTTGGCATATTCCTTTTATTACTTTCACGGTCTTTGAACTTTCAGTTTACCTGATCTATTTGAGAATTTTCCTTACTTTTGCTTGTAGAATTACCTATTATGTTATTTTACTTATTTGATGTTTCTAAAGCTCTGCCTATATCTAATACTTTCTCTAATGTAAAATGTTTGACTTGCAGTAATTTTTTTATTAGTTCCTGTGATGTACAATGGGCCACTTGGTCTGTTATAATATTTTCTAACTATTAAATCACGTGTAGCAGCTAAATTCTTTAGTATAGTCACAAATAAATCGAAACTTTTAAATGATCTTCGATATGCTTGCGCTGTGAATTGATACCCTTTAAAGAATTTATTGAGGTGTGGAGCAAAATATGTGATAATAGCCTTAATCGCAGCTTCATTTGTGTCATTCGTTTGCTACTAGGTTTTAAAAGCTCCATGACCTCGGCCTGCATTATGTAGTTACAATACTTTCTCCTTTTTATCATTAATATTACCTGATGCGTCTAAATAAATCTTAAAATCTTCAACAAAATTATTCCATCTTCTTGCAGCTGAATTTGGATCTACCGCGCTGCTGAATTACTTAGAGCATTTAACATCTAGCAATATTGTAAAGAGAATCTTATATAAATTAGGTTTGGCTAACTGAAATTTCATGTCTAACCTCTTAAACCAATCTAAACAATTCTCTCATTAAGATAGGTCTCCCTGTTTTGTCATGCACTTTATGTCTCTTCATACACACAATGCCTAGCTATCTACCCTTTCACCTATAAAACTTTACAGCCTTCTTTAGAAAATTTGTTGAGAAGAAAGGTTTTTTTTTTGTATCTCCAGTGATATTATTATTATTATTATTATTATTATTATTATTATTATTATTATTATTATTATTATTATTATTATTATTATTATTATTATTATTAACTAAGCTACAACCATAGTTGTAAAAGCAGAATGCTATAAGCCCAACAGAGGAAAATAGTCCAGTGAGGAAAGGAAATAAGGAAATAAATAAGCTACAAGAGAAGTAATGTTTTATGAATAGTACCAACATTAAAGTAAATCTTTCATATATAATCTATAAAGAGAGCCACATGTCAGTCTGTTCAACAATAAATACATTCGCCGCAACTTTGAACTCTTTGAAGTTCCACTGACTCAACTGCCTGATTAGGAAGATCATTCCAAAATTTGATGATTGATGAAATAAAACTTGTAGAATACTATGTAGTATTGAGCCTTATGATGAAGAAGCCATGACTATTGGAATTAACTACATACCTAGTATTAAGAGCAGGATGGTACGTTCTGGGAAGATGTGAATGCAAATCATGGTCAGAATTGTAAAATATCTTATACAACAGGCATAAAGAATTAAGTGAACGACAGAGATGAATATCTAGTCCAGGAATAAAAATTCTAATAGACTGCAAGGTCTTGTCCAACAAATAAAGATGAGATTCAGCAGATAAAGAACAGACAGGAGAAGATTACTCGGAATAAGACAGAATGCAAGAATTAAAACACTTCTTCAGATTACACTGATTACCGAAAATCTTAAAGAGTTTCTTAATAAGCCAATTTATTTGTGCAAGCGAGGAAGAAACAGAGTGAACGTGATTTGCAAAAGTAAATTTACTATCAAGAATGACATCTAGAATTTTAAAGGAATCGTATTGAGTTATGGAAACATTATCAATGCTGAGATCCGGATGTTGAGGAGCCACTGTCTTCGACCTACTTTAAGTTCTTTAGGGTTCAACTTTATGCCCCATAATTTGCAACATGCTCTGAATTTAGCTCGATCTTTATTAATGGATTCAGCAACACCAAATCTACATTCAGGAGATAAAATTGATGCAAAGAGAGTAGTATTATCTGTATATGTATTGAGCTTGTTTTCGAGGCCAAGCCAGTTCTCATGTGTAAAGATTATGAAAGATAATGGAACAAAAGCACTACTCTGAGGAACACACGGTATAACATTTATATACTTACTATGGTGCTTATTAACAACAACTCTTTGCAATCTATTGCTCAAAAATTCAATAATGATTCTAAAAAAAGACCTACCCACTCTCAACTGTTTGAGTTTGAAAATAAAGGTCTCATGATTTATAAGGTCAAAGGCAGCACTGAAATCAAGTCTAATTATATGAACTTCCTGACCATAATCACGGGATTTCTATACAGCACTGGAGCTTGTAAGAAGGGCATCACATCATCCAAGGCCTTTACAAAAGACACATTGCAAACTAAGGAACAGATGATTACTTTCAGGATACCTATTTAGACGTTTTGCCAAAAGACATTCAAAGGGTTTAGGTAATATGAGAGTAATAGAAATTGAGCTACCCCAAACACATTTATATAATGAAATATTACCAATTATGCAACAAGTGCAAAATTAAAATCTTCTTACTAACTTGCAGAAAATAACAGATAACTTATGAGCTAAGATAATAGTGGTGTTGAAAGAAAAAACAAAGTAAAAATACCATTTGGGTCTGCTCCTCCATAAGCATTAAGATCCATCATGAGAGTTTTAATTTTGGGGGACCGAAAAGGTAAACTAGTTAGTTAAGCTCTAGGAAAACAGGAATAAGGACGATCGATTTGTTCATTATCAGCCAAAAGAGTTGCCCTTTCCTGTGGACAGTGAGTGACAGAGCCCTTCGGTTTAGGTAAAGGAGGAACTGTTATGTTTACACCAAAGAGTGCAGATATAAGTGTAGTTCCACCACTTATGTTCTTCGGTTGTACCAGAAAGGGGTTCTTTTATGGTAAAATTGTATTCCTTTTCAGTTGAAGCATAAACTATTAGCAACAGCTCTCAGCTGAGTTTAGTTATTCCAAGTCAAATCTGATCTGTGACCCTTTCAAAGATGATAGGCCTCATGCTTCTCCAAATAAACACGTCTACAATTACAATTGAACCAGGGTTTGTATTTCACTTGACATTCTAGTACACGAGAAGGGATATGCCTATCAATTATGTTGACTAGATTCTCATTCTGAAGAATAACAGGATCAAAAATTTATACAATTGTGAACTATTTAAGTTCAAAAGATTGCTTAAAAGGACCTTCCAGTCTAATTGAGATTTTATATAAATCTCACACGAGTATAGCGCATAAGCAACAGACTACTCAGTTTGAACTTCTAGTGAAATCAAGGCATTCTCAGATATCCCATCTGGAAAACAAACCTTACTTGCTATAATGCCAGGGTTGTTAGTGTATACTAGGTCCAAGCAGTTACCAGAGCTGTGAGTAGTTTCAATCATGATTTGCTCACAGACTGATTCGAAGAAAAATTGTCAAGCTCTTAAGCCATAGCGATCAGTAGGAGAAACAAAATTTAACCACTCCCTGTGGTGGTTGTTGAAATCACACACAAAAAAAAAAAAAAAAAAAAATAGGCTTTTCTATCATCTTGTATCTTAGCCATAATAGTAAAAATAAAATCGAAGATAGGATCCTCCAAGTTTGGATTCTGGGAGACTGAACACAAATAGAAGTTGCTATGGCTGCCCCAACCTTTTATTACATGAATCTCATGACATTCACATTCATAGCAGGGCTTATGAGGGGCAGGGTACCCAGTCCTAGTATACATGCAATTCCCCTTGTAACACGAATCGCAGCTTGTTTTAAGATTATTGATTTCTTAAAATCTGTAATAAGGAGCTCAGATGAGTGCGTCATTTGATAAACCAAATTTTCTGAGCATAAAATAATATCATACTGTCTGGAGGGAAAAGTAAGGTCCTGAATATTGTCATGAAGTCCATGAAGATTGCACTACAATAGACGACACTGGCTAATTCTAGGATGTACTGGTCCCGGATCTCGATCAATGACTCCAGACAGGATAAAAAATTAAAGCAATAAAAAAGATTCTTCATACTTATAAACAAGCTTAACGGTATTGAATATGTACAGAAATATATATATATATATATATATATATATATATATATATATATACATATATATATATATATATATATATATATATATATATATACACACAGTGGAACCTCTACATACAAATGTCCTAACATACGAATTTTCCAGCATCCGGAGTAAAATTCGACCAAATTTCTGTCTCGACACCCGAAGTGTTGCTCCAACATACGAAGTAAACAATATGCGTACGCATGGAATTTTCTCGAAAGCGTCATCTGTGGTTTGTTGTTGACGGCGCTAGACGGCAGCACATCGGAGGGACGCCAATCGAGCGTCACCTTGATCAGTCCTCTCATCTCGTGCGCATCGTGCGGTTGTTCTCTATTCGCTCAGTTATTAACAGTGTTTTTTATCTTCCCTTTTCACGTGTTGTTTTCTGTGTTTCGTAATCATAGATCCTAAAAAGCTTAGTTTCGGTTCAGGAAGTAGTAGTAGTGGTGAGAAAAGGAAGAAGTTAATGCTTTCATTAGAACTAAAGCAAGAAATAATAGAAAAGCATGAGCGAGGTGTATGTGTTAGCGATCTGGCTAAACAATATGGTCGGAATATGTCTACGATCTCGACGATCATAAAACAGAAGGCAGCCATTAAAGCATTGAAACCTTCGAAGGGGATCACGATTGTTTCCAAACGTCGTAGCCCTACCCTTGAAGAGATAGAACGCCTTTTGTTAATATGGATCAAGGACAAGGAGATTGTTGGTGATACGATCACTGAAACGATCATTTGTGAGAAGGCCAGCGCTATCTACAGTGACTTGAAGGCGGCGGGCTCTGGGGGTGACGCGGGGGAGAGTTCAGCCGATCCTACGACGAAGGAATTCAAGGCGTCTCGAGGTTGGTTCGAGAAACTTAGGAAAGGGACCGGGATTCATTCAGTTGTTCGGCATGGAGAAGCTTCGGGTTCGGACACCAAGGCTGCTAAAGACTTTGTTAAAAAGTTCGAAAGCATCGTGGCGGAGGAAGGCTACGTAGAGCAGCAGGTGTTCAATTGTGATGAAACCGGTCTGTTCTGGAAAAAGAGGCCAAGTCAAACGTACATTACCGCCGAAGAGAAGAAAATGCCTGGACATAACCCAATGAAGGATCGGTTGACTCTTGCGCTTTGTGCCAACGCCAGCGGGGACTGCAAAATTAGGCCTTTATTAGTTTACCATTCCGAAAACCCTAGGGTATTTAAAGCACATAGAATTAATAAAGACCAGCAACATGTTCTATGGCGTTCTAATTCTAAGGCTTGGGTTACTAGGCATATCTTTGTGGAATGGGTAAACGTAGTTTTCGGCCTTGCTGTCAAGAAGTACCTTCAGGAGAGGAATTTGCCTTTGAAGTGCTTGTTTTGTTTGGACAACCGAATACCACCCCTATCCTCCAGCCCATGGACCAGCAAGTCTTCTCTAATTTTAAGAAGCTGTACACCAAGCACCTATTTAAGCAGTGCTTTAATGTCACGCAAAGCACCAACTCAACTTTGTGTGAATTTTGGAGGAGCCACTTTAATATCGTGCACCGCTTAAAGATCATAGATCAGGCTTGGGAGGGAGTAACTCGTCAGACCCTGAATTCAGCTTAGAAGAAGCTTTGGCCTGATGCTGTTGCTCCCAAAGATTTCGAAGGTTTAGGCCCCGAGAATGAACCTGTGCTTGTCGCCGAGGAAGACATCGAAGAGATTGTATCCTTTGGCAAGTCCATGGGTCTGGAGGTGGATGAAGATGACATCACCGAACTCGTCGATGAGCATCATGAAGAGCTCACCTCCGAGGAAGTTACGGAGCTGCAAGCCATGCAGCATGATGAGTTCCAAGCGCAGTTGAGTGAGTTAGGGGAGACCGAGGAGGTAGGCCAAATCTTAGATACGGAGGAAATAAAACAGATGTTGGCATATCATCAACACGTGGTTGATTTCATCGACAAGCATCACCCACAGAAACTTCACGTTTGCCGTGTTGTTGCGCAGTTCGATGATGTTTGCTTAACTCATTTCAGAAAAATCCTCAAAAGCTGTACCAAGCAACTTTCACTCGATAGTTTCTTTAAAAGATCTCTACTAAAACGGTCTAGTGATCATGATGAAAAGAAAGAAAGTGAAGCAAAGAAAAAGAAGACCGAATGGACTGAAAGTGATGTAAATTAAAAATAAGAAAAGAAAAAAAATGTAAAAAAAAATATAAAATTATAAGAATGAAAAAAAAAAGCTGAGTTGAGTTAAAGTTCACGTATTGTAAGTTAGTGTAAGTTATCGTACACGTTATCATACAAAGTCGCCGTCCCTACCTCCTCGCTGATCTTCCATCTCCTCCTGCGTAGCAGTCCCTACACCTGCGCTGGCCTGTCGCTAAGGTAAAGTGTTACATAAAAACCCCTTTTTTATCTATTATTTCTTTATTATTATTATTTTTTTTTAGATATTTATGTATTATTATATTGCATTAATGTTATGTGTAATTATGTGTAGCCATTTATTGAGGAGTTATTATGGGTTTTTAGGCTGAGGAACGAATTAAACAAATTACTGTGTATTCTTAATGGAATATTTGCTCCAACATACGATCGTTTTAACATACGAAGCAGTTTCTGGAACGAATTAAGATCGTATGTAGAGGTATCACTGTATATACATATGAACTCTAACCCAAGACAATGGAAGACCATGGTACAGAGGCTATGGCACTAGCCAAGACCACAGAACAATAGTTTGATTTTGGAGTGCTTTTATCCTAAAAGAACTGCTTATCATAACTGAAGTCTCTTCTACCCTCATTCTTTTTGCCCATTCCTGAATTCGTTTCTTCTCCAAGTCATCAGTGTTATATTGGTGCGTTAAAGGGGTTAAAGGAATGCTGCTCTGCTGCTTACCTGCAATATATTAATTGATTAGTGTGATGATTTATTATGCCATCCTCTAAGGACAGTGTTACTGTTGTGGTGTAGGGGCTAAAAGAATGGTCGCTCTGCTGCTACCAGTACTATATTCATGGATTAGTGGGAGCATTTATTATGTCATCCTTTGTGGCAGAATTCTTGGTAGATGTAATGAAGACATAGTTATGTAAAGATTCCTGGTTTAACAAATATGCGCAAATGGCACGTTCGATGACGTTCTCCTAAGGCTAGCAATTGATGTCAAATAAACAACAAGTTATAAGTGATTTAACATGAAATGAATAAATGGCTATCAATATAAATGTATAAAAGACTAATCTTATTACTCTATATAAGCTATTAGAGTTAGCCACTCTTTGAGGTAGTTTATACATAATTAAATAATAAGATACATATACATCAATAATTATAACCACTTACCTAATTAAAATCTTACACATTAGAATGATGCAATGATGTTACTCTCAATAATTGTAGCGCTATGGTGTTACATAAGCTTTACATGTAACTTAAGATTCCTAGTAAGTCACATACATAGAATTAGCTAACATTTTGGACTTATTATTGCTAATAAAGGTTTATGGTCTCTGACCAATGTGAACTTCTTCCTGCTATAAAGGTACACATGAAATTTCTTCAGTCAATACACTAATACTAAACCTTCCTTTTTGGTTAGAGTAATTACTTTCGGCCTTGTTGAATACACAGTCCCATCTGGCACTACTCGTGCTATGGCTACTCCTAACCCTATGTTTTATACATTACATCTCAATTTAACTGATTAATCCTTTTATAATGCGCTAGAAATGTAGGTGATGCTATTTTCTCTTTGAGACCTTGATAAGATTTTTAGCAATTCATTATTCAGTTCTACTCTGCATCCTTATTTAACATATCATAGATCATCATCAGTCATTTAGTTCAGTGTTAACACTCATCACCTCCACAACACCCACAGAAGACTGAACACACAATGCCAGTACTATGGCATCCCTATCTTTGTGTACTGCAAGGCATTCCCTCATGTCACGAACATCTTATAAGTTTGAGTTTTTCTTCTGGAGCCAGTCTAACACCCTGAGCAACAGTAATAGGTAACAGACAGTCATTTTCTTTCTGTTAGCCAAAGTCTGTGGGATCTAGATGTGGAATTTGCAATTGTAGAGCAATCTTCCAGATTGCAACTAGTAAATGAAATATTTTCACTAAATTCTTCTGTTGTTGACAACAATGTTTGTAACGTAGGTGCACTTGTATTGCTACGGGTACCTTTTGATGCCCAGACTTTGTGTCGTGCTTCTGTCATAGTTTTACACCCGGACTGGTTGTAGCAGGCCAGCATGAATGCTGTATACAGTGGAATAACATCAGGCAGGTTTTTATCAGTGTTTCCATGATAGCTCAGTGGATATTGTCCTAGCCTTAGGATATTCAGTACAGTAGTTTTTCCAATTCCATGGTAGGACCTGATGGTATCACATCCTAAAAGCCCATGAGCTGATGACAAATCTTACAGAGACCCATGCCTTTAAACTACATCTTGGATGTTAATAATGATCTACCTTGCGCTGGTGAGATCATATAAAGCTTCCTAGGGATTTCTTTTAAAGGCATAAGTTTACAAGTAAGATGAAAATGCTTGTGACATCTGCTACAAGAAATGAGCAATGAGGCTGAATAAGAGCTAGCTGCCTCTTGTTGCAAAGTCTCTATATTATGACGAACAATGGATTTACCGAAACAACTCTATGGGTGTGGATAGCTTTTCCATCACTACAAGTCTATGCTCTTGAAATTGATCAGTCAACTGCATTTTATTCTTAGTTACTGTTAAAATCCCTTTTTGAGGACGAAGCTCTTGTGTTGGAATGTAAGGAGTAGACCATAGTTGTACCCTTGGCTCTATGTTTTCGTGTTGAGAAAGCTTTTAATCCGACATATATCACAAGATGCAACCTACAGAATCAAATATCATGTTTTAGAGATATTTTTCAAAATTTACTCAGAATATTTTCTTCAAATGGCATGAAGTTTCTTCAAATAGTCATGTATGCATCTAACGATTTATTTCCTTCAGGTTGTTGTTAATTTCACTCAATGTAATCATTTGCTCTCTCCTCTATCGATGATTTTGTCCATGCAAACAAGCACTAGGCTACTTTTTCCTGTTGGAGCCCTTGGGCTAATGGTATCTAAACTATGGTATTCCAGAGTTAAGTCAATTCAAAATGATAAACCAGAACAATATTTCATCCACTCAATAGAGAAAAATAGTACCGATGGTCTAAAATATGGATAGATGATAAATTAAGTATCTGGCGATCATTCTATTTTTGTAATCTATGAACAGTACATCCCTATCACATTTTCTTTTTACCTACAGTACATAAACAAAATCCTTTTAAATAACTATAAATTAACGTGAAAAAAGAGTGCCTAATTTAAAGTATGGTAGTGCATCAGCATGAGATAACCTGCATAAAACTCCAAACATCCTTTTAGTATATTTCTCCCAGGAGACATTTGGAAGCTCGGATTAAAAAAGGGATAAACGGAAAAGGTACTCCTATAATGTCTTCAAGGGAAGTAAGTACATTAGCACCGTTGCAGACAAAGGCCTTCATAGAAGCCAATAGAGAATGCCTATCACATTCCTTCATATTATTTCAAGTAAGATTTCACACATTTATATAAAGTGAAAAATAAAGAAAGTTAAAAGTACCCAAATTTTGCATTTTCAAAATTAGTTGTTCCAATTGTACTTGATACCCCGTAATGTACCAAATTTGGTACACGATTACCAAAATCTGGACCATGTAGTCTTGGTTGGCCACTGCCCAATTCTCTGGAACTAAGCAGACAAGTCTGTAGTGTGTGGTCATTTTTCACACGACAAGAGCGCCGCTCCAGTCCAGCAGGACAAATCGTACGGCCAGGCCTCTGTGTGTATGGCCGGCATTAAGCATGCTGAAAGGATGAGTGGAAAGGCTAGTCGTGCTGAGTTTGTCCTGTTTACCCACTATAAACGTTAGGATTGGCCGGTTCATGCCAATTGTAGTCAAAACAGAGCGTTACTCCTCTGCTTATATGGCCTGCTTTAAGTATAGTTTTGGTTCTACACAACTTGAAGTGTCATATTGCAATTACAACACGGGACTGAATGGGCTTGTAGAAAGTGATTTTATGCAGTTTATCTATTCAGAACACAAGTAATAATAACCCTAACTATCTGGTGTACAAAAAAAAAAAATATATATATATTAAAGAGTAACCAGCAAAAGGCAGTGTGTAGTGGACAAATAAATTTCCTAGACTATGAAACCTGAGTTGGAGTCAGAGGGATAAAAATAAAATACTGTTGAATTAACAATATTTAAATTATAATCGAACCCCGTGTAAGTAATTTATTTAAAAATACACAGCTTAAGGAATAGTGTAAAATAAGTAACGTACGTAGGGCTTATATTGTAGACAGAGGAGTTTCTTTGAAATTTTGACGAATAGAAAAGGGAAAGGGGTAAATCAAATATATTTGCGCTAACAATAGAAACTGTAATATCAAGGAGTAACTAAACTTCATTATACACAAACCAAACAAAATAAGATGAAAATAAAGAGTGAAGATATTTTTTCACTACTACACATTTCAGTGCATTAGGCACTGGTAATGGGACAAAAATCTACAAGTACCATTTGGCTTGACCACTAAAAGAGCCTTTGGATTTTTACTGTACTTACTCTATCTTCAAGAACTTCGTTGAACTCTGATAGAATATCATCCACAGAAATCTTATTTTTGGGATCCTTCAACTTCGAGGGTGGGGGGAGGGTGTTTGCCTGTAACATTCAAATTGCTTTGCCAATCAAATTTAAGATATTTCAACCAATCTATACCGAAAAGGTCTGTCACTTACTTTTTGACTATTATCAATGGCATTTTGCCCGGCTTTTGTTCATTATGCTATACCTCTACTTATGATGATCCTATTTCCTTAATGTCATACCAATATAACCCTTTAAGATACTATTTGCACTTTCTGTGAACAAATTAGAAATGGTCCTTTCCATCTTTTAGACATAACTTATACATTGGTTTATCATTTCTTTTTACTTTTCCCATGAGATATTTCTTTGTACTATCTTTGCAGACAGAATTTATGAGAAACGTTAAATCAGTTTCTGACTTGTCCTGATGATAATGCATATATTTAGCATATTTGTCTGGGCTATACCGGAATCAACTGCCCCATCTATTTGCTTTGTATATTTCAGTTTAGGAAATCTAAAAAAAAAATCCAATATGACCTCTCTTTCCACAATTATATGTCTGTATTGTGACAGTGCATGTCCTTGTTTAAAAACAGGGTGATCGATTTTACCAAACTGGTAACATTTAGGTTTTTCATGATGTTTCTATTTAAAACTATGAAGTATGGTATTTATGAACATTATTGTTAGATGATCCTCTTTGATTTTGATTAGGCTTACTCATTTTTCTTATTCTTATAGCCCTTATACCTTGATCCTAACTGACTTAGTTATTTGATAATTAAAAATGTGTTACTATTACTTTTGAAATATAATATCAATTTACCTATTGGATATTTCAAATGCTCGACCTATATTTAGTACCTTCTCTATGAATAAACCCTTGTCTTGAAGTGATTTTTTTGTTCTTAGCTCCTGTGATGTATAATATACAATTACTTGATTATAACATTTTCGAATTTTGGAAAATCACATGTAGCACATAAATTTTTAATTCTAGTCACAATGGCAGCTAAACTTTCACCTGAATTTTTATTTGCTTGTTCTGTGAATTGATATTGTTTAAAGAATTTATTGACTTGTGGAACAAAGTATGAAGTAATAAACTGAATTGCCACTTCCCTTGTTTTACTTACTAGTTGCCATGTCTTGAAAACTTCACAAACTTTTCAACCTGCAATATACAATAACAGTGATTTCTTCTGTGCAGCCTCAATTTTACCTAACACTTCCTAATATATCTGAAAATACTCAACCCCATTCTTTCACTTAGTAGCAACAAAATTTGGAATCGCTCTGGACGTTCGGCATCTAAAACCATTTGGAAAAATTTTGATAGGCTTGGCTACTGATATTTGATGTTAAAGTCTAAGTGAATTCTAATGTCTAATCTGGTCTAGGCTATGTCTTTGCTTTTTTAGGCAATTAATGCATATCTTTAGACGTTCAAAACATGTCAGCTTGCCTTGTACTCAGAAATAATACATCTATAATTAAATGGTGACTAAGTATTGAGGGTCACTTGACTTCTTGTTCATAACTGACATGAGTTATGGGAAGACATGTTATTATGAATAAAACGGTTTTTGAGCAAAGTGAAAAATCTATTTTTGGGTGAGAGTGTCATGTCGTCCTGATGGAAGGGTTACTTTAGGTAGCCTTCTAAGAGATATTTGCTACAGTGTTACTCCCAGAGAAATAAACCGAAGGTCTCCAGGATTCTAACTCCTGGCGTGAGTATCCTGTTAAGGATATCGCATAATATCAAGGGGCGTACTTTTTAGATACGACACATAGCAATCTTCACCCTGAATAGATTTAACTCTTTGAAGTAAGGGGGAAGAGTAGCGAAAGAAGGAGGTGCCGTTCTAGGTACACGGTGGACCTCCCATTCGTACTACTACCGGCCGCCATTCCTTTACTTGTCGTTAAGCAGGAATAGCCGCAGATAGAGTAGTTTCGGGTGGGGTCAGCAAAAGGGTAGGTCCATCAGGACGACATGGCTCTCTCACCCAAAAATAGAATTTTCACTTTGCTCAAAATCCGTTTTTGGGGCTCGGGCCATGTCGTCCTGATGGAAGCATACCAGAGAATTAACTTGAAAGTACTATATCTGTGGGTTTGTGTATGTGCCTTCTACCTTGAATGGATTCCTTATCTGGTCTCCTAGACCTGTATATGAAATTCCAGTTAACTGTCATTTCCACTAAGCCTGGAACTGGCTTAGTGCTTCCTGCCCCCTGCAAGGAAAGTGTCGACTTCGACAATAAGGATTCAAGGTTTGTATTTCCATTGGAACAAAAGGGAAACTTTTTAGAGGTTACCTTTAATTACCATGGAAATCTGTACTGATTTCAAGTTATCTCTATTTATACGGATAGAATAAAACTTTGGCATGTTTTATTTGAATACAACTGAGGTGTCAAAATTAAGACGCAGATGGGTTTTTGTATCTTTATTTTGCAACTAAATTATCAAATGTAGTTACAACAAGGTAAGAATCTGATCCAGCATTAATACACATCAGGGTTCATATTTTGACCTGTAAAGGAAAAATATATATAATTTCATTATCGGAATAATGCTACTCAATGGAGATGTGAAACCAAATCTATCTGACTTGTTCAGATTTTGGACATGCGTAAACACTGATGCAAACGTTCACACGGCACTGGTGTTATTGGTCAGATTATGCACCTATATAGAACAGTCTGTTAATCATCGTAATGATTTGCACTAAAAGGTACGTATACCCATGCACCCAATACACTGTTGAGTCTCAAAACAGTCCACTGTTCATCGCAGCACTAGACGACGGGTTTTATGACACTACCTGCCGCCACCACAAAGTGTTTTATTTCATGTACTTGCTTCGCATAGTGTTTGTAGAAGACCCTGGATGATCTCCAGCCAGTGCATGAGCGGAGCCTCTTAAAGTCCATGTGTTGAAAGAAATTCAACGAAGAAGCAACTTTTCTCAGATCGTGACCTGCGGGCGTACTGTCAGGATCCGCTCTGCGAATAAAGTAGATGAGCTTTGCTCTCAGTTGTCTTAGGAATAGGTTTGATCCAGAAGTTTCGTCTCTGAAGAGCTGTCCTCCCTTGAAGTCTGAAGTTCTTCGAAGATAGACCTTAAGACACTCTACTGGGAATAGAGAGACATCTTCCTTCAGTGGGCAGATTCTCCAAGGACCCCACCTCTTAGTGGGTAGCTCATTCTTGGCAAGAAAGGCAGGATCAGTAAATAGGTTCAGTTCTCCTGTGTCTAGGAACTGAATGTGGCCTTCTTTTCTTTGTAAGGGCGAAAGGTAGTCGACTGCCTCTCAAAGCCAGGGTTAAATGTTGGTGACTGGGCTACCAGCTGTTGAGGGACCATCTGGAAGGTGGTCTGAAGCTGGGCTACCAGTTGAGGCATCGGGGTCATGGTCATGGCAGGAAGTTTCGCAGGTCTGCGTGTTCTCCTTGCCTTTATGTTCTTAGGCTGGCGACCTCCGTCTGAGGAAGATTTCCTCTTTGAGGTCATGCCCCACTTTTGGAGAAGGTTCCTATCCTCCGTGGCTGCTCTGGCTTTGACCTCTCGGACCATTTCCTGTGGGAAAAGGTCCTTACCCCAGATGCACGATGAAATCAGCTTCCTGGATTCGTGTTTTACTGTAGCTGAGGCAAACACGTGCTCTCTGCAGGCTCTCCTTGCTCTGATGAAAGCATATAAGTCTTTCACAAGGGTTCCCGTGTGAAGCTTAGCCAGGAAAATATACATTTCTTGGGCGTTATGTGGGCTTGCGCTCATTTCCAGGCAGTTCTGATGAGAAAGGGAGGCCACAAGTCTCTTCTTCGTCTCCTGTTCCCTAATTAGAAGATGGTCTAGCAACTTCGGAAGGCTCTCATTGAACTGCTGGCCTGCTATCTCTAGATTCAATTTCGAGACGGAGAAGGTTAGGTGGACATCTTTCCAATTCTCCTCGCAGATAGCCATTGCTAGAGAGAATGGTTTGCATTCCTCCAAAGTTGGGCAGGGTTTGCCCTCTTTGACTGCCTTGAGGACAAAGTCTAGAGCTTTCTCCGAAAAGGGGAAAGAGAGGGAGGAAGGAGCAATAAAGGTGGGGTGCCTCTTGCTCAGTGCTGAGACTTTGGAGTTGGTGTACCCGGCTCCCTTCAAGGCTTTTAGGAGGATGGCTTTCGCCTTGTATGCTCAAAGACAATGACTTCCTTAGGTACGTTTCCTCACGGATGCATGTTCATCCCACAGTCTCACGTAACAGTCTGGGTAAGCTGAAAAGCTAGGCCAGAACTCAAGATCTTCAAATAGTTTGGCTCCTAACTTCTCTGAGACGAATAGTTTCCCATTCATCATGGGCATATGCTCTGCATACCTCCAGGGGTTGGTTTCGGAGCAGTGAGGGAGATCCAATACTCTAACGGGCTTCTTACTTTAGCCCCTGGAAGGTTCAGGGAGGTCCCTTTCCTGTATCAGTCTCTGATGTTGCTGGATAGACCGCTTCATCGTTTCCTGTTCCTTCTGGAACGATTCCGATATCCACTGGATCGACGTGAGGATTGCTTCGCTCTTGTCGACCTGAGTGGCTGGTTGAGGAGTTGGGGCTGAAGAAGTTGACGGCATGGGTTGGTATGCCATCATAGTGAACTGAGGGTCTTCAGTTACCATCGAAACGGATCCATCTTCCTCCGTTTGTGGTTGTTCCACGTCTTTTTCAGGGCCTCCTTGCAGTAGGTCCTGTTCCGTGTCACTGGACACTTCTGACATCCTTTCTTGGTGGATGTCCATGCCTTCCAGTGCCTTGTGTATGTCCGCGTCAATCTTTAGTTGTACGAGAGGAGGCTGTACCTGTTTCTGGGGCGTTAACGCGTTTGGTAGAGCCTTGGGGGAACAGAAGGCACCTTAGGAAGTCATTGGGTAGGTGTGGTCCTGGAGAGTTCTTTTGAAACCCTCTTACCCACTTGCGAAGGGTCTCCCTCGCTGTGTCTATAGTCTCTAAGTTGATTGGGAGGGCTTCTCCGAAGCCGTTGGCCAGCAGGGTTGAGCAGGTGGGGCAACCCTTTGGGTCCCAATACTTTAGGACTCCTGACATGATACAGCAGGGGGCATGAGTCCTGCACATCGTGTGTCCACAAAAGTCTTTGCCCTTGTGGTTGTAGAACAAGGCTGCATACTTCTCCTTCGGCTCCTTCTGTAAAGGAAAAAGATCCAATGAGTATCATGGTTTTTATATCATTGATATAAGAGCATACGTGTTTATTAACAATAGTAATCACTATTGTATATAATAGCTTAAGATAGTAAGCTTGAAAGGAAGTAGAAAAGAGACATATCTGTGTTTCCTCTCCCAGGCCATTGCTGAGACCTCCATCAGTAATAATATTTGGTTTCCCTGGTAGGGAGAATACAAGGTAGAAGAAACAATAGGAACTAGAGTTAGGGTTAGTAAGTGTCTATACTAACATTATCCACATGTAGTATATATTAATATTGATCGGTGATTTTTAGGGTTTCGATGATCCAAAAAATCATCTGGGTGTTGAGAGAGTACTCAGACCTCGACATAATATCGTGGTCCCAACAATAGACTGTGATAGGGAACACAGAGTATGTTAGAAAATATGTGTACTACTGTATATTTGTATGCTGTAGTTAAACTGGCGAACCTACCAGGGTTAGGATAGTACCTGGTGGCACTAACTCATAGAGAGAGAAAAAGCATTAAGGAAGGAGAGTTTTCTATTATTATGGTTTAGCACAACAATGTGAAGTGTAGGAGGACTATCAGGATGCCTACTGTCTCCTTGCCAGAATGAGAGTTCCAATGGAAGGTGTAAGAATCCACC
>NC_090732.1:50041539-50079039 GCF_036898095.1 Palaemon carinicauda | reverse complement strand
CCCCTGTCTCCCAGCCGAAACCATGTCTGCAAGTACTCTACCAGCTCTCTTGATAGCTCAGTTAGTAGAGTCCTCGCAGGCATGGTTTCGGCTGAGAGACAGTGGTTCGAATCTTTGCCCAGCCAGAAGCTATTACCGTAAAGAATTACAATGTACATATATTCCCAAGGTAGAACTCGGTAATATATGCCATTGTGGTATACATGTATATATATATTTATATATATATATATATATATATATATATATATATATATATATATATATATATATATATATACATATACATATACATATATATATATATATATATATATATATATATATATATATATATATATATATATATATATATATATATATATATATATATATATATATATATATATATATATATATATATATATATATATATATATATCGCTGAGCAGGTTAACAAATATTACTGTGTTTTGGTAGTATAAGCTCTCATGAAATAATTTGTGATAACAGATTTTACAAATATTTCTTTATATACAGGTGATGCATTATCTACGAGAAGAGAGGCCTTTCTAAAAACTGTCAGAGGAATTTCAGGAATCGACTCAACGTGTGATACCTCAAATGGTCTTCCTTTTTCTAAGAAAAAGGATATGATAGACATCTGTACTACGGGTCACAAAGCATGCGTAAGTGTTTTACCTGGCTATAATTTAGCAATTGCTGATATCAGGCCATACTCCTCAAATTCCACAAATCAAATAAAATTATGCAATATATTTCTTGATATTTGTCTGTTCAACTGCATAAGATTTTCTTTCACACAATTAGAAAATTCTTGTCCGATTCCAAGTTTCGCTCAGTAGCAATGTCATCAACCTGAGGAAAATGAGATATAAACGAAAATAAATCATCATTTTGATTCGCTTCATTGCGATTTTGAATCGTTACTGAACAATTCCATCAGAGGCTTTAAAGAAAGAAAATTAAGAAGTAATAAAACATAAAAGAAAATGTGATCGTAAGGTTTTTTGAAGTAAATCCAACAAATTGTTAGATAATTATTGAACGTAATGGATTTATTTGTCCTTTAAATGATACTACAATTTTCCCCTACTGATCTGACAAATGTTTTGAGAAAGGTAAGTAAACTTTTACAAAATAAAATTTGTTCATGCATAGTATGTAATCAACTGGATTAGATAAGATTATGCTTTGTTATAAAGTACTGAAATAAGAAAAGGGGCAATGTTCCTGTGGGGGTAACTAATATCTTCACATTAATAGTAAAACCCCTAGGTCTCTTACCTTCGCTACTCATTAATGAAGTATAGACTTTTGATAATTACCGACGGGAGGGGGTTTCCTTGTAACGCATTTTTTTTTTTGTGGCTATTTAACAAAATCTAATCTAAAAAATTTTGACGAAATTATCTCAAGGCATTGGAATCAGTTTATTTTGAGAAGGTGCTGTATCCAAATCAGTCATGTAGTAAATCCACTTACAAAAGAATGTACGATCTTTCACGTTCATGCGATGGGTTTTGTATTGGTAGCTTGGAAATAAGGTCTGGTGGATAACAACCTCAGAAAATGTTTTTAGTTTTGTCGATTTATAAATGTTGGGAGGACCACGATAATAAATTGACAATTTGAAAAGGTTTGAGCAGGAAGTCTGGGAACAAACATACCGTCGAGGAGTGTTGCTAGTGCTAGCATTTCACGTTGGAACACATCAACGAAGGCCGTCTTCGTTTCCTCAGTGTCTTGGTGGAGGCTACTGTCTTGGGCTTCAATACCTCCGTAAATACTAACCTCACAAACTTTAGCTTCTGTTTATATGGGAATAGTGGGTGGCCCACTTGCTATAAATCTGTCAAAATTAAAGCCTCTGTGAAAAGGGCTATTTTTTATTGTTCCTCCTCAAAAGTCAACCACGAGGAACTAGATAAAGTAATTCAACACTTGGTGAAGAAATGAAAAAAAAAAAGGAGTGAAAAAGGGCCAAATAATTGATTTGATGATGCTGAGCAAGAAGCAACCCCGACAAAGATTGACTTATATTTTAAAGGAAAAATGAATGAGCTACATCAAAAGTATGAAAAAATCTTTGAGAAACATTTTAAAAAGTAATACTTCTACCATGGATTCACAAAAGACCTTGAATTTAGCTGTATATTACCAGACAGCAAAATAAAAATCTCATTATAAAAGATAACCTTGCCCCTCGTATGTGGGGCAACCTGAAAAGAACCAATGTCTTCTACTGGTTTACACGTCATGTCCATGGGTACCCCGGTATTTACGTTGGTTTGACGACCAAGAGTCTCTTTAAATGTGTGTCCTATGACGTTGAGCAGGGTGTCAGCAAGGTTCATGCTCAGCAGAAATAACAAGGAAAAACATCATCAATAATAATAATAAAAAAAAATTACTTGCAGCACCATCCCCTAAAGGGAATGCCTTTGGATGTATGAAGCTCTATTTATCTAGCAGTAGAAACTCACACTGAGCATTACATATGAAATATTTCTCCTGCTGACCAGCTAATGACACTATACACCCCCTACAACTAAATTACGGCAATGGTGATTTGATAATGGAAGAAGAGCAAGACAACATCCTGTACTAACGGATACATATCTCCCTCGGTATAAGCATCAGCCAATCAAGAAACAACTCAGGTCACACTGGATTTAATTAAAAAAAAAAAAAAAAAAAAAAAAAAAAAAAAAAAAAAAAAAAAAAAAAAAAAAAAAGAATGCAGCTAATACTACCAAGAGAACTGTGCCTGATTCGGTGTTCAGCCCAGAGTGTGATAAGACTAATCATCAGCCATATCATAGATACAGTCTCCTCTTGCATAATCCTCCCAACCTATGATAAATCAGCAACCCAAGAAGATTAACTTATTTTTTGTACAAATGCTGGTTTGATGGCTCACATTCTCCAAGCTATTTCCTGCCAGGAAATGAGTAAGGACTTGTTTGCTTAAAATCTCGATCTCGTTCATTAAAAATAGTATTTGATGGTTCTAACAGCCTATTTTTCTATTAATTTTGTAAATTGCTTTAAATAATGTTACTGACCATTATATACGAATTGTGTATTAAGAAGTTATTTTGCCCTGTTGAGATTGTTTTATGGAGGTTGCATAAAGTAGTTTCAAGAAATACCCATGAGATTTGTCTCTGCAACGTTGTTGAAGATCAGTCTTCTCTATTTACTCACAGGGTGAAATATTTCTTGCAATATTCTTCCCTATGGATGAACGCAGTAGGCATAACAATGATATCTATTTATTCTCCCTTTTTAATTGGGTAATAAATTACTTGAAAATTTGCTGAACTTGGGATTGAACAAATTTAATTTCTCCTCTTTCAAAGTGACATTTCAAATTACCCTTTTTCAATTGTTATTTTGTTCCACTTGAAAGCAGTTATGCCTAGAATGAATCCAGATCAACATTTTCTCTGTGTGGATATGCTCTGCAAAGTTGTTTTTGACTTTTGACTTATTTGACAGGAACATTTTTATTAGTTTTATCTTTCGTGATTAATGATTAAAATAAAGTTCATTGTGTTAATGGTAAGAGTTGACTTTTCTCGTCGCATGAACAAGATGCCAGCTCCAGAGGTAATATGCCTGATACTACTTTCATAAACTAGATAGTATGTATTGTACTGAATTAAGCAGTCAGACACTTACTTTAGCATACTTTGAATCATTTAACTCTGCACAGTCTTAAATCATTTGCACGTCAATTATAACGCTGGTTGACAGTACTGAAACCAGCATCGGTTTTTTACTTAATACATGTAATGTAGTCTCCAAAATATTGCCCACACAAGGTATTTGGACATTGCAGAAATAATGCCGCAAGGATTTCTTATTAAGATTGCAGAAACGAGGACTAGGAATGTTGTTTAGAGACTGGTCACCTCAGAGTTTAAGCAGAAATCTGTTGTCAATGGCCAAGAAAGGATCTGAGCAGCTGAAAACAAAGAGACACACCATGTCAAGTGTATGTATGACTGCGAGTCCCAGGGCCGTAGGCGCGTTTTTTTTTCTTTTTTTCTGTGGGAGGGTAATGGGGATTTACTAAAGTTTGAAAAAGGCTCTGACGGGGGTGGTCCGAGGGGGCCTCCCCAGAAAAGAAATTTACGAGGAAAGGTTTAAAGGCCTCTCATGAATGACAGAGGGAAGGGACAGTGACATTGCCCCAGCAAGCAGGACAATGCCCGAGAGACTGACAATTTATCATATGACCAGCACCCAAGCCCCTTCTCCACCCAAGCTAGGACCAGGGAGGGCCAGGTAATGACTGTTGATGACTCAACAGGTGGACATGGAGGCTCCCTAAACCGCTTCTTAGATGCGATTTTCTGGCATCGGACATCAATGATTGTAGTAACAACAAAATCATATTTTTTTTTTTCACGATTTTATCTACAGATATCAGATTTCTAAGACTACTATGTTCTTACTTACAATTTGTTATAGTTATTATTTATTTTTTAGTACTAATTTTATTGGTAAATCTTTAACGAATTTTAGGTTTTATCATCATCACCTACTACGCCTATTGAGGCAAAGGGCCTCGGTTAGATTTCGCCAATCGTCTCTATCTTGAGCTTTTAATTTAATACTTCCTCATTCATTATCTCTTACTTCAATCTTAATAGACCTCATCCATGTCAGCCTGAATCTTTCAACTCTTTTAGTGCCTTGTAGAGCTCAGCTGAACGCTTGGTGAACTAATCCCTCTTTGGGAAGTGCGAAAAACATACTTAAACCATCTCCATCTAACCCCCATCATGATTTCTTTCACATATAGCACTTGAGTAATCTCTTCTAGTTCCATTTCTAATCCTTTCCTGCCATTTAACTTCCAATATCCTTCTGAGGAATTTGTTCTCAAATCTATTGGAGATTCTCTCATTGTCATACCATGACTCATGTCCATATAGTGATACCGATCTCATTAAACTGATGTATAATATGATTTTTACATGTAATTTCAGGCGATTTGATTTCTAGATTTTACATTACCTAGCCATTGTATATATGATTTATATTTTTCAATCTTTAATTAAACTCTAATTCTAAAGACCATGTATTGGAGATCATAGTTCTTAAATACTTAAATGATTCTACCTCATTAATCCTTTCTCCTTCCAATGAAATTTTATCTTCCATTGCATACTCCTTTCTCATCATGTCTGTCTTTCTTCTATTCATCCTGAGCCCAACCTCATGTGATATCTCATGCATTCTGGTAAGCAAGCATTGTAAATCCTGTGGTGTTCTGCTAATAAGGACAGCATCATCATCCCTCTAACTTCTTGTGAACAATCCAGTTCAATCCTTCTCCACCATCTCCGACTGTTCTACGCATTACAAAATCCATGAGGAAGATAATCAACATAGGTGACAACACATTCCCTTGGAGTACTCTGCTGTTCACTGGAAATTTATTCGATAGGACTCCATTAAAATTAACTTTGCACTTGCTTTGCTCATGAACCGACTTGATTAAATTCACATATTTAAGAGGAATTCCACAATAACGCAGGACTCTCCACAAAATTGCCGGTGCACATTATCAAAGGCTTTTTCATAGTCCACAAATGCCTTCAAAGGGGGATTTCTATATTCTATGTATTGCTGTACAACATGTCTCAAGATGAAAATTTAGTCAGTGTAACCTTTACCTTTTCTGAATCCTGCTTGTTCATCTCTTAGCTTTTCATCAATTTTCTCTCTAGCCCCTTTAAAATGAGCATACTATATATTTTCATGGCAACTGACGCAAGTTTGATGCCTCTGTAATTATTGCAATCAGTCAGATCTTTTTTTTTATTGGCCATTTTCACCAACACCTCCAACTCCCATCCACCAGGCTTTGCTTCTTCATGCCACATTCTCCAAAATAATCTTATAAATATTCTGGTAGTCATTTTAATTCTGAATAATATCATCTCAGAAGTTATGGCATCGTATCCAGGGGTTTTCCATCGTTTGAGTTTTTTAATGATAGCTTCGACTTCAAACACACTGAATTCAAACATGGGAACATCAATATCTGCTTCAGCTTCAGGTATATCAATCAAATTATGCCCTTCATATCTTCTATTCATGACCTCACTGAAGTGTTTCATCCAATTTTGCCTTACTTCATCTTTTGTTATAACAGATCCATTTCTCTTTTTGATGGGTATATAATTCTTCTTATTTGCTCCCGTAGAGATTTCATTAATAATTCTATGAGCAATTCCTACACTATAGCCACTTCCTGAATTCATAGCTTTCTTTTCTAAATATTCTCTCTAGTCATTCCTGGTTTTTCTTTTAATCTCACTATCAATACTGGAATGCTTAGCATGCTCTATCTTGTTATTTTTATTACTTCCTTGAAAACTTTCAACAATCAATTTTTGTTTTTGTCTTCTTTCTATACTATCCAAAGTATCATTTGATATCCATGATTTTCTTCGTGTAGCTGCATGATCCACAACTTCACTATCAGACACACACACACACACACACACACACACACACACATATATATATATATATATATATATATATATATATATATATATATATATATATATATATATATATATATATATATATATATATATATATATATATATATATATATAAATATATATATATATATAATATATATATATTATATATATAGATATATATATATATATATATATATATATATATAATATATGTGGGAAAATCAAGTGATTATAAACCACTATATTAGTGGCCTTTAAAGACAAAAACTTTTCATTTTGTCAAAAAATTTTGCAGTAATTAAAGCCCTTCAAAAACGAGGAATAGATGCTACTCTACTTATGTTAGAACGCTTAACAATATCTATAACTACATAAATTCCTAGTGAGAAATGAAGTTAGAAAAGGAGACCCTATCTCTCCTAAATTATTCACAGCGTGCCTAAAAGTTTTTGATAATTTACCTTGGGAAACTGTAGGAATTAGAATTAATGGGAAATACCTTAATAACTTAAGATTTATAAATGAATTAGTTCAATTTAGTAAATCATGGAAGGAATTGCAAAAGATGATAGAAGATTTGAATAGAGAAAGCCGAAATGTAGGACTGAAAATGAATATGAGGTAAACTGAGATAATGTTCGATGACCATGCAGAGAAGCGGACAATAAGGGTTAGGGATTTGTGGTCCAATGGGGACTGGCTCAGTAATTCTGAGTTATGTGTCTCTGTCGAGACCTACTTTGACTGTTTCTTGCTAATCTGTAGAAACAGGGATCCGTGTATGGTAGGGAGTCAGCTAAGTATTGGGATCACCATGTATTCCATTGGTGGGCCTGATATCATGGGAAGTACTCGGTGCTCAGATTCATTGAAGGTGCAAGTCTTGCAGAGTTCAAGTGGTAAGTTTATTTATGCCGGGATTTCTTCTCTGACTGGAAAGATGGGAGGCCATTGGTAAAAGTTGGTGGTGGAATCTATTGAGGGCATGTGCATTATGAGCTATACAAAAGACACATGCGAGATCCAGTACACTAGCAATGGTTTCCAAACTAAGGTCTGCGGGCCCCTGGGGATCCAGGAGAATTAGGATTCAACTTCAAGCCAATAACTTGCACCGTGCACTAATTTAAGCTAGATCTCTATTAAGGGATTCAACAACCCCAAATCTACATTCAGGAGATGGAATGAATGCAAAGAGTGTAGCATTATCTGCATATGCAACAAGCTTGTTTTCATGGCCAAACAACATACCATATGTAAATAGTATGAAAAGTAACGGGCCAAGAACACTACTCTGAGGAACACTAGATATCACATTCCTATACTCACCATGGTGCCCACCAACAACAACTCTTTGCGATCTATTACTTAGAAGTTCAAATATGATGCTAAGAAACGACCCATCCACTCCAAACTGTTTGATTTGAAAACAAGGGCCTCATGATTAACACGTTCAAAGACAGCACTAAAATTGATTAGCAGCAGTGAATGAGGTGGTAAGGCATAGGGTGTGGGCATTAGATGGAACAACCTAGATAGATATTGATGAAGGGCTTTGAGGAGAATGTTTGTTTCTCCCAGACGTCCTTTTAGATGTGTCATTTGAGCAATATGTGCATAGCTTATGCTGGAATGTCTCTCAGGGGTGCGTAAGATGTTAAAGATGACAGTGGCATTAGATTTTTGGCAGTGGCTGAGTTGGTAAACTAGTGCTCTGCCAATGTTGTGGTCGTGAAGCATGCTTACGATGATGCAGGTCTCCGCAATTTGAGCACATGTGGTTGTATGCCGTGCCTTTCTTTGTGTGCTTCTGTCTTGCCAGAATGAACCCAGAGGAGGATTCCTTGTTGTTGTTTCAGATTGCCTGCACATTATAGCCAGGCACGTGCTCTTACACACTTGCAGCCCGTAGGTGTTTGGTTATGATTTTAGGTTTATAGGTGATTTGGGATATGGGATAATCTGCAACTTTTATTTGTAGGTGGTTTGGGATAGGATGTGGGACAAAGATAATCAGCCACTTTTATTCATTGTCAATTGGCTTTTCTTATTTTTAGAAAAGGTGATGGAGGGGAGAAGGCATCCTCCCCAAAAGAACCCACTGGCTCCTGTTGTTCAGCTGGAGAGAAAAAGATATAGTAGTAAGTCCCGATGAGTAGAAGGGGTCGGAAATGGGCTGGAAAAGTTAAGTTAGAGATATTGGCATAGAAGGAGTAAAAACCTTCCTTAGTAGTTTAAACTTAAGTTTTTAGGATGAGCAATATTGTGAAATTTCAGCTTGAGTAGGAGACAGCTGAAAAAGAAAAAATGGTTAGCGGATATGATTGGTAGAGAAGGGTGGAATAAAAATTCTTGTACCTGAAAATACTAAAATAAGAAATAAAAATAGAATTTTAATTATGTGTTACATAATTAAAGGCTGAGAATATATCAACATTAGCAATAATGTATTTTACGATTGCTGTCGCAGTTACAGGAATGTTAGTTTTGAAATTCTGTCTTATTAGGCTTGTTTCTGGAGAATACAACAGGTAATATTGCAGAGGTTCATCTGTCAGTTGCTGACATTTGTTGCACATTCTTTCCGGTCTCTGTTGGGCTGTTGGGTCCTCGTCGTTGACGATTATGATTTGCCAGTTGCACAGATATCTCTGTTACGGTCTGAAAATAGTAACTGTAACTTAGCGGGGGATATTTTTTGCAAGAGGATGCAGGATTAGGTTAGTTGCTTCGATGTACCATTTGGCTGATCTAGAGCCATCAAGAAAGGCTCACTTTACTTCCTTTGTCCTTTGCATGTTGCAAAAGGCTGTCATTTGATTCTTGACGATTTTCAATGAAGATTGAAGTGTGATATTGATTATCTCATACATCAGGGCAGACTTGGCCAGGTGATCGGCGTCGTCATTGCCAGTGATTCCAGTGTGACTTGGAATCCAATTCAGGATGATCTGCCTGCTGTTGCTTTGGTGAGCTAAGGCTAAATAGTATATTGCTGTGATTAGGTAGATGTTTTCTGTGGGTTGATTGTTGCAGAGAGCCAGAATGGCTCCTCTTGAATCTATGTGGATTGTTGTACAGAATGGCTCCTCTTGAATCTGTGTGGATTGTTGCATTTCCTCCAGGTAGACTAGCCGAGTGTTCTAGGGTTTTGGCAATCACCACTAGCTCGGTTTGAAGCATGGAGGCATTGTTGGAAAGCTTCCAATTTTCTCTGTAGCCTGATGGAAAAACGATGTTCTGCTGCAGGGATTTCTCGGTCAATTATTCCATCAGTGTAGTAGATGTTAAGGGTGGAGGTGCTGTTGATTGCATTTTCGGCTGATGCTGTAAGTTTCTGGCGTGCATGGCAGGATGGTGAAGTTGAACTGAAAGTGGTCTGGTGACCACGGGCAGGAGTGATGTAGCCATTGTGCTTTTATTGCCCCTTCATCTTAAAGGCTTCATTCTGCATTTGCATTCTTCTAAGTGTATCCAGCAGTCCCTTTGTACTTGTCTTTAGAGAATCAGTCTCCTCTGCTAAGTGGAGGAGTCTTTTGAGTTTGTTGTTTAGAGGGCAGGCTCTTATGCTTTGATTGACTTGAATGTGATGCTTCAGTTGTTGATGTCGATTCTTGCTGAAAGAGAAATTAGATTAGTTTCAGCTCTTAACAAGTAGAGTCTGGTCCACATTGGAGAGCCGCTGATGAGTCTCATACCGTTGTTTTGTACAACTTTGGAGTTTCGGTCAGTGAGGTGAGTGTGGGTACTGCATAGCTGGTGTAGGATCAAATTGGTTGAATGTAAACTAGTCTTAAGAGGCTGTTTGATACTCTTTGTTTGAGGGAGGTCATTCGTTTCATGGCTGAGAGACAAACTTTTTGGTTTCTCACTGAGGTGGGTTAGTTTGTTGGCAGGTGATAGAGTTTTGCTTGCTGATGATTACTCTTAGATACATAAATATTTTTACCCATTCAATTGGTTCGCCCATGAGGGGAAAGTTTGGAGGAACTTCCTGGTATTTGATGGCCATTGCTTTGGTCTTGTTGGCCTAGGTCTTTGCATTTGGCCTGGATCATATTAAGTGCCTTCTGGGTAGTGTGCTTTCTATGAGTAGATAACGCATATGTCATCAGCATATTTGAAGATCTCTATTCCATTTGGGAGATCTAGAGCAGCAAGATTCTCCATAACTAAGTTGAATAGATATGGCTTAGTATGCCCCCTGAGGAGTTCCATTTTCCAGGGGGATGAATTCGGAGGTTTTTCCCTGAAAAGTGACTCTGGCTTATTGGTTCTGGATGTAATTCCTACTCCATGCCAGCAGGTGTCCTTTTACTCATTTGTCTACGAGTGTGAAGAGAATTGCTGGGGAGCTGGTTAGCTCAAAGGCTTTCTCGAGGTCAAGAAAGATGACAAAGGATTTTTTCGTTGTTGATTGCTGTAAGAACATCGGCTATTCATTCTTGAGTGCCTATGCATTCTCTCTAGTCATAAAGGCGAGGATGTAATGGGCCTCCATTGTTGTTTGCTGAGTACCATTCGTTCAGTGACTTTCTCGGTGCAGCTAATTAAAGCTATGGGTCGATAGATGTTTGGTTCTTTGGGTTTTGGGATGGGTTTCGTGTCTTGTTAGTTCCATGTTATTGGTCGGAGTCTTTCGGTCTGTGTTCTGTTGATTAAGTGCAAATACAACAATTTCGCGGGACTTCTCATATTCCTTAGCATACGGTAAGTGATTAGGTCGGCTCTAGGGGCAGTGTCTCTTCTGCTTTTAGCAAGAGCTATGTTGAGTTTTTTTCATTTTAAAAGGGTTGTTGGTGTCATCTGTCATGTTGCAACCTGCTTCAACAATGTATATCCTGATTGGCAGTAGAGTTCTCTGTCTATTTATGTTTTGCAGAGGAAGATTTGAGATTTTTGCCCAGTCAGCAAAGTTTTTTGCAATTCTATTTGCTTCTGCTAATTGGTCTGAGAGGGTGACTCTGGGTGTTTTATTTTCTCAGAGATCATGTTAAACCAGCCCCATATACTGTATTTGCTAGAAATGTGTTGCTATAGATTTCATGACACCATGAGTACCATTTGTCTATTTTTACTTCCAGTGTTACTTGTAACAACTGTTTAGAGCATAAAGTTCGTCAGTTCTGTGTGTTCTGAAGAGTTTTCTGGTTCGGTTGATCCTTGTATTCATCTCTTTGAGGCGGCTGTTATCGTACCAGGCTTTGTTCCTGAATGCTATTTCTGAGGCATAGATATACTGGCGGTAGCATTGAGCTGTTTGATGAATTCTAGTGATAAAATGCAGATGTCCTTGTAAGGGTTCTTTAAATATTCACCAGCCTACTCCATCATGGATTGCTCGAATCTTACCCAGTTTGCAAAGTTGGGGGGGGGGGGGTTTTCTCAAGATCGAGGTCAATTTCTATTGCAATGTGATCACTTATCAAGACAGGATAAAGTCGCCTGTTAGCACCTCTTTGTATGGTGCTTGACAGGAATGTGAAGTCTAAGCAACTTCCCCTTAGATGAGTTGCTTCTGACACATTGTTGAGTAATGTTACATCTGGATATTCATACTGAAGGGCTTGCAGAAGTCGGCCTGTCTGGTTTGTTGCCAATATTGAGTTCATAAACAGATGATGGGCATTGAAATCGCCTGCAATGATTGTATCATCCTCAGAGGCGGCAGCAAAGAGCCCCTCTGCATTGATGCTTTTGTTTGGAGATTTGCAGACATTGTGGACTGTGAGGGTTGTGGCCAGCAGAGACACCTGAACACTGAGTATCTCTGTTTTTGCCCCACAGTCGATGGTTTTTACTCTTTTTGAGGGGATACTATTTTTGATGAGAGTAGTTAATCCTCTAGTTGTTGGTGTTGGATACGTGGTATACACTTTTTATCCTCCAAATGAGAAGGGTGAATTCTCACTTGATAATGTCTCCTGCAGGAAAAGGGGGTTTTGTTATTAAATGAAGGCAGACTTGTTTCTGAGTCTGCAGGCATTCTATTGGAGCACTTTCACTTAGGTGTTGTTGAGAGTTACTTTGTTGGTGAGTGTGTTTGTATCAGGATCGTTCACTGGGGGCTCTGTGAAGAGACTTGGGTACGGAGTTCTTGGGTGGCACTTTTGAAAAGAAAATCATCTAAGGATTGCTGGTGTGCAGTTATTTAATTTCTCTTGATGTTTGTGAGAGCTGATGACACTTGTGGTTACAACTGTGCACCCCTGCAAAAGTTGACTGGCTTTTGCATACATTAACACATCCTCTAAGGTCATATCCAGGAAGATGTGTTTAATCCAATATCATCATCTTCAAGTCCCGGTATGAGAGCTTACCTGACCATAATTTGACTATAGTCAACTAGGGATATATACTGACATTTCACCTGGAAGCTGCACAGTCCAGCCTGGCTTGGAGATGGATAGAAAAGTCCTGCCCCGGTTTGTTGCAGTGTTGTTTCATCTGCTATAGCTGAACCTCTACAACCATGATATTCTCCTTTCACAGTATGAGAAATTTAGTGTTATTGAGAACAGGAACAATCTGTTCATTCCTAAATAAAAAGTGTGCTGAAGGCGTGTGTGATGTCTCTTTGGAATGTGTTACTGCTCAATCTAAGTGCAAGGCAAGAAAGTAGTCTATGATGCCAAAATAGATAAGCATACAACTATGTTTCCAAAATTTATAAGCAAGCAAGGATGGTAGCAGTTGTATCATAATAAATACAGAATTTCATGATATACTGTACAGATGCTGAAAACACATAGTCATATAGGGTTGTGGTGGCTGATGTGGTAACGTCCCTGACTAGTGAACGCCAGACTGGGGTTCGAGTCCCACTCAAATTCATTAGTTGTTTTTGGTAGCTGCAACCTGACCATCCTTGTGAGCTAAGGACAGGGGGGGGGGGGGGGGGGAGCAGGTGGTGGTGTTTGGGGGAACCTCTAGGTCTATCTGCTGAGTAATCAGCAGCCATTGCCTGGCCCTCCTTGGTCCTAGCTTGAGTGGAGAGGGGGCTTGGGATCTGATCATATATATGTATGGTCAGTCTCTAGGGAATTGTTCTGCTTGATAGGGTAATGTCACTGTCCCTTGCCTCTGCCATTCATGAGCACTCTTTAAAGCTTTTAAACCTTTAAAAAGCATATCTTAGTCCCATAATGTTAGTATTCTCTGATCTATATTTAAAATCTATGCTCCCCGTAAATGAACTGACCAGTTTACATGTACAATCATCTTGAAGGTAAAACAGTATGAAATAATATGTATTTACATCCACCCTCCTTAAATAATTTGTAAATTGTAGGTAAGAGATGGGTATTCTGAGCATATATAGCTGGCACATCTTTTTAGGTTATTTTTTATTACTTAAAAGATTCTTATTGCGTCAGGTAGAGGAAATTTCATTCGTCTCTGCACCCCTGTTTTATTTCGAGTTTTTTTTTTTATTTATTCTACTTTTATCTGATTTAAACTGTTGGTTGTATTTCAGACACAAATGTGCAAGTCTGGAATCCCAGTTACAAATATTTTTAATGAATATTGATATAAATATCTTTTGAAATCTTCAGTTACCATTACTGTAGGTCTTTTGTAAAGAGAGTTCATAGTAAATAGTCTATACAACAATAACTATTAGCCTAACTTCTGTTTTCGCAAGATCTTATAATGTAATTATCCATTATTCCTTACGCTAAGCTGTTAAACACCCTCTGGCACACAGGCATTTCAATCAAGCGTCAAATTCCAGCAATCCTGTCAAAATTTGTGTCTGAATAAAATTAAGAGTTAGTAGAAAGTACAATTTAATAAAAAAAGCAATCAGGGACTTCATTTCACATATACTATAGGTCTGATGATGTACTAAAAGGACATTCCCATGGGCCTCAGCACTGGTTGTGGGAAGGAACAACAAGCAAAACTTTTGATAAGATATTATTATTATTATTATTACTATCCAAGCTACAACCCTAGTTGGAAAAGCAAGATGCTATAAGCCCAGGGGCTCCAACAGGGAAAAATAGCCCAGTGAGGAAAGGAAATAAGGAAATAAATAAATGAAGAGAACAAATTAACAAAAAATCATTCTAAAATAAGTAACAACGTCAAAACAAACATGTCATATATAAACTATTAACAATATCAAAAACAAATATGTCATAAATAAACTATAAAAAGACTCATGTCCGCCTGGTCAACAAAAAAGCATTTGCTCCAACTTTGAACTTTTGAAGTTCTACTGATTCAACCACCCGATTAGGAAGATCATTCCACAACTTGGTAACAGCTGGAATAAAACTTCTAGAGTACTGCATAGTATTGAGCCTCGTGATGGAGAAGGCCTGGCTATTAGAATTAACTGCCTGCCTAGTATTACGAACAGGATAGAATTGTCCAGGGAGATCTGAATGTAAAGGATGGTCAGAGTTATGAAAAATCTTATGCAACATGCATAATGAACTAATTGAACGACGGTGCCAAAGATTAATATCTAGATCAGGAATAAGAAATTTAATAGACCGTAAGTTTCTGTCCAACAAATTAAGATGAGAATCAGCAGCTGAAGACCAGACAGGAGAACAATACTCAAAACAAGGTAGAATGAAAGAATTAAAACACTTCTTCAGAATAGATTGATCACCGAAAATCTTGAAAGACTTTCTCAATAAGCCTATTTTTTGTGCAATTGAAGAAGACACAGACCTTAAGTGTTTCTCAAAAGTAAATTTACTGTCGAGAATCACACCTAAAATTTTGAAAGAGTCATATATATTTAAAGAAACATTTTCAATACTGAGATCCGGATGTTGAGGAGCCACCGTCCATGACCTACTTACAATCATACTTTGAGTTTTGTTAGGATTCAACTTCATACCCCATAATTTGCACCATGCACTAATTTTAGCTAAATCTCTATTAAGGGATTCACCAACCCTAGATCTACATTCAGGGGATGGAATTGATGTAAAGAGAGTAGCATCATCTGCATATGCAACAAGCTTGTTTTCTAGGCCAAACCACATGTCATGTGTATATAGTATGAAAAGTAATGGGCCAAGAACACTACCCTGTGGAACACCAGATATCACATTCCTATAATCACTATGGTGCCCATCAACAACAACTCTTTGAGATCTATTACTAAAAAAATCAATAATAATGCTAAGAAACGACCCACCCACTCCCAACTGTTTTAGTTTGGAAACAAGGGCCTCATGATTAACACGGTCAAAGGCAGCACTAAAATCAAGGCCAATCATACGAACTTCCCAACCACAATCAAGGGATTTCTGTACAGCATTGGAGATTGTGAGAAGGGCATCACATGCTCCAAGGCCTTTACAAAAACCAAATTGCAAACTAGGGAGTAGATGATTACCTTCAGCAAACCTATTAAGACGTTTTGCCAGAAGACGTTCAAAAACTTTAGATAATATGGGAGTTATGGAAATTGGGCAGTAATCAGTGGGATTTGAGCTACCACAAACTCATTTACATAGAGGAGTAACATTACCAATTCTCCAACTAGTGCTAAAAGCTCCCCTTCTTGCTAACTTGCGCAAAATAACAGATAACTTTGGAGCTAAGAAATCTGCTGTCTTTATAAAAAACAAAGGAAAAATACCATTTGTGTCTACACCTCCATAAGCATCAAGGTCCACCAACAGAGCTTTAATCTCACGAGATCGAAAAGCTAAACTAGTTAGTTTAGCCTCAGGAAAACAGGAATGAGGAAGTTCCAGTTTTTCATTACTCTGTTCACTGTCAAAAACATCAGCCAAAAGGGTTACCTTTTCCTTTGGACAATGAGTGACTGAGCCATCTGGTTTAAGTAAAGGAGGAACTGTTGCATCTACACCAAAGAGTGCAGATTTAAAGGTAGACCACCATTTATGTTCCTGAGTTGTACCAGAAAGTGTTTCTATTATGGTTAAATTGTACTCCTTTTCAGTTGAGGCATAAACTCTCTGAGCAAAAGCTCGAAGTAGAGTATAGTTGTTCCAGGTCAAATCTGATCTGTTACCCTTCCAAAGATGATAGGCCTCCTGTTTCTCCAAATAAGCACGTCTACAATCATCATTGAACCACGGTTTGTCCTTCACTCTGTACCTTAGCACACGAGAAGGGATACGCCTATCAATTATGTTAACTAGATTCTCATTCAAAGGGACAACAGGATCTACACTATTATATAATTGTGACCAATTCAAGCACAAAAGATCATGTAAAATCCCATTCCAGTCTGCTGGAGATTTCATATAAATTTTACAAGAATATGATATATCAGGGACAGGCTGCTCAGTCTTCACTAGTAATGAAATCAAGGCATGATCAGATGTCCCGACTGGAGAACCAACCTTACTAGTTATAACGCCAGGGGAGTCAGTGTATACGAGGTCCAAGCAATTACCAGACCTGTGAGTAGCTTCATTTATGATTTGCTCACAGCCTGATTCAGAGGCAAAGTCTAAAGCTCTTAAGCCATGGCGATCGGTAGGAGAGATAGAACTTAACCACTCCCTATGGTGAGCATTAAAATCACCAACAAAGACAAAAGAAGCCTTTCTATCATCTTCTTGTATCTTAGCCATAATGGTAAGAAGACAATCGAAGATAAAATCATCTATGTCTGGATTCCGGTAGATCGAACACAAATAAAAGTTGTTATGCCTGCCACAAACTTTTATTACCTGAATCTCATGACATCCACATTGATAGCAGGACTTATGAGATGCAGGGTACTCGGTCCTAATATACACCGCCATTCCCCTGGCCCTAGGGATGGCATCACGTTTCAACATTATTGGCTTCTTAAAACCAGTTATAAGGAGCTTAGATGAGTGCCTCATATTAGAAACCAAAGTTTCTGAGCACAAAAGAATATCATACTGTCTGGACGCAACTGTAAGGTCTTGGATATTTGCATGAAGACCACGAATATTGCAATGCAGAAGACGACATTGTCGAAATCTAGGACGTACTGGTCCCGGATTTCGCTCAATGTCTCCAGACAACATATAGTCCCAGAGCTCGGGTGGTTTTATTTATGTTTTTGAGTGCAAAAGGTCTGTTAGTTGTTTCTATAGTAGAATTTTCTCAGGAATTCAAAAATCTATTTCTTACAAACACAGCGGTAGCTGTTTTCTCAGAAATGCACATCGAATATGGGTACCCCTTGTGAAAATGAACTTTCTCTATGGCGCCTCCCAATGGCATACATTTCAATTTAAATGTTCATTTCCCAAATGTCAATGTGTAAAGTGCCTTCCAATATTTATTTTTTGGTAACGATACCTTTCTATGATTCATTTGATGTAATTAATGAGGATTATTTTGTTGTTATTTTTTAAATTTCAGATTATCAAAGATGTCACGGAATGTTATTGTGAATAAGTGGCATTTTGTGATTTTCTCTTTTTTGGATTTTCTACCAATGAAATGCCAATTGAAATGACTTATTCTTTCTAATGTCTCAAAGTATGTTTATTTTGAACATTAACATATCATAGCTTTCAATTGTTTGTAATGCGAATTAGATGTGTACACAAACAAATAATTGCATTTTGAATTATACCAAGAAGTGAATGATAATTTAAACTACAACATAGCATTACTTTTGGTGTTGCAATGAAATAGTTGAATATGCAAAGGTCATGGCCCATTAGCATAGTAGTATCTATATATTCTAATGCTATCATGCTGGCAGCAAACTGTTCTCTATGTATCCTAATCATATCATTCATTTCATGATGACACAAAGTTTACTGTCCATCATCAATGTCAGATTCATCACTAGAGTCAAACTGAGTTTGATTATCAGTCACAACTATGATAATGTCATCTTCTGTATCATGACTAAGAAGACGTACCACACTCTGTTGAAGTTTGTTTCCATTAAACCAGTCAATAACAAATGAGTTGCCGACCAGTTTCCATCCGTGTTCCTCGGTTCGAGTTTTGCACGGTTGAGGACGTTTGGCATTTTTCCACATGGCAGCAACATAGTTGGTTCTGTGGATTTTATTGAGCAGGACTTTCTGACATGGTGGCATGCTGCTAGGATTAATTCCTTGAATTTTTTTCTAAAGAATTTTCATTCCTCTTTGGTGCATACTTCCGTTGGAAAAGAGCAAATCTAGCATCATTGATGCTGTTGAGTTTGGGCAAACCATACAATGCACAAGTGAACTTTTCAATAGCAGCCAAACCTTCAGGAGTGACTACAGCATTAACCCCAAGGTTTGCAAAAGCTTCCTTAAAACTGTCATGCTTCATAATCAACTGCAAGGCTTTCAACTTTCCTTTGCTCATAAATGATGGTGTAGTCTGAACCAGTGAAGGCATGTAATGCTGGTAAAGCATCAATCATGGCTCGATCCATATGATCCACCAGATGTGAGATGTTAATGTGTCTCCTTGTGTTGTTACTGCTAAGGCCAGCGTCCATCCAAATAGTGAAGCTGCTGGCATTCGTATGATTTGCAATGTGATACAGGAGCAAAATAAACACAATTCTGTCCGAACTTCTGATGACTACTGAAGAACATCACACAATTTTCATCGTAGTTATCCCATGCTAAGCTGGCACGTAGCCCAGGTTCCTGTAGAATTCCATCTGGGGTTGCTTGCTGTCTGTCAGTTATGCTTGTTGCCAGGTCAGTCTCCAGTGATTCTGCTGTATGGTAACCTATGCAGTGCCCAAAATGATTCAATATCTCCACGAAGCGTCTGCTGCCAGTTAAACTTTTGAGGCCCAGTCCAAGACATATATGTTTTGCTGGTTTTATTCTTCCTCTGGATATGAAAAACATAACATCATTAGCCAAAGACTGTGCTTGCCTTTTGATATGCTCTGTTGGATTGTCAGAGCCTGCAAAGAGGATTTGAAAGAATGTCAGATGCGATGTAGGAGTGTCTGTTTGATCTTCTGCTAGAACTTCAGCAGTCAGTGGATCTGGTAGGTTTTTCTGTTTGGTCTTGGCACTGAATACAAGAGAACGAATATACAATTCTGCTTCCTTGATGTTGTGCTCATAAATTGTTGCCAGACGTATTGCAGAATCTGGTGTGAGAGTGCGACTATAAATTATTGTGCCAGACTTATTGCTCTGCTTTGTTTGCTTCAGTGTTGGATAAGTGTTCAATATTTTCGGGCAAAGTGACTGGGCAGAATATGTTGATTCATCAGATTCCAAGCTTGACATATACCTGCCATGTATTGAGGTAAGCAGTTCAGCACCTTCGTTTTCAATGTATGTTTTGTCACTGTATTGTTTTAGCTCAATGAAAGCAGTCTTGTGGGCTTGTGATTTTTCGGATGCATGATTGGATGTCACCAGTTCTCTCTGGGCCCGTTGAAGGTAAGATTTTCTGCTGGAGTGGTGATATTTGACCTATTTTAGAGATGAGGTCAATACCAGTAATTTTTGCCAAAAGCTGTCCATCACACAGTGTCTGTGCTGCATTTTGGATACTTGGGCACTCGTAATGGTTTCACAGTTGCCTAGTCTTTCTTTTGGCTTGTTTTTTCTTGCTGACTTTTCACTGCAGTTACAGAACAAGCATAGTTTTGGGAAAATCCCTGTGCTAGATGCTGGGCTATGTTCAATGCTGGATCGTAAGGTTTTTTCAGATGTATTTGCCTTTGCATGTAAATTCTCTGGTATGGTCTGACGAACAGCAGTGAAACTTTTATAACATTGAGAGTGATACCCATCTGTATCACCATAATAGTCAGGAAGCTTAACTGAAAAGTACTTAGAATCTTTAAATAATTTTCGCCGTGAACCATCAGCACGTTTGACTTTCTCCCATGAATCTGGATCAAATGTCTTTACCTCATCCATGCATTTCCAGTGGTTTGGAGAATACAAGAGATCTTATTTGCCATTTTCTACACTACACTAATAACCTGAAAGCACAAATAATATTTATGCGACATCACCATCACCATTATCACCACCATTACCATTCACCTGTTCGCGACAACTTTTGGCGACATCTAGGCTTATCTGAAAGAACAAAAATCAAAACAATCTCACATTGTTCACACCAAATGAAGCATAATGAGGTATTCTTAACATAAAATAATTATTTGGAGGAATTATATATATTTAAATTTGGGAAATGTGCATTTGAATTAATATGTATGGAATTGCAAGGCGCCACGGAGATTGCTCTTTTTCACAAGGGGTACCCATCTTTAACGTTAGTTTCTGAAAAAACGGCTACCGCTGTGTTTGTAAGAAATAGATTTTTGAATTCCTGAGAAAATTCTACTATAAAAACAACTAACAGACCTTTTGCACTCAAAAACATGAATAAAACCCTCCGAGCTCTGGGACTAATAAGAATTAATAGAAATAAAAAAGAGACATCATACTTAAAAACTAGATTAACAAGAATTATAACAAAAACAATACCTACAGAATTATAAACAAAGTGATTGATGATACCCATAGACTATAGTAAAAAGTCGGAAAAACTGGTCAACATGGAGGAGCCGATACACCATGCAAGGCTAAATACCCTCCAGGATAGCCACTTCAACTGAAGGGAGGACAGTAAGGATGGTTTTGAGAAGAAAAATAACCAGAAAAAGGAAAAGACAACCTCTTGATAAACCACCAGGCATCCATGACCCTTCTATTAAGCCTGCCCAACACACCAATTCAAAAAAACAAGAGGAAGAAAAAAAAAGAAAAAAAAATAAGATAGAATAGTGTGCCTGAGTGTACCCTCAAGCAAGAGAACTCCAACCCAAGACAGTGGAAGACCATGGTATAGAGGCTATGGCACTACCCAAGACAAGAGAACAGTGGTTTAATTTTGGAGTGTCCTTCTCCTAGAAGAGCTGCTTACCACAACTAAAGAGTCTCTTCTACCCTTACCAAGAGGAAAGTACACTGAACAAATTGCAGTACAGTAATTAACCCCTTGGGTGAAGAAGTGTTAAGTATCTCATTGTTGTCAGGTGTATGAGGAAAGACGAGAATATGTAAAGAATAGGCCAAACTATTCTGTGTAAGTGTAGGCAAAGAAAAAATAAGCCGTGACCAGAGAGAGGGATCCAATGCATTACTGTCTGGCCAGTCAAAGGATCCAATACCTCTCTAGTGGTAGTATCTCAACGGGCGGCTGGTGCCCTGGCCAACCTACTACCTATATGATAAAGAATTTTTAGAACAATCATGAACAGCTAAACGTTACTTATAAAGAATTGTTAATATGTATTCGGAATACAGGTTGTTATAAATTTGACAAGGAATGAGCAAAAAATTATTTCGATCAAAATTAAACTAAAATATCTTAATGCAGTTGGAAACAAATTTAGCTCAAAATTGATTAAATGACAATCAGATACATATATGTACATATATCTATTCATGTGAAATTTATTGTTTAGACAATAGATTTCAATGAATGCCAAGAACTAGTTAATCTAAAGCTTACATACTATTTACATTGACCATATTAAAAAAATGAAAATTGTCATGGGACTTCTCATAAATTTTCTTTTAGTCTGAAAGATACATGAATGAATTTACACAAGTAAGACAATTTAGAACATACCTAATTTTCATCCAGTGACATTCACTTGATTCCTCTGATATAGTCATTACTAATACTTAGTTGATGATGCATAAGCAGGAAAGAAGATATAGATGATGATGATAATTCATTGCCAACTTTTATGGTCCAGAAGGTGCTTAACTCATCAGAAAGTGTAAAAGTCCACTTGTTAGCTAGTTATCATAGTTTTGTTACTTGCATCTATGTAGAATTCGAGGGTTATATTTTTTGAAATGGCACATGGCCTTTAGGCTGCTGTTCGATATTATTCCTTCAAGAGTTTTTCATCCTGTCCTCTTTTGAATAGTTTCTGCCATAGAAATTTCGTCGGTAATATCTGTAAACACCAAGTGGAAGGCTAACTTAATTTAATCATATCACGTTGATCCTAGTAATTTAAATCAAGATTACCATCTCAACAAAAATAAAAACGTAAACATATTAGCTTTGCATATCACTAAGAGGAAATAGTTTAACTTTCGACTACTGTTCCAATGAGCATGTTTAAATCTTCTCAGGAATATAATTTCTACAGAATTTGCTTACAATTCTTGTTGGTAAAGATTATATGGTACCTGTAAAATTGGAGAGGAAAAATTGAAACAAGACAAACCCCCATATCTCTCATTACTTTTGATGTGAAATTTTCACGACAGATATAATCTTTAACACAGTTTAAGTTGGTAGTGAACAGCAATACAACTTGTACATAATCTACCAAGAACAGGGGACAGGAGAGAAGTAAGGCAAAGGGTTTTGTATATGTGAGTACTTGGTGACTGGTGGGGACCTGATGATATTGCATCACTTCTGTATTTTTCCTCTAATCTACAGTCCTTGCCCAAACCCCCCAAAATATAGATTTGTTTTTCTCTTTACACTGCCGCTATTTTGTTTTGGATGTGATGTGTTTCAACCTTTGTTCAATCTGCATACTACTTCTAACTGTCTTTTACCTCTATACTTTACCTACCGCACACTGATTTCCAGGCATTCACCAGCATTTCACTGAATAGTTCTATTGACCGTTTGGGATCAACAATGGTCACTTTGAGGTATTCTATTCTAGGCTTATAGGTGAACATCTGCTGTTATATGAGATAATGGTATGATTGATATGATATATGGTAGCTTTTTAGAATATTATATTCAAATGGAGTTAAAAAAGTGAAAATACTTTTAGCTACTATTCTAATACTGTTATCATAGGTATTGATTAATATTAATGGATTTTATTAGGTCAAAGACTTCATGTAAAATATCCATGCTCTCATGAAACTTGGAAAAATAATCAATGAATTTATAATAACTTTTTTTTTATCTTACATTTTTACAAATAAAGAAATGCAGGGTTTCTACAGGTAATTAGTCATACAAATGCCCTTTTACTCGAAGACGATGCAAATTCGGGACGTCTTCGCCTGATCGGTGTTGGGGGAACTTCAAATCAACCTTGTATCGACCCTTTCAACATATATAGCTCAGTGGCTAGCCATCTTCGATGGATTCATGATCAGATAAGGTAGCTATACATATATTTCTTCATATTTTCTGGTATCTTTTCCATTTTGTAATACATAGTTCGTAAATGGATTTCATTGTTTCGTATGTGGGGTCGACGTATTGGTGACTGTTAAGATAAGGAGATATTTGAAATATACAGTAGTAGATTTAGTGTAAAATTGTCTCTTTCAAAGAAATAGTTTAGCTGATTTAAATTCACAATAACATAAAACATATGAGTATAAAGAGACATTCCAACAAATGCTATCTAACTATTAATTTTTCAACAGAAAAAAAAGAAAATAAAGTACACATTCTATGATTTAGCAATTAAAATAGAATATCGATAGTAAAGATTGAGATTGGTGGTGGTTTTTACTTTATAGTGAATCTAGACTTCACTTTCATCCTTTTTAACAATTTTCTTCAAAACATAATGTGATATCCGTCATTCTAGGTATTAAAAACACATAAACGTGAAGTTTGTCCATATACATTTGCATAAAACTTACTTGGAAGTAGTTCAGACTACATGCCAAAATGAATTATATAATCTGTAATGTAAATATGTTTGGAATATGAGTATATGATATTGAATAATCAATCACCATAGTACTTTCTGGAAATATATTGGAAATATTGTTATATACTAAAATAATAAGATTCATGCCTGTTTGTCACAATGATTTTGAAAGGCACCTATGTGTACCAACCGTGTGTCACACAATTGTACATAATTCCTATTGTATATATTATGCTTGTATCTGCGCTCTTCCCTCGCACTAAAAAGAACCTGAATGATCATGTCTCCGGTTTTCCTCTGAACTTTGTCTGTCTCTCGAACATGCCATGTCCTGTTGCCTTGCCGTTTTGTATATAAAGGAGAGTGTTCTATAATAATATAACTCAGTCGTTTCCAATCTGCCTTTGAGTTCACATCCTCTCTCGGCCCGTCACATTGGTGACCCCGGAAGTCGACTCGCTCCCACCGCCTTCCACCCCCACCCCCTCGCCCCTTCATCGTTGGTACTATGGCGGACTCTACGGCAGTTGGTGCTGCGGCCGCGCCATTCAAACTTTCATCGTTTGCCAGCGGAGAGGCGTTTGCTTGGTTTCAGCGCGCAGAAGTCCAGTTTCGTATCAGGGGCGTGACTCGCTCAACCACCAAAGCTGATTATGTTCTCGCGGCGATACCCGAGGACACCTTCCCAGAAATATCCGACTGGCTTTGTGAACAAGGAGACACCCCAATAGCGTATGACGCCCTCAAATCATACCTTCTGCAGCAGTACTCGCCGTCGCCAGCCGCCCGTATAGCAAAGCTTTTTCAGCTCTCGCAACAACCGTTGGGGGACCAAAGGGCTTTGCTTGCCCTCAGGGAAATGACCAGTATCGCTCGCCTTCAACCTGCCGCAGACGGCTCTCCTCGTGAGGTGAACCTACTCCGTGCCCTTTGGATACGCCGTTTACCTGAACCTGTGCGCGCTGCCATACCCGATGTCGATAGTTTACCCATAAAGGACTTGATAACCAAAGCCGACGCCCTTATGGACAGCCACTTCAAGACCTCCATCAACGCCTCCACCCCTGACGACGAGGATGCCTATTCAACGTCAACCGAAGCTGACATGAATGCCGTAGGACATACACGCCTACCCCGTGACGTGCCGAAGCGGCGACAAAGCCGCCCACCACCCACCAATCGCTCGCGCCCCAACGAACGACTTCTACAGCCACTTACTACCTCCCATCCGCCGCAGTTTTGCTACTACCACTTCAGATTCGGGGCAACCGCGAAGAAATGTGCCAAAGATTGTCAGTGGCCAAAAAACGTGTAAGTAGGCCATCGCTTGTGGCGGTGGCCTCCCATGTTTCTAATCTTTTCTTTTTACAGGATGCAGGAACGGGCGTGCGATTTTTGGTAGACACGGGTGCTTGTCGTTCTCTTTTGCCAAGGAAACTCTTCAAGGCACAACGTAGTCTGTCTACATCTGCCGACGTCCGCTTGGTAGCTGCCAACGGATCTGCGATACCCACCTACGGTTACGAGAACCTCACATTATCGTTCGGAAACGGTAAATTCAATTGGAAGTTTCTCGTTGCTGACATCACAATGCCAATCCTCGGTGCGGATTTCCTCTCTCATTTCCACCTTCTGGTCGATGTCGCCCACCGACGATTGGTCAAAGCAGACTCGTACTTGTCGACACCTCTTCAACCCGCCCCCTCTAACCTCGCTCTCCACATCAGCGCACCCACGGATGCCTACGCCCACCTCCTCACGTCGTACCCGGAAGTTTTCCGTCCAGAACTTTGCCAAACGCCCACGGTTCCTGCCAAGCACGGTATTTATCACCATATCAAGACGACGGGACCCCCAGTCTTCGCAAAATTCAGACGTCTGGCACCGGAACGATTGGCAGCCGCCAAACAGACGTTCGCCGAAATGGAGAAAATGGGCCTTTGCCAAAAGGCCTCCAGCCCATGGTCGTCACCCTTACACATCGTTCTGAAGAAAGACGGCTCCCTCCGTCCGTGCGGGGATTACAGGCGCCTGAACATGCAAACAGAACCGGATCACTACCCCCTCCCAAACATTGCCGATGTAACCTCCTACCTGCACAAAGCAAAGGTTTTCTCTACGCTCGACCTCCTGAAGGGGTATTATCAGGTGCCTATGAACCCAGAAGACATCCCCAAGACTGCCATCACCACTCTGTTTGGCACATACACCTTCAATTACTCCTGTTTTGGCCTTCGTAATGCTGGGGCAACGTTTCAACGTCTCATGGATGGCATCTTAGGGGACCTCCCTTTCTGTGTATGTTATGTGGACGACATACTTGTGTTCTCCTCCTCAAAAGAGGAACACCTCCGTCACCTGCGCATCGTGCTCGACCGCCTGCAACAAAACGGCCTTGTAGTCAGGTACGACAAGTGTACCTTTGGCGCCAATGAAGTGTCGTTCTTAGGGCACCGTATCACTCCTGAAGGAGTCCATCCCCTCCCTGAGAAGGTAGCAGCCGTTCAGAATTTCCCCACGCCCTCGACCGTCAAAGCTCTGCAGGAATTCTTGGGCATGATCAAATATTATCACCGTTTTCTGCCAGCCATTGCCGCCACTCTTGCTACCCTCTACGCCTCCCTCAAGGGCAAGCCAAAGGACTTGAAGTGGGGTCCCCTTCAAGAAGCGGCCTTCTGCAATGCAAAGAAGGCCCTATCAACTGCTGCGGCTCTCACTTTTCCTATCCCACACGCCCCTCTCCTTCTCTCCACCGATGCCAGCGACGTCGCTATTGGTGCAGTACTCGAGCAGGTGGTCAAAGGCTCGGCCCGCCCATTGGCCTTCTTCAGCAGAAAACTGTCCAAGGCAGAATCGGGTTATTCTACCTTCGATCGAGAATTGCTGGCGGTGCACTTGGCTGTCCGTCACTTTCGCCATTTCTTAGAAGGTACGCCCTTCGTCATTCGCACAGACCACATGCCTCTGGTGCACGCCTTCACTCGACAGTCTGACGCCTGGTCCGCCCGTCAACGCCGACATCTCTCCGCCGTGGCTGAATACAATTGCATCCTGCAATACGTCCCTGGGAAAATGAATCCCGTTGCCGATGCCCTGTCAAGAAACACGTTGGCTGCCGTTCAACTGGGATTGGATTACAACGCCCTGGCTGAAGCCCAACGACAGGATCCAGAGTATCAAGCTTGTAGGACATCATGCACGTCCCTCCATTGGGAGGATTTTCCCCTCGAAAACTCCAACACCACCCTCCTCTGTGATGTCAGTACTGGTAGACCGCGACCTTGGATTCCTGCTCACATGCGCCGACAGGTGTTTGATTTCATCCACGGCCTTTCACATCCCTCGTGCCGTTCTACTGCACAGCTGCTGAAGGCAAAGTTCATTTGGCACGGCATTTCTAAGGATGCTAAGGATTGGGTCCGTGCCTGTACTTCTTGCCAAACTTCCAAAGTACATCGACACACGGATTCAGGAGTGGGCACCTTTCCTCAACCTCAGCGTCGTTTCGCACACATTCAGGTCGACGTTGTAGGCCCCCTACCCACATCACAAGGACATCGTTACCTGTTTACCGTCATCGACCGCTCCACTCGTAGGCCTGAAGCCATTCCCATGGAAACTGCAACGTCGGCCTCATGTACATCCGCCTTACTCTCTGGATGGATTTCAAGATTCGGTATCCCTGAGCATATTACTTCTGACAGGGGAACCACTTTCACCTCTCAATTATGGACGTCATTAGCGAATCTCCTGGGCATCACCCTACATCAGACAACGGCCTACAACCCCGCTGCCAATGGAATGGTTGAACATTTTCATCGCACCCTCAAAGCAGCTTTGATGTCCCGCTGCAAGGATTGCAACTGGTTTACTCAGCTTCCCTGGGTCCTCCTTGGACTAAGGACCACTCCTAAAGACGCCCTCGACGTCTCGGCAGCCGAAATGGTGTATGGCGACCCGTTGGTCGTCCCTGCCGAGTTTTTTCCTTCTACAACCTCCTCCGATGATCTCCAGCGCATACGTCACGTCGTGGGAAAATTTACTCCGTGCCGCCAGACTTACAAGCCCCCAGCGAAGCATCACATACCAACGGACTTGCACTCTGCAACGCACGTCTTCCTGCGCAACGACACCAGCAAGCCACCGTTAACGCCCCCTTAAACGGGACCTTTCCTTGTGATCCGACGCAGTCCGAAAGCATTCCTCCTAAACATTCGGGGCAAAGAAGACTGGGACTCCATTGATCGTCTAAAACCTGCTTATCTTCTGCCAGATGACCCGCCTACAGTTCGCCTCTCTAGATCAGGGCGCCCTATTTAACATGTACAGTATGTCATTTTTAGGGGGGGAGCCATGTACCAACCGTGTGTCACACAATTGTACATAATTCCTATTGTATATATTATGCTTGTATCTTCCCTCGCACTAAAAAGAACCTGAATGATCATGTCTCTGGTTTTCCTCTGAACTTTGTCTGTCTCTCGAACATGCCATGTCCTGTTGCCTTGCCGTTTTGTATATAAAGGAGAGTGTTCTATAATAATATAACTCAGTCGTTTCCAATCTGCCTTTGAGTTCACATCCTCTCTCGGCCCGTCACATATGCACACAAATTTGATTCCAGAAAAAAAAGACTTATTGTACATGAGCTTTTGTATACAATTTTCGAAATTTTCTGAAAATTACGAAAATGACATTAATGACATTCCAACTTTGCTGAATCGAGAATAAATCCCTACACAAAAAGCTTCACCAATATTAATTACTTTATATACACACATGAGACAAATCAACAGGGAACTGAACCAGGTTATATATACTGTACCATCCATTTCCACTATTCGTGCCTATATACTAAAGATTAAGATTGATATCTTCAGCAATATTTAAGTCTTCCTTTCTCCCATCCTCCCAACAATTTTAAGTTCTACACTCTCTTCAAGTACCAATCCTCTTAAATGCTTTCCACATCACTAAACCATTTGATAAGGTGTTTTTTTAAGCTTTTCACGTATGGTAATCTTCTGTCATATCATTTCTGGAAATCGTAGCCTTTTAATTCCCCTCGCCCTCCATAATATATAAACAATTCCTCTTAACAGATTTAACTTTTTTTCCTTTGCATGTTTAGTACACTCTTTCAAAAAGAATAGCTGGCTCAATTGTCCCTTCATTCTGTGGAGTAGATATCTAAAACAGTCTTTCATTTCCAGAAACAAATACCAAATTTGGCACACATACTCTTTGCGTATTGGTCTTTTAATAAAACCTGTTAACCCCCTAAATAATCAAGATGGTGGTAAAGATACAGATATATTGCATTTTTTAATGAAATAGCAAAATCTTGTCTATTTGCGTGATCTTGGCGTCAAATCATACATTTATCCCTATGTAGAATCCGAATTCGAAGCTATGTAGATACTGAACTGCATGTGTTTCAAACAAGCTCATAGACGGTAATGCTATTGCAATTGTATCTCTCGCTCTCTCCAGCACAGATAACAGAAAAACCTGTTTAAGCTTGCCATTGCACGGTTCATATTGTTTGAGTTTTTGTGTCATTGTTGCTCTCAAGTGATTGATTATAAGCTCGTGATCTGTTGAATAAAGATAACTTGCATTTACCTCGCCTCTCTGTTAGTACTAAACTCCAACATTGGTGATCCGGAATGACTGCTCCACACCGCCTTTTTTGCCCAGCGCTTTGCCCTGCCCTTTTTTCAATACCATGCACCAAACCTAACTATCTGACACTGCCGTCCTCATGCCAGCAGAGAAGCATTCACTTGGTTCAAGTGTGCCGAAGTTTAGTTTCACATCAAGGGCATGACTCGCTCAAGCAGCAAAGCATACTATGTCCTTAAGGCGATCCCAATAACACTTTCCCAGAAATCTCTAATTTGCTTTGTGACTAAGGAGACGCCCCAATAGCATATTATGCCATCAAAATATACCTCATAGAGCTGCCTGGGGGCACCCATATAGCCAAACTGTTTTCATCTTTCTCAACAGCCGTTGGGGGACCAAAAGGCTTTGCTCGCCCTCAGGGAAATGACCAGTATTGCTCGTCTGCACCGTGCAGCAGATGACTCTCCTCGGGAAGTGAATCTACTTTGTGCCATTTAGATATGACGACTATCCGAAACTCTCAGCGTTGCCATCCCGATGTCAATATCTCGACCATGAAGGACCTGATGACCAAAGTCGATGCCCTGATGGACAGCTACTTGACCACCTTTAAAACCTCCATCAATGCCTCCATTCCTAATGAAGAGGACAACCATTCAACACCGACCGAAGCTGATGTGAATGTAGTAGGACACTGCCCTCTGCCCCATGACATGCCGGAATGGGGATAAAGCCCCAGACCACCCACATATGCCACCACTCGTTCTCACACCAACCACCGACCTCCACAGGCACTTACTGATGAACATCAGCTGCAGTTCTTCTACTACCACTCCAGATTTAGGGCTGCTGCAAAGAAATGCGAGGATGGTTGTCAGTGGCCAAAAAACATGCAAGCAGGCCATTGCTTGTGGTGGTGGTCTCCTATGTCACTAATCTTTTCTTTTAACATAAAGCATTACGGCTGTGTGGTTTTTGGTAGACACTGGTGCTTACTGTTCACTTCTACCTAAGTCACTCTCCAGGACATGACATATTCATTTTCAACCTGCTGACATCTACTATGTTGCTGCCACCGGATCTTAGGTCCCCACCTAGGGGTATGAGATACTCACACTATTGGTTGGGAGTGGCAAATAGCATTGGAAATTCTTTGTTGCCATCATGACAGCACTACTGATTTGTATGGATTTCTTCACACATTTACACCTCCTGGTTGATGTGGCACATTAATGCATAGTCAACGCATACTCATACTCGTCGACACCTCTTCAACCTGCCCCCTCTGACCTTACACTCCACATCAGCACATCTATGGATGCCTACACCCACTTCCTCACATCATACCTGGAAGTCTTCCGTGCAGAACTTTGCCAATTGCCCACTGTTTCTGACAAGCACGGTACTTATTACTTTATTAAAAGGACGGGGACCCCAGTGTTTGCCAGATGCAGGCTTCTGATCCCGAATCGTCTGGCAGCTGCTAAGCAATTGTTTGCCAAAATGGAAGAAATGGACCTTTACGTAAAGGCCTCTGGCCCTTGGTCACTAGCCTTACACATCGTCCTAATGAAGAATGGCTCCCTACATCCTTGTGGGGAATACAGGGACCGGAAAATGCAGACAGAACTAGATCACTAACCCATCCCCAATATCACCGACATTATCTCCAACTTACACAAAGCGAAACTTTTCTCCACTCTCCACCTATTGAAGGGGATTATCAGGTACCCATGAACCTTTAGACATTCCTTAGAATGTCATCACTAACCCTCTTGGGTACATACACATTCAATTACTCCTTATTTTGGCCTTCGTAATGATGAGGCCACTTTTCAACGCCTCATGGATGAATCTTAGGGGACTTCCCCTTCTACATATATTACATGGCCGACATGCTTGTGCTCTCTTCCTTGAAAGATGAATACTTCCGTCACATACGCATTGTTCTTGACTGCCTACAACAGAACGACCTTGTAGTCTGGTATGGCAAGTGTACCTTTGGCGCCAGCAAAGTATTGTTCTTAGGGCACCATTTCACTCCTGAAGGCGTACACCCTCTCCCTGGGATGGTATCTGCTGTTCCAAACTTCCCAGTGCTCTCTACTCTCAAAGCACTGCAAGACTTCTTGGACATGATAAAATTATTATCACTGGTTCCTGCCACTCATCGCCGATACTCTTAGTCCCCTCTACGCCTCCCTCAAGGAAACCGATATTCTGCAGAGCAAAGAATGCCTTATCTACTGCTGCTTCTCTGACTTTTCCTATGCCACATGCCCCTCTCTTCTCTCCACTGATGCCAGTGATGTCGCTATTGGTGCAGTACTCGAACATGAGGTTATCGGTTCTCCCCCCCCCCATTGGCCTTCTTTAGTAGAAAACTGTCCAAGTCGTAATCTGGCTATTCTTGCTTTGACTCTGAATTGCTTGTTATGCATTTGGGTGTCCATCACTTTTACCATTTCTTTGAAGGTATGCCCATCATCACTCGTATGAACCATGCGGCTCTGATGCACCACTTCACTTGACAGACCGATGCCTGAACCACCCGTTAACGCCGACATCTCTCCACTGTTGCTGAATACAACTGCACCCTTCAACACGCCCCTTGGAAAATGAATCTCATTGCCGATTAACTGTCAAGAAACCCCATTGGCCGCCATTCACCTGCGACTGGATTACAATCTCTTGACAGAAGCCCGAAAAAATGATCCAGAGTACCAGGCATGTAGGATATCCTTCACATCCCTCCGCTGGAAAGACGTCGTCCTCAATGACTCTAACGCCATCCTCCTATATGAAGTCTGTACTAGTAGGCCACGACTATATATACCTACACCCATAAGCTGAAAGGGGTTTGATTTCATCCTTTGCCTCTCACATCCCTCACGCCGATCAACTACATAGCTACTGAAGACGAAGTTCATTTAGCACAGCATTACTAAGGATGCTAAAGACTGGGTCAGTACCTGCATTTCATACCAAAGTACAGCGACACAGATTTTAGAATGAGCACCTTTCTTTAACCTCAGCATGTTTTTCGCACATTCACGTTGATGTAGTAGGTCCCTTATCCGCATCACAATGACACCGTTACCTGTTTACTATCAATGTCTGCCTCATGTACATCCGCCCTAATCTCAAGGTGGATAGTGATATTTGGTATCCCTGAGCATATTACCTCTGACAGGGGTACCACTTTCACCTCTCAATTGTGGAGATCAATAGTAAATCTACTGAGCATCACACTACATCAGTGAACCACCTATAACCCTACAGCCAACAGAATGGTTGAGGTTTTTCATTGAACCCTCAAAACAGCTTAGATATAACTCTGCGATGATGCCATCTGGTTTACTCAGCTTCCTTTGGTCGTCCTGGGATTAAGGACCACTCCTAAGGATGCCCTAGATGTCTCCAGTGCCTACATCATTTTGTGGGAAAATTTACTTACAAGCCCCAGTGAAGCAACACATACAGAAAGATTTACATGCTGCAATACACATCTTCCTGTGCAACGACACTAGCAAGCCACTGCGGGTGCCCCTTTACATGGGCCCTTTCCTCGTGGTCTGTGGCACCCCGAAGGCTTTCTTAATTAACATTCGTGGCAAAGAAGATTGGGTCTCTATTAATCGTGTAAAACCTGCATAACTCCTGCAAGATGACCCGCCTACAGTTTGCCTTCCTAGAGCTGGGGACCATATTTTACAAGTTTGTTTTTTTATAGGGGGACGGAACCATGCTGTGCACATGATTCATACACGCTCATACATTGTAAAGCTATTGATTCTTTAATCTCTCACTCTCTCATGCACTGTTAAAAGAAAAACCTGTTTAAGTTTGCCATCACATGTTGCATATTTTTTGGTTTTTGTTACATTGCTGCTCCTAATTGCTTGTATATAAGCTCGTTATCTGTTGAAAAAACTGACTTGCATTCACCCCGCCTAGCAGTTACACTACCACAGTACTCATGAGCTTCTTTGTACCATATCAGGCTCAGAAACATAATTAGCGTAAAGTCCACTATATTATTGGATGTACATGTAGGAAGTAGGCCTATACATGTTTGAACATATTCTCTTGCTACCTGGACAAGTATACTATAATTCCCATGTACTGCATTTCGAAGTGACAAGGTATGGAGAACCTGAATGGAAGCACAGAGGAGGCTTCTCCAAAGAGAAAATGCTGGAGTCAGGAGACGTCAAGCAGTTGTGAAGAATGATGAGGTTCAAGATGAGCTGGCATCTGGGACCAATGTGATCTTCAGTTATGGAACTTCTGAGGAAAAAATGCAGGAACATGTAGACCACAATTTTTCATAAGGAAAGGCGCCGCTCTAAATGGAATCGAGTTCGAGATCATTGAAGGTACACACCTAATTTCTGAGCGAGCGTGTAAGCTTCACGAATTGATCTGCTTTGAACAAGAGATGGCATTCGTATATAACTGACGTCAATCTGACCGCTAAAAGTGTAATTGTAAGCTTCAACGAAAAATGGAGGGCCTGTAAGATCGGTCATGAATTTCTGTGAAGCCTTGTGAAGACTCATTTATGTATTTAAATATTGATCTTCAATTACATCCTTGTTTAAAAGAATCTATAGTTTTCATTTATCAATATTTGTCAATAAGTTTTGGATTTTCCAAATATTTTTGTATAAAATTTTTCATCATCATAGCCTATATATTAAAGTTTAATACAATAAACCAATGTAGGCCTATAGAAGAATCACAAAGTGATTGGAAACACGTATCGACGCCAAAGAATAAATGTAGAAACTTTCCTGTTATTCTAAAGACTGCAGGGCAGTTCGTTCGCAGATAAGCTACCTTCCATAGTTGAACGCTCTATTCATCACACACAAACACACACATATATATGTATATATATATATATATATATATATATATATATATATATATATATACACTGTATATATTTATTTATTTATATATACAGTATCTTTCCATGTGTTGGTAATTAAATGTATGCTTAAGTGTATATACACAGGCATATATATATATATATATATATATATATATATATATATATATATATATATATATATATATATATATATATGTATATATATGCATATATGCACACACATATATATATATATATATATATATATATATATATATATGTATATATATATGTATATTTATATAGTGTATATATATATATATATATATATATATATATATATATATATATATATATATATATATATATATATATATATGTATATATATATGTATATTTATATAGTGTATATATATATATATATATATATATATATATATATATATATATATATATATATATATATATATATATATATATATATATATGTATATATATATATTATGGTCCCGTGTGTGGGCACCTAAAGATATATATTATATACAATACAGCTGGCAAGCTACATAACCTCTCAAGATCGAAACTCACCTGTTTGTTTTTACATAAATCTGTTTTTATTTGAATAATACCCGACTCTGAGAAAATTATAAAACTCCCAGACTGCAATATATAGAAACACTGATTATCCAAAGGTCTCTTAGGTACACTCAAAATAAAATGGTAATTATTATTAAGTACTATTCAAAACAACCTCTTACTTCAATTCTTTGACAGGGTTATGAGAGAGTACTGTAACAAATACTGGTGATGGATTTAATACACTCTTTACAAAAATAAATATTCTATAAAATTTTCAATACTTTGAAAGAATTTCTATAAAAAAATAAATCACTCGAAGTGTGAGCAAAACTTAGACTAAGACAAAAGAAATTAATACTTATGAAATTTATACAATCACTTGTTTCACTGGAAATTAAATTTTACACTAATATTTATAGAAATTACATAAAGTAACTGATAAACTTGGGAGTTTTTAGCTCGCTCAAAGTAATTGAAGTTAAGTTAAAATAAATACACTTCCCGCTTTTTCATAAATCTTCTTGGGCCAGTTACAAAGATTTACACAACACCAGCGCTCACCAAAACACAATAAATTTAAAATTACTTGCCAAGTTGTTGTAACGTTTTAACACACTACACATGATATATGTTGGTCACAAACTTAATCTCATTGGAGAGGACACACACTCAAGGTACTTGTGAGAGGGGATGTTAGCTCTTTCACAGGATAAGCTGGTTCTCTTCTGCCATACAAATCCCTAGGGGCACATATATATTAATTTACTTATTCTAGATCCTTCTAGGTCAGGAGTCTAGAAGGTTGGGGGCTGGCTCAGTGATGCCAGAGTTACCAACTAGATACAAATTCAGGGTAACGAACCTTGCTTTCAAGGTAACCCTCTCTCAAGCTAGCTCCGCCCGGCCCCATTATCAAACATTAAAGAAAAGATAAAATTTAATGTTGGGGTTTTTAGAGAACCTTCCAAAACACGTGGCAAATATAAGAATTACATATTTTCTCATAAACAAGACGCAATACCTCATGAAAACTTAATAAAAAACAAATTACATAAGCCCTCATTCATACTTTGTAGGGTTCTTACTGCATACTTAATGCAGTAAGTCTTCCATGAATGGTATGGTTTGCACCATACTCACCTGTGAAGCTTTGTTCTCGTTTTCACTTAAGAAGGGTTTCAGTAGGTTAACGTGTACTTTCCTTTGACTTTTCCTTCATCCTGGGGTTTCAATAATGTAGGTCAGTTCACTGATCTTCTCAAAAATCTTGAAAGGTATATGGAACTTGTTGGTGAGCGGGAATATCCTTATCAGCAAGAAAACCAATACATGTTGCCCTACCGAAAACTGTCTGTCCTTACTTTTCATATCGAACGTTTTCTTCATATTCTCTTGACTCGTCTTAAGGTTATCTAGGGAAAATTTTCTTTTCTCACCGATCCTTTTCCTCAAATTCTTGACATATCCTCCCTCCATTTCCTCTCGGTCCTTCCATTATTCTGCTAACATTTTAATTGGTCCTCTTATTTCTCGTCCAAATACCATTTAATTCGGGCTACATCTCATGCTTTATTGATAAGCATTACGTACCTCAAATAACATCAACGGTAGTCCGATATCCCATTCAATCCCTGTTTTATGGTAGAACTTTATTGACATACTCTTCAGAGTTTGATGAAACCTCTCTAATGCACCTTGGGTCTCCGGATGATAAGCAGTTGATAGTTGCTGTTTCACATCCAACAGTTTCATGAAGTCCTGAAACAGTTTTGATGTAAAATTTGTTGCTCGGACACTTTGAATGATTTCTGGAATACTAAACTTAGTAAAAAAGTCTAGTAATTTCTCGGGGATTATTTTGATGTTCCTGACGGGTATTGCATTCTGGGTACCTCGTCACTGGACACATCAAGGTTCACATATATTCGTGTCCTTTTTTCGTCCTTGGTAAAAGTCCTACAATGTCGATCATTACCTTCTTTGAGGGTTCTTCCTGCCTTTCAATCGGGTGTAAGGGAGTCTTCTTAATGTACTCGTTTGGCTTCCCAGACATCTGACAAACGTAACATGCACGTCAAAACTGGCTCACGTCCTTATACATGCCAGGCCAGAAAAAGTGTTTCATAATCTCCGTCGTCTTCCTTCTCCCCATATGTTCCGTCTTGTGCAATACGGCAATCACCTGTCTTCTCATTGGTGTGGGAATCAATATCTGACAGTATATCATCCATTCGCCATTCCCAGGACTATCGTAGGGTCTATACCTCCTCATAAGCAACCCATCCTTAAGATAATAACAAGTTGGAGACTGCTGT
>NC_090732.1:50024039-50036539 GCF_036898095.1 Palaemon carinicauda | reverse complement strand
CTTTCGTCATTCACATGGACCACATGCCTCTGGTGCACGCCTTCACTCGACATTATGAGGCCTGGTCTACCCATCAATGCTGACATCTCTCTGCCGTGGCTGAATACTACTGCACCCTTCAATATGCTCCTGCGAAAATGAATCCCATTGCCGATGCCCTGTCAAAAACCACATTGGCTGCCATTCATTTCTGATTGGATTACAACAACTTAGCAGAAGGCTAACAAAAAGATCCAGAGTACCAAGCATGTAGGACATTCTGCACATCCCTCTGTTGAGAAGACGTCTCCCTCAACGACTCAAATACCACCCTTTTTTGATGCCAGTACTAGTAGACTATGGCCATGCATACATACTCCCATGCACTGACAGATGTTTGATTTCATTCATCTATTGCACAGCTACTGAAGACAAAGTTCATTTCGCACAGAATCACCAAGGATGCTAAGGATCGGGTCCGTGCCTGTACTTCATGCCAAGCTTCAAAAGTATATTGATACACGGATTCAGGAGTGGGCACCTTTCCTCAACCTAAGTATTATTTTGCCAACATTCACATCAATGTAGTAGGTTCCCTACCCATATCACAAGGACATCATTACCTGTTTAGCGTCATTGGCCTGAAACTATTCCTATGCAAACTGCAACGTCTGCCCCATGTACATCTGCCTTACTCTCAGGTGGATGGCTAGATTTGGTATCCCAGAGTATATTACTACTGACAGGGGTACCAATTTCACCTCTCAATTGTGGAGATCATTAGTGAAACTCCTGGGCATCACACCCCTACATCAGACAACTGCCTACAACCTTGCTGCCAAAAGAACGGTTGAATGTTTTCATAGCACCTTCAATGCAGTCTTGAAGTCCTGCTGTTATGACTCCAATTGATTTACTCAGCTTTCCTGGGTCCTCCTTGGACTAAGAACCACTCCTAAAGTCACTGGATGTCTCAGCAGTTCAAATGTGTATGGCGGTCCATTGGTCATCCCTGCTGAATTTTCTCCGTCTGCAACCTACTCTGACAATCTCCAGTGCCTATTTACTCCCCGCTGCCAGACTTACAACCCACCAATGAAGCAACACATACAGACAGATTTGCACTCGACAACGCAAGCCACCGCTAATGCCCTCTTACATGTGTCCTTTCCTCATGATCCGTCGCACACCAAAAGCTTTCTTAATTAACATTTGTGGCAAAGAATACCAGGTCTCCGTTGATCGCCTATAACCTGGGTATTTCCTGCAAGATGGCCCTATAGTGCGCCTCTCAAGAGCATCTATTTCACATCTATGTCTTCCTTGGTTGGGGAGGCATATACTGCACGTATTTCATACATGCCCGTACACTGTAATGCTATTGCTTTATGTTTTATCACTCGCTCTTCCTCGCAATGATAATAGACCATTCTGTTTCAGCTTGCAAGCTCATTTTTCAGTTTGTTTGAATTTTTTTTTTTGTATTCTTGCTTGCAAGTGCTTGTATATAATATCATTATCTGTTTAATAGAGTTTAGTTGCTTCCATCCCGCATTTTTATTAGCACCCAACAGCCACATTGCACAATTGTCCTCTGAAGCCTTTCAATGATTCTGCTTCCACTTGATCTGTGTTTTGCCCTGAAGAATCACTGCATGTTCCCCCTACCGAGTATTTCCTTAGGAGCTTCAGAGTAGAATACCGTACTATTGTCCATCACCACCTCAATCACTGGCCCCCTCCACTGGAACAGTTCCTCCAGCACATCAGTGATGTCAAATGCCATTTCCAACAGCAACTCTATCCAGATTGCCACTTTGTCTAGCCCAAAATCAGTCATGGAGAAATACAAACATTGCTCGCAATGACTTACCTCTATGACCAGCCTTGTCTGATTGTTTTCTATCCCAACCTCTCCAGACTCATGAACTTATTCCCACTAACTATACTGCTTTGCATGTGATGCCAGGATTGATATTTTTTGCCAGAAAAAAGGGTCTTATTTAGACTCATATTATGCATATGATGTATCTCCTGTAAATCAAGTGCTTGATTAAAAGTACAGCCTGTCTGAATATCACTTCATAACCCCTCAGCTGGGCAATCATATTCACCCTCTTCGCTACTTCAATTCGTGTGATGATGCTATCCACTTCAATGACATGCATTCTCCCTAGGCTCACATGCAACTATCAGAAAAGACCAAAAACCTAATAAATAAATCTTTGGAAATAATGGTAAAATCCATGAGATATTAAATAGAACTAACAGAACTTACCAAAACAATAAGGAAACTAAAAACCCAAGAGAATCGTAGACACAATCAGAAATAAATTGAGGAAACACAAAATAAAAGAAGATGCATTAAATTGATAAACAGAAGACTTAGGACCGGGCACCAACATATGTTAGTTTTAAAGGAGGAAAATGGAAATATTAACTAAAGTGATGGAGTGATAACAATTGCAGGGGATTTCTATACAATACTATACAATACTGATATAAGGCAATAAGAGGTAACTTTGCCAATAGAAATAAAGAAAATCCCGGGGCAGGTAACAAAAGTAACAGTAGGAGAAGAAAAGAAAGCATTGAAAGACATAGAAAGAGGCAAAGCAGCAGGAGAAGATGCCATTAAAATTGATTTATTAATAGATAGAGGAGATTTCATAGTAATAAAACTTGCTGAACATTACACAAAATGTCTGTAAGAATGCCCTATACCTACACGTTGGAAAAAAAATTATCATTATAATAATTCACTAAAAAAGAGACATAAAAGACCTGAAAAATAAGTTTACTCTCATTAATGATCAATATATTTACAAAGATAGTATTAGGCCAAATAGAGAGACAGCTAGACTTTAATCAACCAAGAGAGCAGGCAGGCTTTAGAAGTGGGTATTTAGCAACTGATTATATCCATGTAATTAACCATCTAGTGGAACAATCAACGGAGTATAGCAAACCACTGTGTATGGCATTTATAAAATTTGAGAAAGCTTTTGAGTCTGTCAAAACTTCAGCAGTAATGAAAACCCTTCAAAGATATGGAATAGATGATTCTCATGTTAGAACACTTGAAGATATCAATACAGGAAATACAGCAATCTTAAAACTATATAAACAGAGTGTGAAAATTCTGATTGAGGAAGGAGTTCATCAGGGAGAGCCAATGTCTCCTAATTATTCGCAGCATACCTAGAATTTAAAAAAAGAAAATATGTTGAGAAAATTTAGTAACTATCATCGATGGGGAATTCCTTAACAACTTAAGATTTGCCGATGACAGTTTTGTTTATTTAATCACAAGAGGAATTGCAAAAGATGATAGAAAATTTGAATGCCCGAGCAATGTAGTACTGAAAATAAATATGAGTAAAACTAAGATGATATGCAATGAAAATCCAGAGAGACAACCAATAAGGGTTATGGATGAACCTCCAGAGACCATGATTGAATATGATTATGTACTTAGGACATGAGACCAAAATTAAAAAAAAGAATAACATGGGACAGAGAACATTTGTTTAAGAAAATGAGATTATGAAACGTAAATGCCACTTTCTCTAAAAAGAAAAGTACTTGATGAAATGGTCTTACCAGTGTTAACTTAAGCATCAGAAACTCAGAGCCTTATTAAATCCTTAGAACATAATTAGTTAGAACTCAAAGAGGTATTAAAAGAATAATGATGAGATTAACAGTAAGAGACAGAAAAAGAGCAACATGGATAAGAGAGCAATCCAAGGTATAGGATATCCTAATATGTAAGAAAAGATAGTCTGAATTTATAATGAGAATGACAGATAATAGATGGACATTAAAAATAACTGAATAGGTTCCTAGATATTGTAGGGAAGGAAGAGAAGACGATGGACTGACGAACTAAGGAGATTTGCGGTATAAACAGACATTGTTTGCGAGGTGGTTGTTATGCACTAAAAGAGTTGTGAGTTGAATGCAAGTAAAGTTTATTCAACAGAAAACAAGCTTATATAAATGCAGTTACAAGCAATAATGTCACAAAAATTCAAACAAATTGAAACATGTGATAGCAAGTTTAAACAGGTTGTTCTATTATCAGTGTGGGAGAGAGTGAGAGATAAAAAAGCAATATCATTTCAGTGTATGAACATGTATAAAACAAGTGCAGTACATGGCTTCCCCACCCTCTTAAATAAGACTTTCTTGTGAAATAGGTCCCTCTGCTTTAGAGAGGCGAATTGTAGAAGATACGCAGGTTTTAGGTGATCAATGGAGACTATACTCTTTCTCACAAATGTTAATTAAGAAAGAATTTGGTGTGTGATGGATCACAAGGAAAGGTCTTATGTAAGGGGTTTGCAGTGTGTAAATCCTTATGTATGTATTGCTTTGCTCTGTTCATGTAAGTCTGGCAGCATGGAGTAATTTCTTCCAGACTGTGACGAAAGTGCTTGAGATTGTCGGAGGAGGCTACAGGTGGAAAAAATCAGCATGGACAAATAACGGGTTGCCACACACCATTCCAACTGCCGAGACATTGATGGCATCCTTAGGAGAGGTTCTTTATCCCAAGAGTACCCAGGGAAGCTGAGTAAAATAGTTGGAGTCATTGCAGTGGGACATCACAGCTGCTTCACAGCTGCTTTGAGTGTGCGATGAAAACTTTCAACTATTGCATTGGCAGCATGGTTGTAGGTGGTTGTCTGATGTAGGGTGATTCCCAGGAGATTCGCTACAATGTCCAAATTGAGATGTGAATGTGGTACTTCTGTCAGAAGTACCTGAGATTAAGGCATATGTACATGAGGCGGACATTGCAGTTTGCATGGGAATGGCTTCATGCCAACGACTGGAGGGGTTAGTGACAGTAAACAGGTAAAGATGTCCTTGTGATGTGGGTAGGGGACTTAATATGTCGATGTAATTTTTTTCAGAAGTACACTGAGGTTGAGGAAAGGTGCTCACTCCTGAATCCGTGTGTCAATGTAATTTTGAAGTTTAGAATGAAGTGCAGGCATGGACTCAATCCTTAGTATCCTCAGTGATGCCATGCCAATTGAACTTCATCTTTAGTAGTTGTGTTGTTGATCGGTGAGAGGGATATGAGAGGCTATGGATGAAATCAAATATTTAGCGGTGTGTGGGAGCTGGTATCCATGGCTGCAGTCGACCAGTACTGACATTACAGAAGAGTCGTCAAGGCCGATGTCTTCCCAATCGAGGGATGTACAGGATGTCCTACATGCTTGGTACTCTATATTTTTTTGTTAGGCTTCTGCTAAGGTGTTGTAATCCAATCCAAGATGAATGGTAGCCAATGTGTTTCCTGACAGGGCATTGGCCATGGGTTTCATTTTCCAAGGGACGTGTTGAAGTGTGCAGTATGTATTCATCCTCGGCGGAGAGATGTTGACGTTGACGGGGTTACTAGGCCTCGGACTATTAAGTGAATGCAAAGGGGGTACCGTCTAAGAGGTGGTGAAAGTGATGGATAGCCAAATGCACCACCAGAAATTCGCAGTCAAAGGTAGAGTAGCTGGATTTCACCTTGGACATTTTTCTACTAAAGAAGGCCAATGGGTTGTGCAGCCGGTTGACCACCTGCTCAAGTGAGGGCAACAGAGGTTGATAGGGTATTCTTTATGTTGCAGAAGGCCACTTCTTGAAGAGGACCCTACTTCAGGTCTTTTGGCTTGCCCTTGACGGAGGCGCAGACAAGTGCAAGAGTGATGGCAATGGATAGCAGGAGCCGGTGATAGTAGTTTATCAGGCCCAAGAATTCATGCAGTGCTTTGATGGTCGAGGTCGTGGGGAAATTTTGAACAGCTACTACCTTCTCAGGGCAGTAGTGGACACCTTCAGGAGTGATACGGTAACCTAAGAACGATACTTTGTTGGTGGTAAGTCCTATCTGTCGTAGGTGACGAAGATGTATCTCTTTGGCGGCAGAGGACACAAGTATGTCGTCCACGTAACATATGCTGTAGGGTAAGTTTCCACAGGTCCATAAGGCATTGAAAAGAGGAGCTAGAATTACAAAGGCCAAAACAGAAATAATTGAAGGTGTATGAGTGATCCATTTCTGTCTAGATACCTGTAATCCACACAAGGGCTCAGGGAGCCATCCTTCTTCAAGAAGATGTGTAAGGGCAAAAACTGTGGGCTTGAGGCCTTCTGGCAAAGGTCTATTTCTTCCATTTTGGCAAATGTTTGTTTAGTGGCTGCCAAATAATCTGGGGCCAGACGTCTGAATCAGGCAAACACTGAGGGCGCATTCATCTTGATATGGAGCCGTATGCATTTGAAGACTTTCAAATACGACCTGAGGAGGTGACATTAGGCTTCCATACATGCGCTGATGTGGAGTGCGAGGTCAGAGGTGATGAGTTTAAGAGGTGTGTCCGAGCAAAAATCCGCATTGACTAATATTTGATGCTCCATATCAGCCAAGAGGTGGAAATGTATGCGGAAATTCTCACCGAGTTGTGGCAATGTTATGTCAGCTACAAGGAATTTCCAATGGTATTTACCACAACCAAATGATAGTGTGAGTATCTCGTAACTGTGGGTAGGGATCTCGGATCCATTGGCAGCTACCATGTGAACGTCAGCAGGCTCAGAATGACTACATCGTATCCTTGGGAGTTACCTTGGTTGAATATTAGTGACAGGGTACACCACTGCTGCAAGCGTCTGTGAATTACTTCGCAGCAGCCACGAATCTGGAGTGGTAGCAGTAGAACTGTGGCTGAGGGACATCAATAAATAGCTGGAGAGGTTGTTAGTTGGGGCGTGTACAAGGGGTGGCATATGTGGATGGTAGGCGTTTTGTTGACACTCCAATTTGTTATAGGGTGGCCGTCTGTTTCTTACTGCATTCACGTCAGCTTTGGTCAGTGTTTTGTAGCTGTCATCTTCATCAGGAGTGGAGGTGTTGATGAAGGTCTTGAAGGTGGTGAAGTAGCTGTCCATATGGGTAATAGCTTTGGTTATCAGATCCTTCATGGGCAAGGTATCGACATCAGGGATTGCGGCGGGTACATGTTCGGGTGAGTATGGTACCCAAAGGGCACGAAGTAGGTTAACTTTTTGAGGAGAGACATCTGCGGCAAGTTGAAAGCAAGTGATACTGGTCATTTACCTGAGGGCAAGTGAAGCCTTCTGGTTCCCCAACAGTTGTTGAGAGGCAGTATATTTTGAGGGCATCAAAAGATATTGGGGCGTCCCCTTGGTCGCAAAGCCAATCAGAATTTTCTGGAAAGAGTCCTCAGCAATTGCCGAGAGGACATAATATGCTTTGCTGTTTCATCGAGTCATGTCTTTGATACAAAACTGAGCTTCGGCACCCTTCAACCAAGCGTATGCTTCTCTGTTGGATAAGATTGGCAGTTTCAATGATGCAGCGTAGGTCGAATAATCAGGATCAGTGTGCAGCATTGTAACAAGGGAAGGGCATAGTGGTGAGCAAAAAAAAAAGACAGTGAGGAGCTGATCACTCTGAGTCACCAATGTTCGAGGCAGTTAAATCCTAATGGAGAGGCGACCTGAAGGTAAGTAAAGTTTATTCATCATATGATAAACTTATATACATTTATTTCGAGCACAAGCTTATATACATTTGCAAGCAAGATTATCATAAAAATTCAAACAAACTAAAATTTGAGAGGGCAATCTTAAACATATTTTGTTATCAATGTGGGAGATAAAAAAGCAATAACATTACATTGTATGAGCTTGTATGAAACATGTGTGGTACAATTAAAAAATCATAAAGGGACATGATTTGAAGGCTATTTCTGAGGCCTATATTCTGCAGAGATTTTGAGGCATAAACAGTATTTTTGGGATATCCCCATAGAAATAAATCCAACAGCAGGAGGTCTAGGGAACGTATAGGAAATTCAACGCTACCTCGTCTCCCAATCAATTTGTTTGCATGTGTTACATTGAGGCAAGCCCGTATATCACAACAGTAGTGGGGAGTAGCTCCATCTTGGTGGAGGTAAATCTCCTTTTTATAGGGATATCTCAAAGATAGAATTTACACAGCAAAGCCAGCAACAATCGATGATTTGAAAAAGGAAATACAAAGGCAATGTCTTGCAATTCCTAATGAAATGTCTGACCATGTTGTCGAATCGATTGTTGTATTTTATTACCTTTGGTTGGAAAATAATGGAAACTAGTTTGAACATTTCTAAACACGAAGGAATGAGAGAGAACATTGAAAAATTCTAAATGATATTGAATAACAATTTTCACATTTTAATTTCCTGAATTTGATTTAGCTCCTTCAAATTGTAACTATGTTAATAAACTCCTACATGAACACAAAATGCATGAGTACTGGGAAGTCATAGATTGAGTAATATTTTTGGACACCCTGTGTGTAAATATATATATATATATATATATATATATATATATTATATATATATATATATATATATATAATTATACATACATATATATATATATAATATATATATATATATATATATATATATACAGTATATATATATATATATATATATATATATATATATTTGTAGGTGGGGATACTTTAACCAAGTGTATGGTTTTGTGTATCGCCATACAGAAAGGCTGGACTAGTCCGGGACACCCATAATAGGTTGGTTTGCTGTGCGCACTCACACAAAAATCTCACACCATCACCAATCTGCACTCTCCAGTGTGGTTATGGCTTCATTTATTGTATGTATATATATATATATATATATATATATACAGCTGGCAAATTACATAAACTCCTGAGCTCCAAACTCACCTGTTTATTTTCACGTAAATCTAATACCCGAGCCCTGAGAATATTATGCAACTCCCAGATGGCAATTTACAAAAAAAAAAAAAGATTATCCAAAGGTCTCTTACTTAACACTCGAAACAAAACTCGGTGATTATTTGATTTGAACTATTCAAAACAACCTCTTACTTCGGTTGTTAGTCAAGGATTACGAATAAGCACTATACGAAATATTGGTGATAGAAATGATAAACACTTTAAAAAGATAAATATATTCTATAAAAAGTTACAACAATAATGCAAAAGGATCATCATCAAAATTAAATTACTCAAAACATTAAATGTGAACAAAACATTAGATTAAGACAAAAGATGGGCTCTGAAAAAAAAATTTATACAATCACTTGTTGCACTGGAAACTAATTTATAAACATACTTAATTTGGATAATAAGTGAAAATAGTTAACATTTAGCACTCTAATGATTAAACACTAAATGGAATTTACATAAATATAACTGTTAAACTTACATTTCTATGGTTTACATATGAGGTTACTGAACAGGTAGACAAAATAAATACACTTCACTGTTTAACCTAAACTCACAGGGCCAGCTACAAAAATATATGTTAAACAAGTACTTACATGAACACAATACACTTTAAATAGTATTCAATGGATTCGTTAACGTTTGAACACACTTCATACGATATATGTTGTATAGAAATTGTTAACCACGTTTTGAGAGGGCACACACTTGATGTACTTGAGAGGAGAAAGGGCGTTGGCTCTTTCAAAGGGATTAGTTGAATCTCTTCTGAGGCTTACGATATCCTAGGGGCATATATATATATATATATATACATACATACATACATATATATATATATATATATATATTGATTCAATACTTCTAGATAATTCTAGTAGAGGATTCTTGTGGCTTAGGGGCAAGGCTCTAGCAGCGAGGTTGCCAACGTAGAAACTTGAATAGGGGAACAAACCTTGCTTGCAAGGAAACACTCTCTCAGTTAAATCCGCCCACCTCCCTCCTCGAAACAGTAACAAAAGAGTAAGTCTATTTCAAGAATTTTCAGGTTCATTCTAACCACGTGGGAATATAAACATGACGAAATACCTTGTGTTCATACCTCGTATTATTACCTCGTGTGTGATACAGCATACCTAAACAATATTATATGAGACTTCGTAACAAAATACGTGAAATAAAAAGTTAATTCTTAGAAATAACGTAAATTTACATATACTGAAATAACATGAAAAATACATTTAAATGAATGACGAAAGTCTTATGTATTTTTCATACCTTTACTTAAACTTACGTAACAGAGACCAGCCTTCTTAGATACACAAAGGAAATACATGAATGGAATATTTACTGTATACTTGACCAGGTTCGTAAGAATATATATATATATATATATATATATATACCAAATCCATTGAAGTGGTTTTAACATTATTTCGTGGCTTTAAACATATATACATATACACACATACACATACACACGCACACACACACACACGCATATATATATATATATATATACATACATATATTTGTATACACATATATATAATATATATATATATATATATATATCTATATCTATATATATATATATACAGTACAATATAAATATATATATATGTATATATATATATATATATATATATTATATATGTATATATATACAGTATAAATATATATATATATATATATATATGTACATATATATATATATATATATGTATATATATATATATATTTATACTGTACTGTATATATATATATATATATATAAATGTATATATATATATATTATATATTATATATATAATATATTATATATATATATATATATATACAGTACAGTATAAATATATATATATATATATATATACAGTATAAATATATATATATATATATATACAGTATAAATATACAGTATATATATGTATATACTGTATATATACACACACACAAATATATATATATATATATATATATATACAGAAGTATATATGTATTTATATAAACTATTATTATTATTATTATTATTATTATTATTATTATTATTAATATTTTGAAAGTTTACTGAATATTGAGGATAATAGGGAGGCAGATATAATTGCTGTTGCAGGTGTTGAGGTGCCGGTGATGGGATATGAGAATGAGAGAGATATTACGATAGAGGAAGTGAGGAGAGCACTGGATGAAACGAGAGTAGGAAAAGCATCTGGTATGGATGGTGTGATAGCTGAGATGTTGAAGGAAGGGGGTGTGACTGTACTAGAATGGTTGGTGAGATTGTTTAATATGTGTTTTGTGTTGTCATGGTACCAGTAGATTGGGTTTGTGCATGTATTGTACCACTATATAAGGGTAAGGGAGATGTGCATGAGTGTTGTAATTCAAGAAGTATTAGTTTGTTGAGCGTAGTTGGAAAAGTGTATGGTAGAGTAATGACTAATAGGATTAAGGATAAAACAGAGAATGCAATCTTAGAAGTACAGGGTGGTTTTAGAACAGATAGGGGTTGTATGAATCAGATTCTTACAGTTAGGCAGATATGCAAGAAATATTTAGCAAAAGGTAAGGAGGTGTATGTTGCGTTTATGGATCTGGAGAAAGCGTAAGATAGAGTTGATAGGGAAGTAATGTGGAAAGTGATGAGGTTATATGGAGTTGGTGGAAGGTTGTTGCAAGTAGTGAAAAGTTTCTACAAAGGTAGTAAAGCATGTGTTAGGATAGGAAATGAAGTGAGTGATTGGTTTCCGGTGAGAGTGGGGCTGAGACAGGGATGTGTGAATTCACCGTGGTTGTTTAACTTGTATGTTGATGGAGTGATGAGAGAGGTGAATGCTCTAGTGCTTGGACGAGGATTAAAACTGGTAGACGAGAATGACCATGAATGGGAGGTAAATCAGTTGTTGTTTGCGGATGATACTGTCTCTGGTTGCAGACACAGAAGAGAAGCTTGACTGATTAGTGACAGAATTTGGAAGGGTGTGTGAGAGAAGGAATTTGAGAGTTGATGTGGGTAAGAGTAAGGTTATGAGATGTACGAGAAGGGAAGGTGGTGCAAGGTTGAATGTCATGTTGAATGAAGAGTTACTTGAGGAGGTGGATCAGTTTAAGTATTTGGGGTCTGTTGTTGCAGCAAATGGTGGAGTGGAAGTAGATGTACGTCAGAGAGTGAATGAAGGTTGCGAAATGTTGGGGACAGTTAAGGGAGTAGTAAAAAATAGAGGGTAGGGCATGAATGTAAAGAGAGTTCTATATGAGAAAGTGATTGTACCAACTGTGATGTATGGATCGGAGTTGTGGGGAATGAAAGTGACGGAGAGACAGAAATTGAATGTGTTTGAGATGAAGTGTCTAAGGAATATGGCTGGTGTATCTCGAGTAGATAGGATTAGGAACGAAGTGGTGAGGGTGAGAATGGGTGTAAGAAATGAGTTAGCAGCTAGAGTGGATATGAATGTGTTGAGGTGGTTTGGCCATGTTGAGAGAATGGAAAATGGCTGTCTGCTAAAGGTGATGAATGCAAGAGTTGGTGGGAGAAGTACAAGAGTAGGGCCAAGGTTTGGGTGGATGGATGGAGTGAAGAAAGCTCTGGGTGATAGGAGGATAGATGTGAGAGAGGCAAGAGAGCGTGCTAGACATAGGAATGAATAGCGAGCGATTGTGACGCAGTTCCGGTAGGCCCTGCTGCTTCCTCCAGTGCCTTAGATGACCGCGGAGG
>NC_090732.1:50009039-50019039 GCF_036898095.1 Palaemon carinicauda | reverse complement strand
GCAGTGGATTAGAAACGGCTGCATTTGTGTTTGTTGTTGTATATATATATATATATATATATATATATATATATATATATATATATATATATATTTATATATATATATATATATATATATATATATATTTTTTTTTTTTCATACATATATATAGCTATACAGGTATCTTAAAAATGTTTTCGTCACTGTTCTTAGAAAATTAGAATATGATCAGAAGTGTTCTTAAGTCAACTAGTAGTAGTAGAAATACATTTCAAGTGTTCCCGAGGTTAACATTGAAATTAACAAGAAACACAAACAAGGTCTATTAATTGTTCTCTTATATTTGAACCGTGATGCTGAAAAGAAAGTAAAAAATAACCTAATTCTGGGCTTTAATAGAAGGAACACAAATATGTGAAAAAAATAATTATTTATCCTCATATTTTTAGGCATATTATCTTTAACTTTAGGTATTAAGTTTCTTTTTAGCTTTTTAGAATTGCTGAAAAGTTTACTCGTGAGATTTCCATACTTTGGCCCATACTTTGTTCAGCGTGTCCTAGATGAGCAAAATCTAACTTCTTATTTTGATTTATACAGAACTCATATCAAAATAGCGGTAAACAGCGACAAAGAAAGGTCAGTGGAGGTGGCTCTCAGAAAGCGACACGAGTCTTACGACCCAATAACCAAGCAAGGAAATATAGGCCTCCTGAAGTTAAAATCTCCCCTTATCTTTGATGGTAAGTTAATGGGTCAAGTTTCAATATTATGTCAGAAGCTTATTATCAGTAAATTGTGGACCGTAGTTTCGACTTATGATGACTATTTGTCATATAGCTGGTTTTATAAAGGGTTTTATCGCATTTTTTTTTGTCTTCAAGTTAATATTTAAGTATAGTATTATTAATGAATATTTTTCCATCAGTTTTCCTCATTTCAATGAAAGCTTGAATATTCTTCGATCCATTATTCTAGGACCTCATGAACTTTTTATTTTTCAGACTTTGTTCAACCTGCGTGTTTGCCTTCTTCTACAGAAATAGATCACCATACGATGATGTCCATCAGTATTCAAGTGCAAAGTGAGTCACTCTTTTTAATATGAGAGATAAATACTATTTGTAGAGAAAGGAAATGGCTTGTAACATGAGGTAGAATTTAGAAACAGGTGTAAAATTAAGTGCGGAAGGAGTAAAAATTGTATTAATAAGTGTATGTGGTTCAGGAATGGAAAAGAATGAGAGTTATAAAAATATTTCTACGAGAGTTATGATTTAGCTTTTTTGTGCAGGGTCTATGAATTTTTGACAAAATTCTACCCTCCACTGTTGACAGTACTTCCAGACTATACCATCTACCACATAGTGCTATGAGTTTAATTAATTCCAACAATCATGTCTTCTTTTCCATAAGGTTTAATTCCTAACAATGACCTAGACATTTTATTATCACCGTTTCTTCTGTTTCTTAGTTTATTTACTCGTTTGTTTGTGAGCAAAATTACACAAAAACTTCAGTATCGATTTTGAACAACTTAATAGTCATGTTGGATCTGACTCAGATATGAATCTTTAACATATTGGGTAAAATATATGAAATTACAAGTACGTAGCAGTACTTTGAAAATAACCGCAGTGTTAAGTAAATGACAAATACGTTTTCTTAGTTTATTTATTTTGTCTGAGAACAGCATTACGCACAAACTGCACAACTAATTTCAACGAAACTGGTTGGACATGAGGGGTATGACCAAAGGACAAATACATTAGATTTTGAAGTGAACACATCTAATACAAGTATGCAGTAGAGTTAAATAGCAAAATAAGACTGCTTGACATAGTGAAGGCATCCTCTCTATTGAGTGCCCATCTAGTTCATACTATGACCAAATTGTGAAATAAAAAATAATGTGACCATTTCTAGGTACCTTATAAAAATAGGATTAGATAACTTAAGAGTTATTAAGCCAGAAGTATTTGCCAGGATAAAGAAAATACTACCAATATCTTCACGATCAAGGTTAAATAAAGAACTATTCATCAAGTGAAGCCAAAAACCTAATCAAATAATTTCATCTTTATGAAAAACGGAATAATGTGTAGTGGTGTCTTTTAATTTGGAATGTAAGTGACAGCTATCTGATCTAACAAAAGAAAGTATCAATTTGTTTATGTTAAAAAATGTAAACTTGATAGTAAGTATCCAGCCATTTATATTACTGATTTGTTCTAGAAAGGCTATCTATTTAAGGGAATATTGTATTAATGTTCATGAAGTTCATGGCAAAAAGTTATAGTTGTGAATGTGTAGAATCCAAGAGCGGAAAAGTTGGAGAGCGAAAGTTTGAATTTCTGCTTGGGTGGAATTGAAGAATAGGAAATGGTAGTAGTGCTAGGGGACATAAATGCAAAGGCATATGACAGTGAAAATAATCAATACAGTGACTTTAATAGAAGAAGTAGTTAGAAGATTGAATGAAGAGAAAATAGATACAATATGGGCAAAAATACAGATAGTGTCTTATGGTATAGAATAACACGAAGATTGCTTAGAAGCAATGACTGGTCAGATAAGAAGATTAAAAGGATAAAAAATTATGCACTTATTAAACTTTCCACATCGATCGAGCGAATATTTTGTGGTTTTGTTAAATTTGGAATATAGATGCAAAACAATAACATGCGATAGTATGTGAAGTAAATTATTTAGTATGTTATTAGGATAATATGAGATTCAATAACCGAAAGAAACATATCATTATTATTATTATTATTATTATTATTATTATTATTATTATTAGCTAAGCTATAACCCTAGTTGGAAAAGCAAGAGGCTATTAACCTAAGGACTCCAACATGGAAAAATAGCTCAACGAGGAAAGGAAATAAGGAAATAGATAAACGATATAAGAAGTAATGAAAAATTGAAATAAAATATTTTAATGACGAAGGAAGGTTTCCAAAGGAATAGCCGCAATGAAAGATTGAACTACTCCATAAGGGGAAATGTAATCGGAGATTAAGAAGTATAGGGGCTTTATATTGCTCACGGAAGGTGAACGCTAGGTTCTAGATTGAGAATACAAGACAGAGGGAAAAAGGACAGACAGGGGAAAATAGTGTATGTTTAGATAAAAAAGGAGTTTGAACAAAGCTTTTACTATGGAATCGTCATGTATGGAGTTTGAAAATAAAATTGGAAAGTCGTACGATAGAATTGATAGCGACACGGTAAATGTAGCCGTGGATATATAGCATGGATGATGAGTTGTATTAAGTATTTAAAAGTGTATTATCATTATTATCAATAGCTAAGAAACAGGCCTAGTTAGAAAAACATGATGCCACAAGGACAAGTACTCCCTCAAGGAAAATAGCCCAGTGAGGAAAGGAAATAAGTAAACTATATATGAGAAGTAATAAATAAAAGAAATATCTTAAGATACGTAACAATATAAAAATAGACCTGTTTTATATAAAATATAAGAAACCTATGTCAACCAGTACAGCATAAAATCATTTGCTGCAAGTTTAAACTTCTGAAGTTCCACCGATTGCACTGCGAAATTAGGAAGATCATTCCACAATCTGTTCATAGCTGGAATAAAACTTCTAGAATACTAAGTAGCGTTGAACCTTATGATGGAGAAGCTAATACTGGTAGAAATAAATTCATACCTAGTACTACTGTATGTACAGGATGGTACATTTTGGAAAGATCAGAATGCACAAGATGGTCAGAATTATGAAAAATCCTACAGAACGTGCTTAAAGCACTAACTGAACGATGGTGCCAGAGATTAATATCGAGATCCAGAATAACAAATTTGATAGACAGCAAGTTTCTGGGCAACAAATAAAGAAGAGATGATTCAGTAGCAGAAGACCAGACAGGAGAACAATTGAAAGAATAGCATATTTTCTTTGGGATAAATTGATCAACGAAAATCTGAAGAGACTTTCTCAATAAGCATTTTTTTGTGGAATTAAAGAGGAAACAGGCCAAATGTGTTTCTAAAATGTAAAAATACAATAAAGAATCACACCTAAAATTTTAAAGAGTTGTATATAGTTAAAAAAACATAATCAATGCAAAGAGGTCGATGTTGACGAGCCACTGTCCGATGACCTCACGATCATACGTTGAGTTTTGCTTGGGTACAACTTCATGCCCCATAATTTGCAGCATACATTAATTTAAGCTAGATTATTGAGGGATTCAGCAACCATAAGTCTACATTTAAGAAAGAGAATTGATGCAAAGGGAGTAGCATCATCTGCATATGCAACGAGGTTGTTTTCTATGCATAAATAGTATGAAAAGCAATGGACTGAGAACACTACGCTGAGGAACACGCATATTACATACCTTTACTCGCTACGATGCACAACTTAAGACTTTGGAAGTAAAGTATGACTTATGGGGATAGGAGAGTTATGGGTGTAAACATGGGATATAAGAAAATTTTATATTATGTTCTCTTATCTTTATGGATTAAGCAATGGAAGGTGTAAGAGATAGGACAGTAATATTTGGTATAAAATGATAACAAATGAAAACATTGCAAAATTTGTAAGGTAATAGAGAATTTATACAATAAATGAAGAGGAACTTCAATAAGTGGATGTTAAGATTATGTTTTAACAGTTACAAAGATTTAAATTACAAGTTAGCAGTTGCAAAACTATAAAAGGACATTACAATTACAAACTAAGGATATGAATAATAATGTCATTAAATTTACAAAAATGTCATGAGATAATACGACTGGGCCAATGAGGTATAATCAGGTACTTACCACTACGGCTACCACTGAAATTTGAGGGTGGGGGACTTGTAGAGGTATTGAACATAGTATCTGGAAGTGTGAGGAAGGCATTGACACAACAGTTTCTTGTGTCAGACAAGAAGAGGGCCACCTCGCAGATTATGCACATCCAGTAGGTACAGTGGATATCATCCTTCCTATAGCATTATTTGCAGGTCTGCCTATTGGTAACAAAAATGATGTCATGCCGTTGGTTACCATATGGCAGGTGGGTCTTCTGGTACTTTTTTAGCACTGCTATAGACTCATAGTGCACAGAGACATGCCTTAACCGTGGTGTGATGGTTTTTTGACACCATGAACACCTTGAAGTATCAAGCCTCAAGTTCTTGAAAGGGGTGGGCTTGTCCTTCAGATATTTGTAGTCTCTCAAGTAGAGTAGTCATGCATTAAAAAAACAGAGGTCCAGGGTGTAGCCAAACAGCTTGATTTACCAATCTTGCCCCCATAGGAGTGTTATATAGATAAGTCAGCATGTCAGACTTTTTAATGATCCCCATCTACCTATTGTATTCCTTGATGACATAGGGATTGGGCACCTCCAGCGTCTTCTTTTGTTATTTGTAATAGTGCTAAACGTTCTTCAATGGCTTCAACCCAATATCTGAACAAAGGATGGCGTCATTACTGTTGTTCTTCCATCTCATGATAAGAATCCCATTAGTTGAGTAGGCTTCATATTTCCTTCATGGTACAGCCTTCTTCTCCATCTCCTTGACAGACGTTTAGTCTTGACATGGATGATGACAGTTTTGCTAACCTGGAGGGCATACGACTTCTGAAGTTATGTGGATGACTTGAGAAGATGTTATTTATAAAATCATCAGTTGCCCTGCAGAACAGTTTGTATCCCCATCTAGCTGGCTTGTCCTGGATGTACCAGCATAGCGAGTCTTCTCTTATCCTCTTGTAAACAATCATTACATCATAGGCTAATTGTGATGGAGTCTCAGCAATCTTCTCAAACTGCCCATTGGCAGATGAGAAGAATCTCGAAGAATCAGTGTTTAGTGGCCCGAGCATTTTCATTATTGTTAAACCAAAATCGGTTTAAGGACATTTCCTCTGTCTGCTGTGAGATTCTTTTCATTACCTTCACCACCTTCGTTTCGGCAAAAGTTATTTTTTGATAGGCTATGTTTCCATTTTTGTGTGTTTGTAATTTGCATAACTCAAGATCTATATGATTGAATCTCATGAAATATGGTGAGATGATTGACAATGATCCAAGGAAAATTTGATTAGATTTTGAGAGTGATTGGGTCAAAAGTAAAGGCCAAGGTCACGAAAAGGTAAAAGACGAATCACAAAACTCAAAAACTGTTTGACCGAAATTTGGTGAGCTGGTTGGCTTTGATTCAAGGACAATTTGATTAGATATTGGGAGTGATTGAGCCATATGTCAAGGTTTGGTCTTGAAAAGGTAAAACAGGTGTTTGGGCTATATCGTTGTCAATTTCTATCTTATCTGCATGAAACCAGTGTCAGAATATACATAATTAAATGGACTATCATGTGATATATAACATGATATAGTGATGTCATTACCATTTCTTTGTGTATTTATTTGTTTGTGTGTCTGTCTGTGTGTTTTTGATTTGTATAACTCAAGGACTATTTAACAGAATCTCATGAAATTTCGTGGGATGATTGGCCTTGATCGAAGGACAATTTGGTTAGATTTCGGGAGTGATTGGAGCAAAGGTCGAGGCCAATGTCGTGAAAAGATAAAAAAAACGTCTCTTTGCAATATCATGGCCAATTTTTATCTGATTTGTGTGAAACTAGTGCCAAATTATAAATAATTCAGTTGCCTATCTTCCGATAAATGTGTTTTCTGATGAAATACCCACAACTTCATCAGTTTTCTTAGTGACAAAGATGACAGTGGCGAAGGTATGCACTCTACCGAGTGTCCCTTGTATTAGTTGACCTGCATTCCTCAATGCTTGGCAGCCACGCCACACCCATGTAGATGTGATAGGAGTGGAGAAGGCATTATTACGAGGACAGCTATCAAACAACTAACTTTATTTAAAGAGAACATCGATATTTATAGGTCCTCAAGGGGTAACATAATGGGGCTAATTGCAAGTTTATATTCAAGTGTTTTTGTCAATAAGATTGAAATTGGCATAGAAATAGAGAATATATTAACCAAATGATAATAGAGTTGAAATTACCTTGCTACGACAATGGAGGATGCAGTGTAGAAGAAAATGTAGATAGGGCATACTTCTTCTTTTGTATGTGAGTGTATTGCTGCATGTGCTTTACATGGTCGCTCCTCCTGAAGCAGAAATTCACGTGAAAGTGGGTGACTTTCCTTATAGAGTCGTACTGTTGGCCCGTCGTCTTGCAGGAGATACGCAGGTTTTAGGCATTCAGTGGCAATCCAATCCTCTTTTCCGAAGAAGAAACTTTTGGAGTATGACAAATAACAAGGAATGGGGTGCAAGCAGTGGCTCACAAGCGTCGGTGTACATGAAGACTTGTATTGTGGTATGTAGGTCTTTTGGTTTGTGCTGCTTTGTTGGGGGTTTGTAAGCCTGATGGCAGATGATAAATTTTTGCACAAAATGACGTTGGGGGTAGAGATCTTCGGAGGAGGTGGTGGAAGAAAATAATATTGCAGGATGAGCAACTGGTCACCATATGCCATTTCATTAAATGAAACATCAATAGTGTCTTTGGGAGTGGTTTTCAGTCCGAGGAGAACACAGGGAAGTTATGCAAACCAGTTGGAGTCGTTGCACCAGAACAACAAAGCTGCTGAAAGAGTACAATGGAAACTTTTCACCATTCTATTAGTTACAGAGTTGTAATCTTTAGTATGATGTAGGGTGATGCCAAGAAGATGCCCTAATAATGTTTACAATTCAGATGTAAAAGTGGTACCCTTGCTGGAAGTAATATGCTCTGAGAGGCTGAATATTTTTATCCTTCCGGAAAGTAAGGCAGCAGTATATAAATGCATGTTGTATCTTACATGGTGATGTCTTTAGGCCAGCAAGTGGAATGATCAATGATTATGAAAAGATAACAGTGTCCTTATGACGTGAGTAGGGGGTCAACCACAGCAGCGTGAATGTGGGCAAAATGACGTTGAGGTTGATAAATGTGTCCACACCTGAATCTGTGTCTAGATGCACTTTTGAAGTTTGACATAAAATACATGCATGAACCCAATCCTTGCCCTCATTAGTAATACCATGCCATATGAACTTCAACTTCAGTAAAAAGGAAGTAGATTAGCATGAGGGCTGTGAGAGGTCATGGACCAATTGAAACACCTGTTAGGGCAAGAACTCCTGCAGTGTTTTGATGGTTGATGATGTCGGAACTTCTGTAATACTAATATCTTCTCAGGGAGGGGTGAACGCCTTCCAGAGTGATGAGATTATCCAAGAATGCCACTTTTTTAGTACCCGATTACAAGGCTGTTATGCTGCAGGGAGTCGTGGACGACATGTAGGTGACGAAGGTGGTCCTCTTTTTAGGGGGAAAATATTTGTATATCATCTATATAACATACAAGGAAAGTTTCCTAAGGTGCCATTCATGAGCCGTTGAAAGGAATGTATATGTGCCAAAGAGGATGGCAGTGACAATCTTGGGGACGTCTTCAGGGTTCATGGGCACCCCATAGTACCCCTTCAGGAATTTAAGGGTCAAAATTTTTTAGCACAGTGATATTGGGGAGGGGTTAGTGATCTGGTCCCGTCTGCATTTTAAGACACATGTAATCCCCAAAAGGTCCTAGGGATCCATTCTTCTTTAGAACAATGAGTAGTGGGGTGGCCATGGAAATGAGGCCTTTTGAAAAGGTCCATTTATTCAAGATTTTTCTCATATGCAAAGGCTCTGAAACTTCCACTGGAATTATGAGGCTTATTGGTAATTACAAATTACTCCAATTAAATTTTAATGAAATTTTGTGCTGATTATTTTAAAACCTTCTTATTCCATTTCGGCAAATGAGCATTTAGCAGTGGCCAAACTGTAGAGGCTCTCTGTCATGATATGGTGATGATACATTGCTTACCGGGAACCATGAAAGTTTGGTGTAGTTCTGGACGGAATACATAAGAATAGGAGTTGAGCTTAGGGATCCGTGGGTGTGATGAGAGGAAGGTCAGAGGGAGTAGGTTATAAAGGTGTGGATGTGTGAGAGCTTGTGTTGAGTAAGCGTTGCTGTGCTATGTGAACCAGGAGGTGGAAATTGGGGAGTAAATCTGCACCGGGGAGAGGCAGAACGTAGGCCATGATGAAATTTCATCAGTATGTGGTGCCCTCAAACATCAGCGTTGGTGTCTCATAGCTGTGGGTGAGGATAGCAGATCTGTTGGTGGGCACCAGTCAGACATCAGATGCCTTGGAATGATGGGGTCGCTCCATTGAGAGGGAATAGGGGAGAAGAAAACATCAGGCACCTGTATCTACAGAAAAGAGCACATTAGATCAAGAATCATGTAAAAAGAAGAAATTGATTAATGGGACAACCACTGCCACTTATACTTTTTTGACCATTGACATCTAGCAACAAATTTCTTTGTAGCAGCCCTAAATCTGGAATGGCAGTAGCACAACTGAGGTTGAGGGTCATCATCCATTGACTGTTGAGTGAGGGTTTTGGTTGGGTGTGGCATGGGCCGTTGATTGGGGCACGAGTGTGGGGTAGAATAGGTTGGTGTTGCGCCGCATCATCGATGGCCAGACATGTTACGAATTGGTGTCCTACAGCATTTACCTGAGCTTCAGGTCCCCTTTGTCAAGAGTGGGGTTGTCTATGGAGTTTTTAAAGGTGGGGGAATTGGCTATCCGTAAGGGCATTGACTTTAGTCTTCAGATAGTTCATGGGCAAGGTGTCAACAATGGGAAGGGCGGCTCACACAGGTTCTGGCAGGCATTGTACCCAAAGGGCACGTAGTAGGTTCACTTAACAAGGAGAACCATTTGTAGCAGGCTGAAGGAGCGCAATACTGATAATTTTTTTATCATAGAATTCTTGTTGAAAGGGATGAAAAATCTCTGCTACTCTGGTTGCTTGTGAGGGTGAGTACTGCTACAGGAGTTATGATTTGAGGACATCATACTGTATGGGGGCACCTCCTTCCTTGCAAAGGCAGTCTGAGGTTTCTGGGAAGGAGCCATTGGGAACCGCAGCGAGGATGTTGTCATCTTTGT
>NC_090732.1:49999039-50001539 GCF_036898095.1 Palaemon carinicauda | reverse complement strand
TAGCCTTGTATAAACTCCTCTGCAATTTTTATCACTCTATCTCTATTGTTGATAACATTTCCAATTCATCCTTTAAAACAAACGTGTTGGCGCCCTGTTCCAAGTCTATTCTTTTCATCAATTTGATGCTTCCTCCTTTCTTTAGTGTTTCCTCAATTTTGGTCTGATTGTGTTTACTAATATCTTAGGTTTTGAGTTTGTTAATTGTTTTAGATAGTTCTGCCAATTTTATTTCATCTCTCTTAGATTTTACTCTCATTTCCAATCTTCTCTTTATCAGGTTTTGGGCCTTTTCTGACAGTTTTCCGCCAATCTCTTGTGTTAATTCTAATACAAAATTTCTTAAATTACTGTTCATTTCTTCTTTACTGGCTTTCATTTCATCATGTAGCTGGGAGTACCTATTTTGTTTTACTAAACTAAACTCGTCAGATTTTTCTCTTATCATAGGAGTGTTTATTTTCTCTCTTAAGATTAATGTTTCTCTCTTTTTTTAGATCTAAAACCAATTTTGCTTCTAATCATTCTATGATCTCTTGACTTTAACTTGTTTAACGCTGTTACATCTTTAACTAAATTAACTTTCTCACTGAGAATAAAATCTATTTCATTTCTGGTTTCTCTATTTTGGCTTCTCCATATCCATATTCAATGTTCCTTTTCATAAAAGAAAGTGTTCATGATTTTAAGATTGCTTCTTTCTGCAAATTCTACAAACATGTCTCCTCTAACATTCCTTGCGCCTTCTCCAAATTTACATACTGCTGATTCTCCTCTCCTCTTTTGACCTTCTTTAACATTGAAATCACCCAAAACAAATGTATATTAAGTCTTATGTTTTTCCATAGATATCTCCAAATGTTCATAAATACTTCATATTTCTTCCTTTGTATTGGGTGATGTTATTGCGTACTTTTGAAGGATTTTCAGTTTATATATATATATATATATATATATATATATATATATATATATATATATATATATATATATATATATATATGTGTATACAGATATATCTATCTATCTATCTATCTATCTATCTATCTATATATATATATATATATATATATATATATATATATATATATATATATATATATATATATATATATATAGATTACGAAGCTGTTAAAGAACTTATATTTTGCAAAAGTATCGTTAGAAAAAATTTCGGTGATAATTTTGAAAACCCCGGTATATTCAAACTGGATGAAGTCCTGGTAAACAACATTTTTAAGCAATAAGCTATCAAGAAATTGCTAATTTTTGTTCGGAACGTCATCACAGAGGATTCTTTATATTTCAAATTCATTTTACATCACTAGAGTTAGCGTGTAATAAAACCCCAAAAGCACCTGATCCATTCTTTGTTTCCTTTCTTTGCATGTATATATATGTATACATATGCATATATCCTTCATATTTTCAAATAGTGACCACAAGCAGACGTTGATATTGAATTGTCTCAACACTGGAAATAACCAAAGGGAACTTAATCTTATGGTAACCACTTCCACCTCTGCCAGGGTTCGAATCTATGGCTCTGAATTGAAACGATTCGGGATAATAAATCTACTAATATATACATACATACACACACACACACACATATATATATATATATATATACATATATATATATATATATATATATATATATATATATATATATATGTATATATATATATATATATATATATATATATATGTATATATATATATATATATATATATGTATATATATATATATATATATATATATATATATATATATATATATATATATATATATATATATATATATTGACGATCTATCGCTGAGGCATGCGATGTACATATTTGTGACTATGCTGGAGGAAGGATCAGAAAAACGAAAGTTTTGTACTAGCGCTTTCGTATTCTCATACCTCTTCAGGTCCAATTGATACAGAAAGTTATGAACAGAATCAAAGTCACCTCTGTGACAGCAGTAAACAAGAAATATTACAATAACATAAAAATTAGTACACAGCTAATTTAAAAATTACAGCTAGTTTAAAAATCAGTAAGTTTAAAAAATTACAGCTGTTTAAAAATGACAATTGTTTAAATGCATTGTTTATAAGTAGTTCATCAAGTTTATACATTCCTGGGCTATTGTTGATTAATTCTACACTGTTTTTCTTTATAATACATGATTCTATGATATTGCGTTTTGTTATGTCCTTACAATATAAAATTTCTTTTGCCCCTTTCCAATTAATGGTGTGATTACAGTTATTCATATGCTGAAACAAACTACTTGTTTGGTTCCCTGTTCGAACATTTACATCTATGTTGTTTTAGTCTTGTTACGAGGACTTTACCACTTTGTCCTACATATCTTCTATTGCATTGAATACATGGGATTTCATAAAAAGATCCATTGCTTTGTACAGGTGAATTTCTAATTAACATATCCTTTAATGTACTATTCTTAAAAATACCTTTAGCTGAATATTTCTTGCATATCTGCGTA
>NC_090732.1:49959039-49994039 GCF_036898095.1 Palaemon carinicauda | reverse complement strand
ATGGCTCTGCTGGCTGTAATTTAATATTTGCAGTTCCTTATTCCATCATCCTTGGGGAAAAATATTCACCTACTGGTAATGAGGGAAGAGTGAGGAGGCAAATCAGCCATATTGGAAAGATTGGATAATTTCTTCTGCTAGTGAAGAAGTGCTATGGAGATGGGAGTAGCACTTTATTCTAAGGCCACCTCTCCTGCAATTGCTTACCACGAGTGCTACCATGAAGGGTGCAATATCAAGATTTCAGAATACATACTTCTCAACAATGGGATCTTCTGCGGCTCTTCAATTTGCATTGGGATTTTAAGGATATGGCCTACTAACCCAGTAAGTTTCCTATGATTTTGTGGCATATGGTTCAACTTTGGTTAGGGGGTTATAATATTTGAAAAGAATATTAATTATCCTAGTCTTCAGCCCTAATTATAAATTTTCTATGGATTGTAAGCTCATTATAAAATTACTAGTGTTATTTCTAGCTTGATTCCAAATCTCTGTTTTGTGCATAGGATATTTAATTTAACATTACATAACTTAGGATTTTAGTGAGCCTAATTTTTTAATTTGTTACTAGGCTAGGTTACTTGTTTGCTGGAAGGTAGCCTAGTATCATCGACTTCAGATATCTTCTTGGTCTTGGCAAATTTATTTAGGTACCTAATTCAGTTATGTGTAATGTTATATTGGCATATTTGCATTTGATATTGATATATTATGTACCATTCATTATTGCTTATAAAGGGACTTTAGATAAATGTTATGTTAGGTTTTTGATGGAATTTTTTTTCGTGGTTTGCAGAATCCAGTTTTCAAAAACAGGCAAGAGTTGAGTGGGTTCTACCTCAGGCAGTCTCTAGTGATTGAGGATTCCACTTCAGCCATCATATTTCCATTGCTTTGCCATATTTAATATTCATTCAATATAAATAAAGAATTTAATATTTTTGATTTTAAAGTTTCTTTATCCAATATTGACATTAGTTGTTGTTACTCTGCTCTCGCTGCTCTTGTTATAAATTTTCATTCTGTTTTTTTGTTTTTGAAAGCCATTTAATCTTCAAGTATTTGCTGAGGTGTGATTATACATTACTATTTTCTCGTTATTAAATTAAAGTTCTTAACACCCATGACTTTGTTCATCTAACAGCAGTCAATCGTACCAGATGATATTTAAAGTTCCTCTGTGAAAGATAATTATAGCGTGGCGAGTGGTCAGATATGGCGCTACTGATGACACAGAATCTATTTTTGTTATGGCTCACCAAGCTACTATTCCTAGTTTTGCATACGTACCTTGAAAAATGTTGGCCGGTGCAGATGTATCTTTGGGACCACAGTGACCTCTTGTCTGGCTTTTATTTTAAGGTGGAACGTGTTACATGATCCTGCTCCAAGGTAATGGCACTGTTGTTAACATCCATTCCCCAGATCATGCTGTCATTAGCAAAGGTTTCCAGGTTAGGTGTTGTTTTGCATTTTTTGAGGTTGATTCGGTTTGATCATGAACGTCTTTTTAAAGCTGGTAGGCATTTAGTGGGCATTCTATAGTGATCTGCAAAAAAATTGTTTTGAATGTCTTTTGTCTGACATACAGATCACGTCACAAAGCCAGAACAGTGTTTTTTATTCATTACAGAATATGCTTTTGTGGAATATGGTTTTCCAAAGTTACGTCCATAATATGCTTCAAATAGAAATCTGAAAATAATACAGTTGCTTGCGATGGACACGAAATAGATTCCAGATCTCTGCACAATAGAAAAGAGTTCACATTCATACTGCCTTATGTATTTTGACTTTGGTAGTCAGTCTCTGGTGTTTATTCAGGAAATCTCTGGTCTTCAGTGCCCCAAGAGCATGTGAAACCCTGCTTATTTCTCTTCATTTCATCATCGTTGATACCACTGGGGGATAAAACAATGCTAACGGCATTTAAGAAAACGGCGCTATTCTCCTTTGTGCATCATTAATGACGAATATAAGCACATTCTGGTTTGGTTTAGTGTATTGCACCATGACTTTGGATTTTCTTGTATTTATCTGCAAGCTCAGTGCTTGGTTGACTGTCTCAAACGTGATTCACTGACTCGGGGTGCGGGCCAAGATAGCAGCATCATCAACATATTACATATCAACCAGTTGGAGTGTAGATGCTTTTATACTGGCTTGTAAATTTCTAATGAACAGGCTACCATCGATTTGGTACTAATTTTGGGTAATTTTTGTTTTCTATTTCTTTGTTATCCTTACCAAAAAGATGAACAGATTTAATAAAACAAGGGCCAGAAAAACACCATCTTTTATTCCAGTTTACACAGTGAACAATAGCAGTATATACACCTTTCCTTCAGTACTGGACTGAGAGAGCTGAGGTACTTTATGAAATTTGTTAGGAATTCCATATTTTGGACCAATCTTTATTAGGAGTTTGCTGGGCACTGTCAGATGCCAAGATAAGGTCAATGAAAACTATGTACAAGTCTGTATTTGGCTCTTGGCATTTCTGCGGAATGTGTTAGAGTAAATATCTTGTTGATTTTTCATCTTTCCTTAGTAACCTTGCATTGGGTCTCTGGTAGCATATTTTCAGTTGTTTAGATGAGTTTAAGTGTATAACTCTAGCAAATATCTTACTATATGCAGATAGAGGGAAAGAACCTCAGGTGTTGTTGCAGTCACCTTTCTCTAATATATTTTTATAAAATGAAATAATTTTGGAATTTATCTAGGACTTGGTATTTGCTATCTATTCCATAGAGTACAGATGGTATTGTGCAGCTGTTTATTGAGAAGGCAGTCTGAGCTCTTGAAAATTTCTTTAGAAATCCTTTTTATTGCATTCAGAACTTTGGGCAATTCTGAAAACTTGCCAATGTCCTAGGTGAGCGCAAAGTTAGGAAGAACACCTCATCAATGGCTTATGATGGTTCGGTGTAGCATAAAAATGTTCAGCCCATATGTTTAGTATCCCAGTTCATTCCTTGAGATTGATCTGCCATCCAGTAATTGTGTGTTTCTTAAGCCCACAGATGGACTTGATTGTATCATAAAAGCCTTGCATGTTGTTTTGATTAAAAAAAGCTTTAATTTCCTTAAGTCCTTTCAACCCTCTGGTAGATCTTTAGTATACATATTTAATTTTGTGTCTTCAGCCTCATGATCTTCCATTTTTTGGTTATAACAGGCGAGTGGATATTTTTTAGACAAGTGTCGCGTGCTTTTCAGTTTTGTTCAAGTAATTGATGCATGGTATCAGATTCTATCAGGCAAATTTGTGCCGTCTGAGACCGCCTAGTGAAACCGTTTCATATTAGTTTGAAGAGATTTGCACACTCAGTGAATGAATCTTCCCCAATAATGTTGACTAAAAAAGAGAGGCCCTAGGAAATTTGAGAGAAGAAATTAAAGATTATTTCCTGCTTTTTCAGATCAGCACAGTTCAATCTCTTAGGTACTATATGCTTGAAGATTTGAAGTTTGATATCAAGTTTAAAGATGGATCTTATTCATTGGTGTTCTGACAAACACTTCAACCTATGAACGTCTTGAACTATTCTCAGCCTTCATCATGGCATAGTCTAGCACAGGAGTGGGGATTGGGGAACCTTTTTGTGGTTGGTCATCTTACAATTCCTCACGGCCTATTATGGACGCATAGAACTTTTTGGTGTTATTTTATCCCATAAGTAATTCATAAGTAATCTAATTAAAGAAAAACAGGTTTATACCAAATGAAGGCAAAGGGGAGTTCCAAGAGACTGTGCCGTCCTAGCACGAGAGATCACGAGTGAATGCAGAATGGCTAAGCCTAATAGGTCGATGCCACAGGTAAATCGAGAAATCGCAGAGTCTATGAAGGAATGGCAGAACAGGTAAGTCTGAACACTGACAAGGAGAAATACCCCTCCACAAAGGGGAACTCAAAAAACTGCACAGTCCAACCATAGGAGATCAAGAACGTATGTAGCATGGCGGCCAACGGATTCGCCGATGAAGAAAACATTTACCATCATGGTACAAAAATCGCCGTTAGTAACGGCACACTTAGGTAATGGCATTGCCGTCTCCCAAGGCTCTTCCTAAAGCAGAGGTATAAGATACTCCTCTATATGAGGCTTGATCTGCCGTCAGTAACGGCAGTGTTGGTAAGAGTGGCAGCAAAGTCAAACGACAATAGTTTCCACAAACATCATTGCCGTCAGTCTGACAACTCTCTCCTTAATAAAGGGGTATGCTGACGGGTCTATAAGACCAGAACCCTGAAGGGATTAGACCTCACCACAAAAATTGCAAAAACACAGTATTATAAATAAAATTAAGTTGAATATCAGTAACGGAAAGACTTACCACGGAGAGGTGTAGTGACATAAAGTAAAAAATTTTACTACACAATCTAAAAGAGGCTAGGATACGGCAGCACATAGCTGTCGGCTCACCGACAGGGAAAAGCTCACCCTTTACAAAGGGGAACACAATAGAACTACCGTAAGCCAGCATGAGAAAGTATGAATGAATGTAGCATAATGGACCAACGAACACGCCGTCGAAGGATAGGCTAGACCTGGATACGACAAGTCATAAGAAAAATCCCAGAGGCTAAAAGAAAAGGCAGTATGACAGCCAGCAAACCGACTAAAAAAGATAAGGGAGCTCACCCTTCGTAAAGGGGATCTCCAAAAAACTGCGCCTTCCTAGCCCTAAGAGATCTCAGCTGCTTGTGGCACGATGGCAAAGAGCCTAAACGGTCAGAGTACCGAGAAACGCCAACAAGTGGAACAAAAATCCCAGAAACTAGTATGATTGAGTAAAAAACCTCCCTGAGGGGAGAGACCACTGTCAACAAAACCGGAACTTAAGACCAAAAGCGAAAATGACGATTCGGTCTCCGACTAAAAACTACAGTCTCAAGGCTAGGCTAGCCGAAACTGACACGAACTCAAAAAGACACAAAGAATAAAAATGCAATGTAAATGCTAACTTAAAATAGAGCCCAAAGCATCGCAATGCTAAAAAACTACTGGCTAACGTGAAACTTACAAAATAAACAAGTAAAGACGAAAAATGAGCAATTGGGTACGAAACCCGACGCCATGGCTAGCTGGACTCGAAGCGCTCGGGCTTCCTCTATCATAAAACTAAAATTCAACTCCCCGAAGGGAACCAAAGCAATTACAGCTAAAACAAAAGGCAAAGAGAGGTAGGTACTCAACTTTGACGAAGAAGAGGAAGCCAGCATACGAAGAAAATCTTTGAAAAAAGGCGAAAAGAGCGTGCACACAAAAATATAGGACAGTAGCGTAAAGCTACGATCAGAGGAATGAAGAAGCAGGGTCGTATGGGAGCACTGAAAGGTGATAGGATATGTAACGGCTCCTCACTTATCCTTCCCCTTAGAGGATTAGAATGGGAAATGTCTATTCGGGGTGCAGATATCTATGATTATCTTAGGATTTGTCCCTGATTTATGCACGATATCTTCGGATAGTCGTTCCAGGGGTTGGAACCCCGTGATACCTGACGGTAATTCTTTTATGTTATCAATCACAGAAATATTATACAGTAGGAAGCAGCCGGAGGGAACTTCCATCAGGACGACATGGTTATCTCCCCCAAAAATAGATTTTTCCTACGTCAAAATCCCTTTTAATTAAGTACGTTCTTTGTATTCAAGTAACAAGTAAAGGGATGTCAAAATAATTATGGGAAATATAGCTTACGAACATCAAGAATATAACATTCTTGAATATTTAATATAAGCAAGTAGGTATGTTTTATACAATTTAATGACTACTTTGAGTTTTCATCTTTTGAAAAAGCATTTTGATGTCAGGTTCTAACATAGTGGTTGTTAGTTTTAACTGGTCCTGCAAAACTCTTCTATCAACTTTTAAGCGAAATCTTGATTTGCGATAAGATAATGTTTTTTCGCAACAGTAAATTGAAGAAAAGTAGGAAATCTGGCGGCGTGCATATTCATTAATGCGAGGATATTCTATACTTTTTTTTTTTCAAGATTTCGATGGGATTTTCTCACTTGTCAAACGAAGGTTTCTAGATATCTTTATATATATCAATAAGTTTCACTTGTAACTCATCAAGAGTCTATGATATGAGTAAAGTGAAGCTGAAAATAAAGTTTGTGATGCTATACTTTCAAAACCACTAAATCTTTTAGTTGCATTCTTATATTAATGTGTCTAAAACTGACTCGTTTGGAAGTTGGAGAAAGTATTCTGAAAGTTTTGATTGAGCCACAAGGGAATTGAATTAGAATATTTCTTTTTTGCTAAAATGACTGAATTCCTTGCAACATATCAGAAATACATTTTAAATGCCTTGCAACTATATGCTTAAGTCATTTTGTTTTGAAATCACATCTCATAAAAATTTAAGCACTATATAAATATTTTGATCGCTTAAAATACGATGTTAGATCTTTTCTTTGAAAAGGTCAATTATTTGCCTTCTTAAAACCAAAATTCTGACCAGTAATTTCAATTGAGACTACCAGCGTAGTTTTGAGTGATGAGGCAAATGTACTCTTAATTATTTACTCATGCAAGATCAACATGTTTTGAAATTGTCGATGCTTAGACGTATTTGATCGAAAATAGTTAACAATACTTATAACCTTTACGAAAGTATTAGTCAAAATAACAGATTTTGCAGAAATATTTTGCTGTTGTAATATATAAGGAAAAGAAATAAGTTAACTCGGTTTTTTAGTTACTCTTTAAGATATCCAATAAATACTTAATTTTCATCCATCATAGCTGGAGCACCGTCAGTGCACAAACTTATCAAAATAGTAAAATTTAGTCCTACTTTATGACATTTTCCTTGGAAGTCGTTAAAACATCTGTTCCCAGTGTCCTTCCTTTAAGGTTGTCTGAAACAACCTGTTCTTCACACAATTGAAAATCATCAGTTACATTACAATTGAAATAAAATTCTTGCGCTAAATCTCTGGACTCTGTTGACTCATCCAAAACTAACATAGATCACAGTAAGCAGGTGGACGAGACAGGAACTCTTCCTGTATCATACGCGAAATCACTCACTCCCACATGACTGGTGATGCTGACAAAAAAAAAAAAGCCTTTATATACCAGTTTCTTTTAAGTTAAGAAGCATTAAAAAACAATGAAAAAAATGCTTCCATTGTCTAGGAGTGACATCACTGAGTATATATAACTTTCTTTGTGCGTGTGTGTATGTATGTGTGTGTATGTTTGTGTGTGGGTATGTGTGTATAAAGATTTTACACAGAGAATACTCAATGTCAAAACAGATATGTACTGGATATACATAAATCAAATGCCGTAGAACAAGTTCTAATCCACGAAGTTCAAAAAGAGGGTGGGGGAGGGGATGTCGGAAAACATAACCAAAGCAGCTGGGGGACCCATGGAAGGTGATGCAGATTTTAGCTATTCTAGAGCTATATTTTAGACCATTTTCTACTTATAATTGCATTTATAAGGTGAGTGCGCATCATCATCATCATCACCTCCTACGCCTATTGACGTGAAGGGCCTCAGTTAGATTTTGCCAGTCGTCTTTATCTTGAGCTTTTTATTCAATACCTCTCCATTCACCATTTCCCATCTCACGTTTCATTGTCCACAGCCATGTAAGCCTGGGTTTTCCAATTCTTTCTAGTGCCTTGTGGAGCTCAGTTGAATGTTTAGTGAACTAATCTCTCTTACGAAGTGCATAGAGCATGCCCAAATTATCTCCATCTACCCCTCATAACTGGAGAGAATATTTGAGCAGAAAAGCAGAAGAAACTGGCAAAGCTATGGTTTCAGAGAGTGGCTCTGGAGTAAGAATTGCTCATAGAATTATTAATGAAATCTCCAATGGGACAAAAAAGAAGCATATACCCATCAAAAAGAGAGATGGGTCTTTTATAACAACAGGAGATGAAGAAAGGCAACGTTGAATGGAACATCATAGTGAGGTCATGAATAGAATATATGAAGATAATAATTCGATTGACATACCTGAAGCTGAGGAAGACCTTGATGTGCCCATGAATGAATTCAGTGTGTTTGAAGTCGAAGCTATTATTAAAAAAATAAAAACTCAAGAGATGGAAAGCCGCTGGATACTATGGAATAACAGCTGAGATGATATTGGCTGAAAATGAAATGACTCTCAGAATACTTACAAGATTATTTCGTAGAATGTGGGGGGAAGAGGCAAAATATGATGACTTGGAGCTAGTTTTTGTGAAAATGGCAAAAAAAAAAAAAAAAGGAAATATTAATTGCAATAATTACAGAAGCATCACACTTTCGTCAGTTTTCATGAAAATATATAGTATGCTCATTCTAAAGAGACTAGAGAGAAAGATTGATGAATAGCTGAGAAATGAAAAAGCAGGATTTAGAAAAGGTAGAAGTTGTACTGACCAAATTTTTATTTCAAGACATGTTGTACATGAGTGTAGAATATAGAAATCCACTTTTGATGGCATCTGTGGACAATGGAAAAGCCTTTGATAGTGTGCGCCGGCCAATTTTTTGGAGAGTCCTGCATTATTATCGAGTTCCTGTTGAATATGTAATTTTGATCAAGTCTGTTCATGAACATAGCATGTGCAAAGTTAATGTTAGTTGGGCCCTGTCAAATGAATTTCCAGAGAACAGTAGAGTACTCCAAGGGAATGTATTGTCACCTATTTAGTTTATCATCCTCATGGATTGTGTAATGCATAAACCAGTCGGGGATGGTGAAGGATTGAAATATATTAGTATCAGGAACTTAGCGAACCTAGAGTAAGCTGATGACGCTGTCCTTATTTGCAAAACGCCAAAGGACTTTCAAAGCTTGCTTACCAGAATGCATGAAATTTCACATGAGGTTGGGCTGAAGATAAATAGAAGAAAGGCAGAGATAATGAGAACGGAACATGCAATGAAAGATGAAATATCATTGTAAGGAGAAAGGATTAATGAAGTAGAATCATTTAAGTATTTAGGAACTATGATCTCTAATACAGGGTCTTTAGAATTGGAATTTAATGAAAGATTATAAAAAGAAAATCAGACAATGGCTAGGTTGAATAAAATTTGGAAGTCAAAGAGTTTGGAATTACATATAAAAATTAGGCTATATATCATCTTAGTGAGATCATTGCTACTGTAAGGAAATGAGTCGTGGTATGACGATGAAACTATATCCAACAGATTTTTTTAGATTTGAGAGCTAAATGGCACGAGAGGATTAGGAATGAAACTATAAGAGATTACTCAAGTGCCATATGTGGAATAAATAATTTCAACAATAATTTTTACAATTACTTTTAGTACATGACTATATACATTTCCAGAAAACTTCTTCAGATGACGACTACCTCTGAGTTATATCAGTAATTGGAGTGCTTTCACCCTTCCGTTCAACTATCATCCTACAGCAATTCGTGACTCTCCGGATTGTAGGTGGTCTCTCCACTTCTTCCAACTTGATTCGTATCAGAAACATAATATGTACAGTTCATATATAATGAATTTTTGCACTTGATAGTGAGAGAGAGAGAGAGAGAGAGAGAGAGAGAGAGAGAGAGAGAGAGAGAGAGAGAGAGAGAGATGATTTCAATCTTCCTCATTGCTTTTACTACATTCTTATTGTAGCAACTATTGAACGGAAGATGTTGATTATTGTTATAGTTTTATCAAAGTTTGAAGGTTTTCGCAAAATTTTAAAATTTATATCATGAAACCTTTATAATTTGTTCATATTAGACATTTATCTGAAGAAAAACTTAGTCTTTATTGCTTTGAATATTTTCCTTTTATTTGTTTTTATCCTAGCTACTGTACTATTATTTTATAGAACCAAGTTACCTCGCAAATCAAAACCTCGGTTTTGTTTGCAACGTATAGTACATTTAGAACTGTAAAGTTATTGAACAATTATACAATTATGAAGTTTTTATGCCAGGTAGATTTGTTAATCATATCACATTTCAATATTACAAATAATATTACGCAGCGACCAAATTACATTGTAATCTCATTAAAATTTACACTTTCAATGAACAGGAGTTTAGCCCCAGATACTGAACAGAACAAAAGCTAACCGATAAAACAGCCATATTTGAGTTTTCTAAAAATTGATGTTACTCCATCGAAAATTTTATTGTCACTTGACAAGTGTTCCAACATTATGGTTTAGGTTGACACCTACGAATTTTTTGTTGCGACATGTTGCGACATGTTGCGACGTGGGGTCGAGTTGCCTCGAGGTGGAAACACCCAAAAATGTGCCAATGTTGTGACGTGAGTGCGAGGTCTTGTGGCATGGGCCGAGGTTGTGTTGGAATGCCTTGTGCAGTGACACAACGTGGATGCGGTGTGTCCTTGCGAGGTGTCATGGGATAAAGCGAGGTGTTTACGCACCCTTGCGATGTAATTACCCAGTGTTGCGAAGTACCTGCGAAGTGTCACATAAGAAGTGCCCACGCTACTAGGGGTATATATAGTGCTCGAAGCCTGGGAAGTCACTCACCACTTTACTGACCACCATTGAGGATGGATTAGGAGTACTATACAATACGGGAGGCAGACAGCATGATTGTCAGTATTCTTTTGGTAACTGCTGCCTATATCATCGAGAAGTATTGTAGAAGACGACCTGAGGAACGACCAGTGGTACCACCTATGGCACTGACGGTACAAGCAGAAGCAAGAAGAAGAGGGGCTGGAAGAACGACGTGGTGCCGGAAATAGCTGACGAGGAGATCCATACATGAAGATGATGACCAGCTGCTACAAGAACTACGCCGAGAAGACCCTGAGGCATACAAGAATTTCATGAGGTATGGACCAGGATTGTTTACAGAGAGGTTTGACCGCATTTCTTCAATGCTCACCAAGAAACAGACGAGAATGAGAGATCCTCTAACAAGGAGATTGAAACTGTCGATCACCCTCTACTTCCTGGCAAGTGGGGACTCCTATACAAGTCTGCAATATAGTTTCTGAGTCTCCAAGAGTGCAATTTGCAAATTTGTGCCTAAAGTGTGCAAAGCCATCATCGACACCAACAAACATGAAGTCCTGAAGTGCCCCAAAACTCCCGAGGAAGAAAATAGACAGGAAATTAGAATGCAAGTATTGGAAAATAAGTTAGATAACTTACAACAGTTAATGCACAGACTGTTGGTGGAACGAGAACATAAGTGGCACGCAACCACAGCATATCCGACGTACATGGACGTAGTTCAAATGCACACAAGTGAAAGCACACATGCACAGCCGAGTGAAGATACGCAAAGCGTAGTTCGAAAGTTGCCAGAACTCCAGGCAAGTGTTAGGCCTTTTGATGATTGACGACCTTACAAAGGGTTTCAATCAATTGAAGTGTTTTTGAGAGACTTTGAAGTAGCTACATATGGGTGGTCGTAAAGAGGAAAAGCTATTGAAGTTATTAGATTGACGAAAGATACTCCTGCAAAGGAGGTAATGTTTTGGCTGCAAGACAGTTTAAGAAGTTATACTGAAATGAAACGACGTCTAATTGAGAAGTATGCCTTGCCTGATGCGAGAAAGGGAGACCTAAAAGAAAATTACAAACCCAAAATACAGGAAGGTGAATCCGTTCTTAGTTTTGCAACTCGCATTTTTCGCGATTGCGATTCGTTTGTTATTCGGAGTGCCAATCTCCCAGAAGGTGACAAAAGAGCAAATGCCCGTAGACATATTCGCAGATTAGTAAACCCGTATTTATGTGGTTATTTGTTCGATGACAATCGCTCGTTAGCAGATGTATTGAGTGCAATACATAACATTTTAGACAGTTTGTCAGAGGGAAAAATGACTGGGAATAACGGGTCCGATTCCGAAAAGTTGGCAGCCATGAGAGGCAGTCGACCCCCGAAAGGAGGTAGAGTAGAATACAGTCAGCAAATTAAATGTTGGCAGTGTGGGGGTGAGGGGCACCAAACAGTGGAATGACCAACCCAAAGAAACCCCCGCTTTTACACTTGTCAGGCCTACGGTCATCTATCTCAAGATTGCTCAGCGAAAAACCCCCAGGGCGGCTTGGCTGTGGCACACGCACACACCTCCCCGTCCAACATCTGAAGAAAAGGAAACAGAGGAAGGGGGAGACGAGGAAGTTCGACGCCCCCCCCCACCCCCCCCCCCCCCCCCAAATGACATCACAAGCAGTAGCCGAGGAAGCAGTGACAACAGACGTGACAGAGCAGGCACTGGGACCTCCATCGGTACACCCGACCTCACCCCTGCGGCACTAGGGGGCAGCGGCATTGTAGCTGAGGTCCTTGGCCCATGCCCCATATCTCGTAATGGCCGTCTAGGAATGTTAGCAGTGACGGTTGACCTACCAGATAAATCTATTCGAGCGCTGATTGACACAGGAGCCAGTGTTTCAGTGATTGAAAAAATTCTCCTCAAATCCACTACAGCCAGTGGCATCCATTGTTCTTGACACGCCGGGAGGAAATAAACTACACATAAACCATACAACAATCATCAAATTCAAGGTGGGGTCTGTGAAGTTTACACATGATTGTTTGTCTTACCCACCTTAGGAATTCCAGGAATCGAAGCCATTTTAGGAATTAATTTTATCTCTAATAATCAAATTTGCATTTTTTGGGGAAAAGATATAATAGCAGTAAAAGCAGGAGGGTACATTTTGCTGATAGAAAGTCATTAAAGAATAAGTGCGTGTGTTAGCTCGGAGAGACATTTAAGTAGGGTAACAGCTGTACCTGAGAGAGAAGTGTTGTCTCCCCAGACCCTTACGAGCATATCAGTGACCCCGTGTCGCCCTCTTGTGGAAGGAGCCAAGGTAGTTGTTAAATCCCATGACAATTGGGCCCATATGATATTAGAGGGCTTGACAGAAATAAAAGAGAACAGAGCTGATATAACTATAGTTAATTTGTCAAATAAAGGAGTTGTTTTAGGAAGTGATTCTGTGTGTGAATTAGTTATGTGAAATTGCTTATAATGGGATGTAGGGAGCCACAACTCCAGCCCGCACAGACGAACGCGTTCAGAATTTGATTACGTAAGCGCGAAAATTATGTCCGTCAGAATATCAGCCTGTAGTTAATGACATTGTCAATAATTGTTCCAATATAATTGCAATTGGAGGTGAGCCACCCGGGGATTGATCGATTTCCCTTTAGCATTGAAATTGGGCAGGCGGAGCCGATCAGGTCAAGGCCTTATAAGGTACCCTTTCACTTCCAGGGAGAGATAGAAAGGGAAATTAATAAATTAAGGGAACAAGGGATAATCGAGGAGAGCGAATCACCCTGGGCTTCTCCAATTGTAGCTATTAGGAAAAAGGATGGCTCGGTAAGATTGTGTGTTGATTATAGGAAGTTGAATGCAGTCACTCAGGATAATGCATTTCCATTGCCCTCGATCGAAGAATTACTTGTGAAAGTACAGGATAGCAAATATTTTACAGCTGTTGATTTAAAATCTGGATACTATCAAATACCCATTCGGGAAGACAGTAATTGTAAAATGGCATTTATAGCTAACAATCAATTATTTTAGTTTAATTTTCTTCCTTTTGGTGTTAAAAATGCTCCAAGTCATTTTTCTAGAGTAATGATGGCAGTTTTGTCGCCCTTAATTGGCCATAATGTTCTTGTTTATTTCGATGATATCATAATTACAGGGAAAACGGCCGAAGAACATAATAATAATATTCGTAAAGTTTTAGAAGCATTGCGACGTAATGGTATGAAAATGAATTTGTCAAAGTACAAATTTTTCTGTAAACAGTTCGAATTTTTAGGTCACATAAAAACCCCAGAAGGTATCCAACCCTGTTCCAGTAAAGTAGCAGCTATTAGAGATTTCCCCAGGCAACGTAACTCTAAGGAAGTAGCTGGGTTCCTAGGACTTGCTGGGTATTACCATAAATTCAATAAGAGGTTTTGGAGAGATAGCGAGACCCTTAGATGCTTTAAAAATCAAAAAGGAATAAATTGGGGAGGGGAAGAAGAAAGGGCCTTTAATCATTTGAAAGCTGCCTTAACTAGCAATGAATTACTCGCATATCCTAGATTTGATTGCCCGTTTTTAGTGACAACTTGTGCGAGTAGCGTAGCTATTGATAACGTAGTTTCTCAACGAGATGACAAAGGCAGAGAGCGACCCATTTGTTTTGCTTCCCGGGCGTTAAAAGGGGCAAAAAAGAATTATAGTACATTCGATCGAGAGGCCTTGGCTATTCTTTGGGTTCTAGAGAGGCACTGGTTCTTTTTATTAGGTTCGTCGATTGAGTTGCAAAGTGATCATCTCCCCTTATGTGATTTGTATTATAAAAAAATGATTTGACATCTCGTCAAGCGAGATGGGTTGAGAGATTGTTAGAGTTTAATATAAAGGGTTTTCACCACATAGAAGGTAAAGCTAACAATGTAGCTGATGCTCTCTCTAGAGGTGCAGTAATAGGAGTAACAACTATGGCACAAAAGAGGAACGAAGAACGTAACCAAAGTATTGAAGACCCCCATCAAAATAGAGAGAGAGAGAGAGAGAGAGAGAGAGAGAGAGAGAGAGAGAGAGAGAGATACGAGCGGCGAAGGGGAATATATGTGGGTGACCGAGGACATGACCAGGGGTGTCCACAATGAATGCCCTGATGATGCAGGTTTGATTGACTTGGTAGGTTGGGACATAAAAGAAGTCCTAGAGGGACAGAAAAAAGAGGAATGGATGGAAAGAGTGCGAGCAGTGATTAAAGGGGAATCGGAGAGTTATCCGTCCTTTCTGAATGTGCCTCGTGAGAAAATCTTTTATTGAAAATGATATCTTATATTGTGCTAACGAGAAGAGTGGAGGTTAATAGTTTAATTTTGTGCACGGGCAGTTCTTCCTCCCTTTTTAATTAAACGAGCCATCCACATTGTACATGCAAGTCCGTATGCAGGGCATTTAGGGATTGATAGAACATTAAGGAGAGCACGTGAATTCTTCTTTTGGTTGGGAATGAAAAAATCTATAGAGAATTACATAAAAGGTTGTCATGCTTGTAACTGTTTCAAAGAACATAAAAACACTGTACCGGAAGCCAGAAAGTGGCCTGTGATTCCTATTAAATTTTACAGAGTGCATATGGATGTAGCCTACTACATCCATATGCAGTACTGGCTTAATACAACATAAGTATATATGTGTATTTGTGGATGCATTTACTCGGTGCACTCATACTTACGCAATGTTGGATAAATCTACAATTTCATTAGCCCAGGTGCTGTCTTCTTTCATTACTAGGTTTGGTTGCCCGAAAATTTTGATAAATGATAATGGTCTCGAGTTTATGAATAAGGTGGGGAAATCGGTCACTGACTTGTTGAAAACTGAACACTTTTCAGTGACCGCATATAGGCCTTCAGCAAATTGCTTAGTAGAATTGCATAATAGGGAAGTAGTGTGAATTTTGCGTTACTTAGTGGCTGATACCCCCTTCATTGGCACGCTATGCTTCCTACAGCTGAGCTAGCTTTGAACATCGCTCAGGGACAAGCCTTTCTTTTTAGTGTATGGACAGGATCCTGTGTTACCATATACGGGACTAATTAATTCCCAACAATTGCCAAATTATTCAACTGAGCAATACTGTGTATATTTATTAAATCTATTGAGGAGAGTAATGAACACCACTGAAAGGTTTTTGTAAAGAGCTAAAGAAAATCACAGCTCAAAGTACGATGGTCGGTTCAAAACTGCACCGGTAAAAGTATTTGTGGCGATTATGTGTATTTGAAATTATTACAAAGTTGGAACACAAACTAGAGCCAGTGTATTTGGGTACGTACCGAGTAAAGATGGTTGTCTAAGAGAGTTATGATACAAAGCATTGTTAATGGTTCAGTGTGTGAACATCATCAGGCACACATACATATGGTGCCTGAAGAGGTAGTTTTCAAAAGTGTTCCTCCTTACCCCTGCATATGTGACATCCCTCGAGTTGATGAGTAGAATTTTTGTTTTCCTTTGCTGTTGTTGTTGTTTGAACAGACTTCATTTCTTCCTTTGACGTGTTTTGAATAAACTTGATGATAACAATGTCTTCTTATGTTGATGCTTAATGTATACATAAAATGTTGTGGTAGTTTTGCTGAGTGCGGAAATACGTATAACATTGCTGAGTGAACCTAAAAACAATCAGAGGTTAAATAGGTCAGGTGAGATCCATTAGGTGTATGCTGTATTATTCATGTATTTATATGATTCCTGGTTGCAGGGGTCGGGGCGGTTCCTGAATGGCAAGTGGCTGCGGGATTAAAGTTCAGCCTTGAGGTTAGGCAGTGTTAGAGAATGTGTACATGTGAATACCTTATACTTAAGGTTATAAGAGAAGGGCGGGAAGATGAATGATTTTCTCGGAAAATCGGCTAGTGGCCACCGGTTGAAAGTTGCAAGTGCAAGTGTTGTAGTGATTTAAATAAATGGGAAACTGTGGTGGTGAGTTGTGTTGCAAAATTGTGCCGTAAACCTGGACAAGTAAAATCGAGGGATGAAGGAATATCTATTCCTACCCCTGTCCCGCCCAAGAAGCCCGTATTGCCCGCAACCAGAGGGAGGTTATTGAGAGGTTATGTAAAACTGATGTTATGATTTTTTTTCCCTTTGGGTATTTTGTGTTTTGGTTGTAGAGGTCTTGATAAGAAATGAGTGGAATTATTTATATGGTATTGTGTACAATTTTACATGCAATATTTAATTTTTTTATTTTTGTGGAAGATGTGTTATTTTTTGGGTGATTTCTATATATATGTATATATTTTATGTTGCATTTCTGTTTAGTACATGCCATGCCTATTCCGGGTCGGAGTTTCCTCCATATATCATGCGCTAGTGAGGGCGAGTGCGCATATCCTCCCGAAGTAAGGAGCTTGGGGGGGGGGGGGGGAGTAATGTCCTAATTCATGTATATATGTGGGTGGTATACGTCAAGGTAAATGAACTCGATATTCATGAGTATTCCACAAAAACCTATGTCCCGGCATGTTATTGCAACGGTTGCATTTTGGTAGCGAAGGGAGTTTTAGTTGCCAGTGGGCGCTCGAGCTGACAAGTCCCTCACCTGAGATGGTAGTTGTAAAGAAAACCCATATTCCGTCTCATTATCCGTATACACGAGTCATATAAAAAAAAATGTCTCATTGTAAAGGTGAAACCAGAAGGAACGTAGTGAATTATGATAGTAGTCTTAAAAAGATGAAAAATAACCGAAAAGGCTGGATTTTCCAATTAATGGTCTAGATAAGTTTAGGTATTTATGATAGGGCATAGAGTAAAAGTACTTATTAATCATAAAAATGATTGTGATTTTGTTGTCTAAGAAAGACTTTTGTTGATGATTAAATGAAAGGAATCTTAGGATCCTTAATGTACTGGATGTTTGTCCAGGATTTAAAGACATTATTGGTAGGTTTAAAAATGATGGAAGAAGGATTATTTAAAAAGACAGGAAGTTGTTAAGAGAATTATCACTAAAAATATTTTGCTTCAGTTGTCAGATAAGAAACTTAGATTTAGGAAGAATTAAAATAGAATAAGAGAAACCAATGTTTATTAGAAATGTGATAGGTTACTTACTCCCTAAATAAGAATCATAGATCAGAATTGCATATTACTCAAAGGAATATATACAATGACTAAGGAGAAAATTCTTGTTGAAGACTATAAATTCCTGACATATTAACCAAGTACTAACAATAATTCATGCTCAAGGTAGTAGGCCATCGAGTAATGAAAGAATGCATTTAATGATGAATCAATTTTTTACCTAAAATAGATGTTTGAGATTGTAAAATTAGTGCCTACATATATGAAGTATAAAGGTCATGTGAAGGTAAGAATCCCTTTAGAAGTAAGATTGCATTTTTCAATCCCATAGTAATGGTATCAATGGACTACCAGGGACTTTGTTCCCAGAAGTCGACATATGATAAAACAAAAAACATACTGGGATACTGTACATAGAATTTGATTTGACAAAGAATGGGTTGATGAATAATTTGAGACCTGTATAAATAACTAGATATTCGTGTTTCGAGATATTTCTCTCGGACAATGCACCCGAATTTACTAGTGATTAATGAAAACTGCAATATTTTCTTAAAGTAAGAAAGGGGAATACACCATGAGAATTCAAGTTGAAATTGAGAAATAAGAGTGGCAGATAAAATAAATAGAAACGGGTTGAGGATGTCCTGCGAACTATAAATAGACTAACATACAAGACAGATATTGATTGTCTTGATGACGGATTTACTTTGAAATAATTCGGTATATTGAAAACATCAGATTTTTGTTAGATAAATTTAGGAAAGACTACTAAACTCATTGTGTAATGTCATGAAGATTTTTGGGCACATACAAATATTGAGGGTAACAAATAAAAAAAAATATTGTGATTATGTAAATTGCGTTATTCTAGAACTTAAAAAAAAAGAATTATGTATTCCATGAATATCTCTGAAGGTCCAAATGATAAATGTCTCTAAATAAATAAGGGACCATATAGAGTATTGAAATACAAAAGAATGTGAAATGAGATTTTTTTTTTTTTTTTTTAACAAAGATATGGGTAATGATGACAGTTGATGATTAGAAACCCACAGGTAATGGATAGTTTACAAGTGTAATTATTCATTTGCAAGGTTGATTTAATAATGATGCTGATAGAGCATATCGGTTATTATTGTATTTCATAGTCGATGCGTAATATTTTGTGTTCACGTGTAACAAGGATAAACATGCATGTAAATAATGATTTTGATTATAATTTATATGTTGATTAAGTTAACTTGAATAAATATGAAGAAATGTTAAAAAACAAAACAAATTATGTTATAAAAGATGAGATATGTGCTAAAGTCAAACTGAATATAACTAATAAATTGAAGTGAGGAAAGATTTTAGTAATTAAATATGTAAAATATGCTATAGTAATGAACTTAGAGAAGCTGTATGTTTCAAAGGGTATTTTTAGTCCCATAATAATTACACAGGAAATAGTGTATAGCAAGTACATATGTAGATTTATATTCATTGCACCCTTTCATTTTGAAGTTAAAGGAGTAAGTGTGGAAACACACGAAATGATATTTATGCCTGTGTAGTAGATGAATCCTTGAAAGGAAGGATATATAGTGTGTTTTAATTGAAATATTCTGCAAATGATTTCTTTTAAAGAGTATTTTTAACATTGAGATGTTAGTTTCCTGTCACTTTAGTTTTATGACTTACCTTTTTTTTTTTTTTTAAAGGCAATATATTCGAGAATTGTAGTTATTGAGATGAATATAAAACGCAGATAATGAACAAATAGAATTTACATTCATTAAATGTATTTATTAGGTACTGAATGTTTCTTTTTTATGAAATAATTATGATGCCTTAAGATGGATTACAGCAATATACATGACTATTTTGGGACATTAGAAGGTAAACGATATCATGCAATTTTACTCATTATTATATGACAAGAATTTGAATTATTTTTTTATACATTTTTATACATATGATGATGTGATTTGATGAGAAATGTTTCTTTCTATGCCATTAAATAACACTAATTTATTATAATAACATTGATGAGTAAAATGACTTACAATAGAGATGTGTATTGATGTGAAATTCTTATTGATATTTTGATTACGAATGAAAAATACTCTTGATGAGTAGTAATGTGCAAGACATATAATTTTTCATAATTTTCTTAACTGCAAAAATATTTTTGATAACATTGAATTGAGGATGTGCGTCTTTGAACATTTATTTTCTGCCATTTATTGCATTGCATTTGGTAAATGAGATTTGTGTTTACATCAATAACACCGAGACTATTAAGGTCACATGTAATGGAAAATATGAATTAAATAATAGTTGAATGTAAAGGCATTCCATAATTATTAGCACAGCTGATCACAGTTCACTTTAATAATTTTGCCTTATGTACCCAGTGGATTAAGGGTCAAGTATTCCATTATCATGAGTTATGAAAATAACATATATATATATATATATATATATATATATATATATATATATATATATATATATATATATATAATTTTCAGTTGATTTATTTAAAGGGAACAGGAAGTTATCCTAAATAGATTGATGATAAACATATTATGTATGTATAAATACGCAATTGCATTATTCTAACCATGATTGATGAATATATTTTTTCAATGATGATTTGGATTTATTGTGTTGAAATGCATTTTCTTTTGATGATAATGATTAAGTAATGAATTATTCTTGGGTAAACAATGAGATGAGTTTTCAAATGTTGAATTCCACAGGAATTCAGGTAGGTGACCGAGTGATGTGATGTCAGTAGAGAATTTCACATTGAATAAGTTTATATATGTATGTGATTAGCTATTTTATAAGTTTTGTTCATTAATTCAATGATAGAGACACAAATAAAATTAGTTGATTTAATAAAAAGTTATTGTAAAAAGAGACTAGAATTGGGAGAAAGATGGAGTGTATAGGCACAGTGCGAGTTAAATGCTTACATTGTAGTTTTAATAAACATAACAAATCGCCCAGCACAGAAGCTGAGCGTATGATTCACTTGTATTAATATTAGCCACACGCTGCTCTCCAGCCAAAAAGGACGCCTGCAAGAAGCCAGTAACAATGACATTATCAGGACGTCAAGCACGATGAATGACGTAAACATTACGTTAGAAGAGGGGGCCAATAAAACACAAGAACAGTCACATGAAGTGACATAATTTGCCACACCTTATTTCGGCCTATAAAAGACACCTGCGAGCAAGCATGGCGGCTCTTCCCACACAAGCAATTACAGTGAAAGGTTTCTCCTTCTCCCCCATCCTGGGGCGTGGCCCAGACATCAAGTGCTGACGTGTTAGGCACTTAATTAACTTCAAGAAATGTAGTAGAGTTGGCTGCCAGAAGAAAAAGGAGAGAAGTCTAACTCGAGATGCCCTATTGCCTTTCATCCAAGAGGTGGATAAACAAATAACTCCTGCCCGAGGCAAGGTAGGAAAAATTTTTCAACGTTTCCATTTGGATGACACCTGTCTTAGACCTTCCTACTTGCAACCCACAGTAAATAGAAGTTTTAGTCCACGGGTTGTAGCCTCCAATCTTCAAGAGAATGAATTTCATTACAAATTTTGTGTGTACTAATTCTTTAAGAGATTTGTAAGATCGTTGTTCATCAAAGTTCACTTATTAAAAAAAAAAAAAAAAAATAATTGGCATTTTTACCTGCACCTAAAATTCTTGAGGGTCTTAAATATAAAAGTAATTATAAGCACTGATTAATCAATTAATGACATTAAAAACTTAACATAACTTATAGAATAATAACTAAAATTATAAAAGACTTGATGTTGTTCGTAATACTATGCAGGCAATTAATTCTAATAGCAAGGCCTTCTCCAACATGAAGCTCAATACTACACAGTATTCTAGAAGTTTTATTTCAGCTGTGACCAAGTTGTGGGATGATCTTCCTAATCGTGTAGTTAAATCAGTAGAACTTCAAAAGTTAAAAGTTGCAGCAAATGTTTTTATGTTGAACAGGCTGACATAAGTCTTATATAGTTTATATATGACATATCTGTTTTGACGTTGTTACTGTTTTTAGAATGATTTAATGTTAATTTTTCTTATAATTTATTTATTTCCTTATTTCCTTTCCTCACAGGGTTACTTTACTCTATTGGAGCCCTTGGGCTTATAGTATCTTGCTTTTCCAATTAGGGTTGTGGCTTGGCTAGTAATAATAATAATAAAAAATTATTCTGCCCAAGTAACTTCACAGATGGAAAACTTCTGGATACCACGTGAAAAGGTGGCGTTGGGATCCATGGATGAGTTGATGTGGAGAGCGAGTTTGGAGGGGGCGGGTTGAAGAGGTGTTAACGAGTATGAGTCTGTGTTGACTAACCGTTGATGAGCTTCATCAACCAGGAGAGAGAAATGGGAAAGGAAATCCATGTTGAGGATTGTCAGTGTAAGGTCAACAACGAGAAACTTCCAGAGATATTAGGTGCTCCCAAACAATAATGTGAGTGTCTCTTACTTGCGGGTGTAAATCACAGATTCGCTGGCAGCTACCAGGCGGAATTCAGCTGACTTAGAATGACAATGTTACGTCCTGTTAAGATGTCTTTGTAGAAGAGAATGGCAAGTACCATTATCTACCAAAAATTGCATGCCCATAACTGTATCAGCCAAAAAGAAAAGAATAGTGATAGGGGAGGCTAAAACGATGGCCTACTTACAAGTTTTTTGACACTGATAAACGCTTGAACATTTCTTCACAGCGTTCCCGAATCTGGAGTGGTAGTAGCATAACTGTGGCCGATGGGTGTCAGTGACTGTAGAGGTCCTTGGATAGGGTGTGAGAGAGGGATGGCATAAGTGGGTTGTGGGGGGCTTTATAGTCACTCAGGCACATTGTTGGGTGGGAGTCTGTGTCCTGCCACATTCATGTCAGCTTCGATCAAGGTTAAATAGTTGTCCTCTTCATCAGGAATAGAGGCGCTGATGGAGGTCTTGAAGGTGGTGAAGTGTCTGTCCATAAGGGTGCCTACTTTGGTCATCAGGTCATTCATGGGCAAAATATCGATACCGGGGAGGGTGATGCGTACTGGTTCGGGTAGGCATCATACCCAAAGTGGGTTCACATTTCGAGTAGAGCTATTTGCGGCAGGTTGTAAACAAGCAGCACTGGTCATTTTGCTGAGGGTGAGTGAGTCCTTCTTGTCCCCTGGCAGTTGTTTTGAGAGCTGAAAAAGCTTGTATATGAGCGGCTGGTAAGTACTGTTCCAGGCGGTATTTTTTGAGAGTGTCATACTCTATTAGGGTGTCACCTTGGTCACAAAGCCAATCAGAGATTTCCTTGATGCGAAACTGAATTTCCGCAGGCTGGAACCAGGTGATCGTTTCTCCGCTATTAAAGGGTGGCAGTTTCATTGAGACAGCGTGTGTCGAAGAGTAGATTTGGTGGGCGGCATTGTAAAAAGAGTTGGGCAAATAGGTGGGTGAGAAAGGCAGTGTGGAGTAGTCACTCCAGTGGTCACTGATATGCAAAGGGGTTGTTATGTGTTAACAGAGAAGCGAGGTGACTACAAGTGAGTTTATTCAACAAGACAACGAGTTTTAATGCAGACAGTTGAGAGCAAAAATGACTCATAATTCAAACATTATAAAACATGAGATAGTAAGCTCAAACAAGTTTATATTATGTAAGGCCGTGAGCTAAGATATGTAGCATGCACTTTCTTAACAGCTTTCTGGGGAATATTTGATTTCACATGTAACAACTTCAATTCAACTCCCCAGATTGATATTCCACTTGTCCTCATGCACCAAAGTTGTACATTAAATAAGACAAGGCACTTTTAATTAGCACCCCTGGGGCATAGTTCCATCATCTAACCAATAGAAGGGCAGGCTCAAGGCCACCCATTGTTATACTGTTGTTCTCCATATTTAAACTGTTATAGATTTATAATAATGTTGATTTTTATAAGGGATTCCTATACCAAACTGTTCTCTAATACCTAAACTTTCAGATGAAGTAGTGTTTGCAAGCAGTACTTGCCTAGCAAACACACTGTCATAACCAAAAACTGGCAAACCAAGAACATGTGTTGCCAATGCTGCATCAGCTGTTCCTCTGCTTCCCACACTAGGCTGTAGTGACACATTTGCTCAATAGATAGCATATATATGTTATATAGGTGTTATTCTGTGATTTGATGGTAAAGAAAATAGAAAAATATATTTTTTCTGTATATTTTACGATCCCTTTAGATTTGTGTAACATACAAGTAACCCGGGGTGCTAAAGGGCAGCACCCTTACCTCAAGAGGGTGTGTGTCACGTTAAGGATGGAATTCGGAAAATAACAACTTTTACACTATCTACTAGTGACTGAACAGTTCCCGACTTAAACCGCTACAATTAAAGAAATTCTTAACTCCAGTTCTGACATGTGTAATCGTTTGGACTTGAAGACTACGATTCTTGTTTTCGATTAGGCGATATATTCCAAACTACAACAAATATGCTGTGCTGACCCTGTTCTTCAGGAACAGTTTGTTATTTGGATAGGTGATTTTCACACTTGCCTGGCTTTTCTTGCAGTTATTGGAAAGCACTTTGATGATGGTGGTCATAAAGATGTTCTCCTCGAGTTTCATGATGTTACTGAAGGTTCTATAGCTCAAATGCTAAACGGGCATCACTATAATATAAATCTTAGGGTCCAGAAACTATTTACTGAGGCTCTGATTCCTCTCCAATTTCAATTATATCTTTAGTCTCTAGATGAGAGAGCCAGGCACACCCCAATGACCTTTCTATTTTCTATGGCTGATACATTTCAAAATCGCAAGATTGTGGAAGTGGAGCATTCAGCAGTTTCAAGCCCGCTTTGGCGCAGCATATTTGTTAGAAATGGTTAGCGTTCCAGTAACTCATTCAGAAGTTCTTGACTCCATCATTTTAGTTGGTCAATGGACAGTTCAGTGTTCCGGTAATGGGTTCACCTCCATACCTTATGACCAGGCCATTGAGCAGACAGTGAAGAGGGACTTTAAAACTTCTGGAGGTCTCATCAGCATAACACGTAATCATGGTGGTGCTCAAAGGTGGATTCTCAGCAAGACTGAGCGTGCAGCCATTGTCAACCAGTGTGAAAGTATTGTGAACACTGAAGCAGACAGCACATCTCAAACTAAAATTGGCGAAGCCAAAATGATGACTGATTATTATTATTATTATTATTATTATTAATTGCTAAGCTACAACCCTAGTTGGAAAAGCACAATGCTATAAGCCCAAGGTCTCCAACAGAGAAAATAGCCCAGTGAGGAAAGGAAACAGGAAAAAAATTTATTTCTAAGAAAAGTAACATCAAAATAAATATCTCCTTTATAAACAATAAACACTTTAACAAAACAAGAGGAAGAGAAATAAGATAAAATAGTGTGCCCGAGTGTACCCTCAAGCAAGAGAACTCTAACCAAGGCAGTGGAAGACCATGGTACAGAGGCTATGGCACTACCAAAGACTAGAGAACAATGGTTTGATTTTGGAGTGTCCTTCTCTTAGAAGAGCTGCTTACCATAGCTAAAAGAGTCCCTTCTACCCTTACCAAGAGGAAAGTGGCCACTGAACAATTACAGTGCAGTAACCCCTTGGGTGAAGAAAAATTATTTGGTACAGAAGAGTATATGTAAAGAATATGCCAGGCTATCCGGTGTGTGTGTGTGTGTGTGTAGGCAAAAGGGAAAGTGAACCATAACTAGAGAGAAGGATCCAATGTAGTACTGTCTGGCCAGTCAAAAGACCCCATTACTCTCTAGCAGTAGTATCTCAACGGGTGGCTGGTACCCTGGCCAACCTACTACCTACTACAGGTTATTCAAGATATCATCTCTGTTGTACAGTCAGTGCAGAACCCATTTGACACAGGTCTTTCTAATCTGATTTGCATTAGTTCTGGGGAAATTGTATCAGCTAATTCTCTTTCTGACATAAAAAATGCAAAGTAGATTGGTAATGCAGCTTACAAAAAATTCATGGAAAAGCGTCATATTGATCAACAACTTAAGATTTGCAAATGCATAGAAATTGGTACAATAAAGTTCACTACGAGTTACAAGAGGCTACCGAGTGTCCCCTCTTATCATCAGGCAAAGTCTGGCTGAAGAGGTATAGCTAGGTGGCACCTGCATTTTGAAGACTAAAACAGCTATAATAAAAAGTATATGTCCCAAAGGGTAGGAAGGTTGATATCTTTTATATGTCCTCCTTTGCTTCTGGGACTTGATAACACCCATTCAGTAGATCAGTTTACGAGAATATTTTTACCCCTTCATATTGGTTAGTTAAATATAATATTTGGTAGGAAGTACCTGTTTGAACTGTTTGATGTTAAGTTGACGGTAGTCACCTCAGTGGCCCTTTAAGCTGTCTCCTTTAGACACCTTGTGGAAGGGATATACCCATGGGCTGGAGGCTTTATGGCAGATTCCTACATGTTCCATCTCCTGGAATAATTGCATTATGTGGGTTAGTTGGTTTGAAGTCAGTCATATAGAGCATGAATGCACTGGGGGTCACTATTTGATGGTATGATGTATGTTGTATCTGTTAAACTTTTAAAGCTAAACGAAGCTTTTTCTACTTATGTAATTCTTAAAGAAAAGAGGGACATAGTTCAAGACACTCTCGACCAGTTTCTTATTAAAAATAGTATCGACCAACAACAACAATGGACTGGGGGTCCCTTTGTGATTGTATGATGTATGGAGTATTTGTTAAACTTTGAAAGCTAAATGAAGCTTTTGCTCTTTATCATGCATTTTTTGAAGAAAAGAAGAACACAGTTCAAGGAGCTCTCGATCAGTTTCTTATTAACAAGAGTATTGAACAACAAAAACAATTAGAATCAGCTGTTGGTGATGATGATCCAGAGCCATCACCATCCACAAAATAAATATACAAATTGAATGTAAATACTGTATTGGTAAATTTAACATAAAATAGTATCTTTTCTACAATTGCAAAATAATTTTTGTAACGGAATTTGTTATTTAACCTTAAAAACATTTAAATTTATAATGTCTTAGAGCACATCATATTCACAAATAAAGAGTCCATGATGTAATGTAACCATGCCGAATTGTAAACATCTCCATTTACAAGTGTGTACTCTATGTGCGTGTTAGTAAATTAAGGTTAATTTTTTCTATATTATATTGAAAATAATATTGATTTGTTCGTAAGTTTAAAATAGTTTATTAACCATTTATCATTAAAGATGCCTTCTTAGATAAAACACAGAACTGGGAGTGATTATTTGAAACTTAGCCTAGTGACAAGTAAATTCGACTTAGTCATTTTTAGCCATAATTCGATTCTCCTGGAACAAATCACCCACGTAGGGTGAGGTATACCTGTACATTATATATATATATATATATATATATATATATATATATATATATATATATATATATATATATATATATATATATATATATATCATCACTTGCTAGCTACAACCCTAGTTGAGAAAGCAAAATGCTATTCGCCCGAGGGCTCCAATAGGGAAATTAGCCCAGTAAGGGAAGGAAATAAGGAAACTATAAGAAAAGTAACTAACAATTAAAATATTAAGAACAGTAACATGAAAATAAATATTTCATATATAAACTATGAAAACTTAAAAATAAATGAAAAGAAAAATAAGATAGAATAGTGTTTTCGAGCGTACCCTCAAGCAAGAGAACTCTACCCCAAGACAGGGGAAGACCATGGTAAAGAGGCTATGGCATTATACAAAACCAGAGAACAATGGTTTGATTTTGGAGTGTCCTCCTAGAAGAGCTGGTTACCATAGCTAAAGAGTCTCTTCTTACCAAGAGGAAAGCAGCCACTGACAATTACATTGAAGTAGTCAGCCCCTTGAGTGAGGAATAATTGTTTGGTAATCTCAGTGTTGTCTTATGACCACTTATAAAAAGTGAGTAAAAGTGAATATGATACCATGTGCCCACCGATGGAAAAGACTATAACCGTAAAAGACCAATCTCCTTGGTTTGATGGAGAGACTTTGGTAAAAAATGAGGGAAAAAGGACGTAAAGAAAGAAAGTGGAATAGGTTAAAAACTGAAAGTACTTGGGTAGAATACAAAACTACTGCGTGTCAATATAACTACCTACTAAGAAGGAAAAAAAAATGAATACTATAAGAAAAAGATCCTCGAAGCAGCAACAGACATAAATAAGTTATATTGTCTCTTGAATGGTATAATGGAAAATGTAAAAGAAAAGAAGCTACCTGATGGATGCAGTAATCAGAAACTAGCAAAAAATTTTGTAGTATTCTTTAAAAACAAAATTGAAAATATAACCAGGTCATTTGTAAATGCTCAACATCAGATTAATGATACACCAGGCACAAAGAAAAAGAAAAATAATACGATTTAACAACATAACACAAGATGACATCACCAGAATTATCAAGTGAGCAAAGAAAACAAATTGCACGATCGATCCTATGCCAATATCTGAAGTAATTGGAGAAAGAGACTTTCTAGTCTAGCCGAAATAATAATGAGGATAGCAAATGCAAGCATTGATGAATGTAAGTTTCTTAAATCTGAGAAAATGGCTACAGTCACACCAATTCTGAAAAACGCACTGGACTACCAGGAATTATCCTTGTCTCAAAAGTGCTTGAATATGTAATTCTTGAACAACTAGTCAGCCACTTAGAAGTAATAGAAGCTTTGCCTGACAACCAATCTGCTTACAGAAAACTATGCTCTACAGAGACAGCCATCTGCTCTGTTGTAAATGATTTGCTAGAAATGATGGATGAAAATACATGTAGTATCTGAATACTGCCCGATCTCGGTGCTGCTTTTGATACAGTTGTGCATGAACTGCTACTAAATGATCTACAGTCCATCGGCGTTGAAGATCAAGCCTTCAAATACCTAAAAGACTACTTAGTTGATAGAAATTACTGTGTACAAAATGGAATCTCTTATTCATCATATGAACCCTTAAACAGAGGGGTACTCCAGGGGAGTGTACTTGGCCCAATCTTATTCTGCGTCTATATTACTGGTCTTTTGAAAATGCTACAAAGGCATAGCGTGAAGTTCAAACTATTTGCAGATGACGCACAATTTTACTTCTCCATAAATGGTATACATGACACTACTGAAACTCTAAACCGAATCCTTGATAATGTTAGAGAATGGATGACATTTAAACAACTGAAATTAGATGAGAACAAAACTGAATTCATGGTGGTGGGCAAGAGAAACAGCGTGAGAAACTTAGGTGATATTCAAATGAACATCAATAATGACTCGGTGCCGATATCTAGTAAAGTTCGAGATCTAGGTATATTTCTTGATTGTAACCTCTCTCTAAATGCCCAAATAAATAATGTAATAAAAACTGCTGGTTATCATCTAAGAAATGTTGCGTTTATAAAAAAGTACCTGGACGAAAATTCTGTAAAGAAACTTGTGATAAACTGTGTTATTACCAGGATTGACTACTGCAACTCTATCTATTACAATTTATCAAAAGTGCAACTTAAGAAATTACAAAACATAATAAACAGAGAAGCAAGACTGATAAAAGGTGTCCCAAGTAGAGAAAGGATCACCCCTATACTAATCGATTTACACTAGCTGCCGAGTAAAGCAAGAATTTAAAATATGTACAATAACCCACCAAGTTATCAGAACCGGTCGTCCAAAATACTTAAAGAGAATTGCTACATATTGTGCAGCCAACAAATTGTGTCGACACGAGAATAGTTACAGATGGCTTCAAACTGTTGGAACCTAGATATATGTCTACTTTAGGCTCCAGAGCCTTTAAATATGCGGCCACAAGACTATAAAATAAGCTCCCATGAAACATTCGAATGATTGAAGACATTAAGGCTTCCAAGAGGAAACTGAAGACTTTCTTATTTCAACAGTCATACAACAGTGACAATTTAACAGTAAATGAACAATACCCGATATGAAACATTAAATACTCTGAACAAACAAGGTAAAATGACAGTGGAGGTCCTGTAGAGAGTGGGGTTCCTTTGCTGTATGGGACCGGAAAAGCAGCCATCAAAGTAAAGTAAGTAAAGTAAGGTGTATGAGGACAGAGGAGAATATGTAAAGAATAGGCCAGATTATTCGGTGTTTGTGTAGGCAATAGGAAAATGAGCCGTAACCAGATAGAAGGATTCAATGTAGTAATGTTTGACCAGTATATATAGATGTATATATATTTTCTATTCATAAACATACACACATATATGCAAACATATATCATCATCATTAACTCCTGCGCCTATTGACGCAAAGGGCCTCAGTTTGATTCCGCCAGTTGTCTCTATCATGAGCTTTTAGTTCAATACCTCTCCATTCATCATCTCCCAATTCACATTTCAAAGTCCTCAGCCATGTAGGCCTGGGTCTTCCAACTCTTATAGCACCTTGTGGAGCCCAGTTGAATATTTGGGGAACTAATCTCTCTTGGGGAATGCGAAGAGCATGTCCAAACCATCTCCATCTACCCCTCACCAGGATCTTATCCACATATGGCATTTGAATAATCTCTCTTATAGTTTAATTTCTAATCCTGTCCTATCTCTTAACTTCCAATATTCTTCGGAGGACTTTGTTCTCAAATCTACAAACTCTGTTGGATATTGTTTCATTGTTATACCAGGACTCATGTCCATAGAGTAACATCGATCTCACTGAACTGATATATAGCATGATTTTGATATGTAATTTCAGGCGATTTGAATTCTAAATTCTATTCAACCTAGCCATTGTCTGATTTGTTTTTTTCAATCTTTCATTTAACTCCAATTCTAAAGACCCTGTATTGGAGATCATAGTTCCCGAATATTTAAATGAATCCACCTCGTTAATCCTTTCGCCTTCCAATAATATTTCATCTTCCATTGAATATTCCGTTATCATGGTCTCTGTCTTTCTTTTATTTATCTTGAGCCCAACCTCATTTGATATTTCATGCATTCTGGTAAGCAGGTTTATAAGTCCTATGGTATTTTGCTAATACGTACAGCATCATTAACATACTCTAGATATGCTAATTTCCTGTTACCAATTCAGTCCAATCCTTCTCTGCTCTCCCCAACTATTCTAAACATTACAAAATCCATAAGGAGGATAAACGACATGGGTGATAACACATTCCTTTGACGTACTCCACTGTTCCCTGGACATTCCTTTGACTGGGCTCCACTAACATCAACTTTGCACTTGCTATGCTCATGAGCAGACTTAATCACATTTACATATTTAACAGGAACTCCATAATAACGCAGGACTCTCCACAACATTGGCCGGTGCACACTATCAATAACTATTTCATAGTCTACAAATGCTATCAAAAGTAGATTTCTATATTATACAAATTGCTGTACAACATGTCCTAAAGTAAAAATTTGGTTAGTACAACTTTTACATTTTTTAACTCCTGCTTGTTCATACCTCAACCTTTCATCAACCTTTCTCTGTAGTCTCTTTAGAATAAGCATCCTTTATATTTTCATGACAAACGACGTAAGTGTGATGCCACTGTATTTATTGCAATCAGTAGGATCTCCTTTTTTGCCATTTTCACCAACACTCCTATCTCCTACTCATCAGGTTTTGCCTCTCCACACCACATTCTACAAAATAATCTTATAAGTATTCTGGGAGTCACTTCATTTTAGTCCAAAATCCTCTTTGCTGTTATTCATCGTATCCAATGGCTTTCAATCTCTTGAGCTTTTCAATGATGGCATCGACCTCAAACACAGTGAATTCATTTATGGGCACATCAAGGTCTTGCTCAGTTTCAGACATATCAATAAAATTATCTTCTATTCATGACATCACTAAAGTGTTCCATCCAACGTTATCTTTCTTCATCTTCTGTTGTTATAACAGATCCATCTCTTTTGGATGGGTATATGCTTCGTCTTCTTTGCCCCCGTGGAGATTTCACTAATAATTCTATGAGCAATTCTTCCGCCATAACCACTCCCTGATTTCAAAGCTTAGTCAGCTTCATCTGCTTTTCTGTCCAAATATTCTCGCTAGTCATTCCTGGCTCTTCTTTTTACCTCGCTATCAATGCTGGAATACTTAGTATGCTTTACCTTATAATTTTTATTATTTCCTCGAAAGCTTTCAACAGTCAATTTCTGTCTTAGTCTCATTTTTTATAGTATCACAAGTACCATTTGATATCCATGGCTTTCTCCTTGTAACTGCATGTATGCATGAATAATTCTACATCTTTATATATATATATATATATATATATATATATATATATATATATATATATACATATATATATATATATATATATATATATATATATATATATATATATATATATATATATATATATATATAAATATATATATATATATATATATATATATATATATATATATAAATATATATATATATATGTATATATATATATATAATATATATATATATATATAAATATATTTATATATATATATATATATATATATATATAATATACTGTATATATATATATATAAATATATTTATATATATATATATAAATATATATATATTTATATAATATATATATATATATATATATATATATATATATATATATATATATATATATATATATATATATATATATATCGGTCCTGGACAATTGGTCCAATGACAATTGGTCCAATGACGATAGGTCCAAAATCAATTGGTCCAATGGGATTATTGGCCCAAAATCAATTGGTCCAATGGGATTATTGGCCCAATATTAATTGGTCTAACTGGATTATTGGTCAAATATTAATTGGTCAAACAGAATTATAGTTCAAATATTAATATATTATATATTAAAACATTAATACTGAAAATTGTAATACAGGAATTAAGGAATAAAAATGAAATGAAATAAAATAATTTATTTTATAAGTCAAAAATTAATAACTTAGTTATGCACATATTCAGAACACAAAATCAAAAGTTTCACATTGAAGATATAACCTGTAATAATGAATTAAAGATTAAAAATAAAAATGAATAAAATCTAATTTATTGGATAGGTCAGAATTTAAAACCTCAGGTTATGAGCTATCGCCCGTTAAAAATCTAACGTTTCATAATTATCTTTCTCAGAAAACACAGTTAAAAGCCTTTGTTCACGTTCAGCATCTTTTATCTTTAATTTGCGATTTAATTCTCCACGAACGATGCATTCCATTTCGTCCTCCGTATGCTTTTGTTCTTTTCTTAACTCACTAATTAGTTTAAAGATCCCAACATGGGCTGAGCCTATTAACGCTTCCAAAAGTCTGTGCCACGCTTCTACTTTATTTTGTGCTCTTGGTACACTTCCTTCTACTCTGTCATACACCTACCATAATGCAGGGGGGAAAAGCGGAGGATATCTCATTTCTTGGCCTCGTAATATTCGTCTAACCTTTCCGCGAACGTAATTTTCGTCAAAATAATTTACTACTGGCGTATCTTCAACCGGAATAGTTTGTTTTAATTGCAACCAGGCGTCCTCAATTTCGTTTGCAGGTAAAAAAGCAAGTGCTGCTATTTTCCTGATGTTTAAGGAAAAGTTTTCATTAGTGCTGTATTCATTTTTCAAACCTGAAGAGCTAACTTTTCTGTAAATACTCTGACAGAGATGAAAAAAAAAATCTCTTTGTTGACTGCCAGGAATTTCATCTTTAATTGAACATATGTAAATCATTTGGTTCTTGAGGTCCTTCCTTGCGTACTCTTCTTATCATATTGCTGAGAGTTTCTTTTGACCCAACATACGGCACTACAGATGAATCCAGTTGACTAAGGACATCTTGAATAATTTGACAAGGTTTATCACTGGTGATACTAGCTTTTTCCTTAATTGCATTGTGGCATTTCACTACATGTTTACGACTTGACTCAGCAGCTCCACAAGTGTGTTCATTTTCCTTTTTCAGATAATGGCAGTCATCTTCAAAGTGCGTGATTGCGGTTCCTTTACATCCTCTTCTTTCACATCTCCAGTAATATGTAGCTTCTCCAGTAGTTTTCTTAGAATGTAAAGTATACAAATATCCATTAACGGAAAGCTTTTCCTTTCCTCTTTCGGAAAGCACTGTGTTACAGGCAGTTGACTCCATAGTAAGGGATCCTAGCGCTTACTAAAAGTTAGAAAAAAAACTAAAGTTAGTAAAAGTTAGTAACAATAACAAAGCTATTGTTAACTTTACTTTAGAGAGGTTGTTTCATCCTTTGGACGAGTCGGTATTGGACCAATTATCGTGTTGGACCAATAATCCCTTTGGGCCAGTGGATTTTGGACCTATCGGCATTGGCCAAATCGTCATTGGACCAATTGTCATTGGATCAATCGTACCCAACCCCATATATATATATATATATATATATATATATATATATATATATATATATATATATATATATATATATATATTTTTTTTTTTTTACTGTGCTAGCCGGTATATCTTAGCCGTCCATGTTTGCCAACGGTTACATAAGCGGATGAGCAGCCTGGTGAGGTAACGAGAACTTTAGGAGGGGAGGAAATGCGCCCCCCCCCCTAAATCTCGAAAAGTCACTGGCAGCAGGGTGACGGATTGGGTTGAAGGAGATAAGCAAGCTGTCTCTTCAGCTTTTACCTTTAATGCCTGGCAGATAATCTTACTAGAATTAGTATGAACTGGCAGGGGTCACTTGCCTTAGTTAGATAGGCACTGTGCATTACAAGAAACTGGCTATCCTTTGATAAATTTAGCTAATGAATCCTCTACGGATTTAGTTAGTCTATGTAAAGCAAAAATGACAGACTGGCTCCCCGGTCCCAGGCGTAGTCGGGTGCTAAGTATCTCTTGGTTTATAAATACTGAAGAAAAATGGAAAATTGGTAATTGGAATGTTAGAACCATGAATCAGATTGGAAAGTTACAGCAAGTGGAGAATGAATTTATGAAGTATATTTTGCATATCTTGGCCCTAAGTGAAATGCGTTGTAAGGAGATTAGTAGGGAAATCCTAGACTAAGGCAATATATTTATCTATTCACGAAGAACTGATGGAGTTGGAAGAGAAGGGGTTGGAATGATGATGACACTGAGTGGAAAAGGCATTAATTGAGTGGAGAGCTGTAAATAGAAGATTTCTACTTGCAAAGTTTAAATCAAAGCAGTGCAATATATGCATTATAGTGTAGTATGCACCAACAAATGATGCCCCTGAAGAAATGAAAGATGAATACTATGAAGACCTGTGGAGTGTAATAGATGAGATCCCAGAGAGAGATGAAAATTGTGCATGGTGACTTCAATGCTAAAGTTGGAAAGATTAATCAAGGCAAGGAGAATGTGATGGGTGTTGAGGGACTTGACGAAGT
>NC_090732.1:49929039-49949039 GCF_036898095.1 Palaemon carinicauda | reverse complement strand
TACATTGTGCATATTTTTCCTTTCCATGTCGATCGTATAGTTAGAGTCTCGGAGAGTGAGGTAACCGAGATCTCGTCTCACCTAGGTACCTAACCTAGGCGTGTTATTATACGTTAGATATTCCCCGGTTACCCTTGTGTATGGTGATTTCACTTATGCAGAGATGGGTATCTCTTTAAATTGGATGAATCTTTATACCTCTCAAAAAAGGGAGATTTAAGGGTAATCCCTCTTCCCTCTGAGTGTAGCCTCAGGCTACAGCCTTAGCGGGTCGGCCTCGAATTTTTAATTCAGGCATGACTTTTTTCTGCCCTTCCCCTGTAACCGCAGATGCAGGTTTTTGGGGTTTTGGCCAGAATCTCAGAGTATTTAGTCTGTGGTCGGTAGCTACCTGGCAAGATGAATAGAATTCTTTTGCTACGTTAGGCTACCGACATAGGAGGCTAGACCTCCCTAGGCCACTCCTGAAGGGTCTGTACGATATGACCCTTCTTCCTGTGACCTAGCAGACTAGTTTTGTGTTAGTGGACCGTAGGCTGAGGAATAGATTTCTTCTGATGCTTAGGGGACACTGGCACTATAACCCCGTTTCCTTACCATTAGAGGTGGTGGCGAGGGTGCTACCAACCTCATAATCATATCAATATAACCCTGGGCTAAGGAATAGAATTCTTTAGCCACCTGGGATAGTTCTAATACAGGAACGGAGTTTGTTAGGTGGGGCAGGACAGGCTACGGCCGGCTCCTGCTGTACCTTTCACAGGACCCTCTTTTTCCTCCCCTTCTATCCCTTTATGTTGGCTAATCCCGGCAACCTTACTGTTGCCGGTGGGTTGCCGGGATCGACCAGACTCCCCCTCTTACAGTTGATGGCTGCCGGCCGGCAGTCTTAACATCTGTCAGCCGGCAGTAATGACAGCTGTGAACTGCCGGCCATATTAGTTACCGGCCGGCAGTAAAGACTACTGCTGGCCGGCAGTCATGGCTACTGCCGGCCGGCAGTCATGGCTGCTACCGGCCGGCAGTCATGGTGACTGCTGTCAGGCAACCAGGGCAGCTGCCGGCCGGCAGCTGCTGGCCATGTTGGCTGTAAGTGGGAAGTCCCTTCTGATTACAAAGGTTCTTCAGTTCTTTCTTGAACTGCTAGCAACAGTGGCTATTGCCGGGGTGCTGCCTGCCAGGCCGGCACAGAATGGTGCCTGCTCAACCAGTAGCATGCCGACTGTGCCGGCCGGCGGTACTGGCCAGCGGTGCCGGCCGGCAAGGTTTAGACAGGTCCTTGCCGGCGACAGTACTGTAGCTGGATGGAAGCTTGAATTTTATATTCTCCCCTTCCATTTGAACCTTCTTTTTGGAGAAGGTAGTAAAAGTAGACTTTTACATCCCTTTTACTGTATATATATACAGTATTAGGTAGCCTGTTCTCCATGCTATCTCTCTTTCTTTTAGCTAGCAGGCTAGATGTGCTAGCATTAGCTAGCTATGCCGACGACATGCTGGCTGAACTACAGTATATGTTTATACAGGTAGTTAGTATCTTTGCAGTATAGGATATACTGCAAATAGAAAGCTTCTGTATATTTTATGCTAGTAGTGTTTTTCAATATATTTGAAAATCCTACCCAAATATTTGTGGAACCCAATCTCATCTTGAAATAATTTAATTCTTCAATATTCTGATTAGAAATCAGTCTTCAGATTACCCTGCAATATTATAATTTTAAGGACTGGAGATTACACTCCTAACCCTTAAAGGGCAGAGCCCTTATCCTCGAGTCTCCATGATTAGGAAACTCTATGTTTTAATTTTGTAAGGGGGGTCACAGCAAATAAGTTGGGTGGGATATATATAAATATATGTCTTTCCTTTCCCCAGTCCAGTTGGCATCATGCCAGCTGGACCGTACAGTCAGTTGCTTACCAGAAAGGCAACACATTGGCTGGATCATACTATATATAATTATACAGTAGCCAGTACATTGCAATATAGTGCATACTGCAAATAGAAAACTACAGTATGATTATACAGTAACTATTTCTAGCATATCTTGGGTATCCTCATGTGAGCTTATGCTGCAGCCGCTCTTACATTGAAGGAATAGTGTTTCTTCGTTAAGTTGATTGAGAAATCAGTCTTCCGTACCCCACAGTATTTAGTATGAAAGGGACAGTGAAGTATACACTTCCCTATCCCTAGGGGTTAGAAAACCCCCTTTTTCAGTTGGAATTCCTTCGAAAAGGAAATTCCTATCATTTAATACTGAGGGGAGGTACCAGCATTTGCCTGCAAGGGATACATAAGTATGTGTCTCCTACTATCCCTTTATAGCTTGCTATCCTAAGCTATTCTGTTAAGATATGACCTTTGATATATTTGTTATCAGTGAGATAATCAATCATATACTCATTTTGTTTTCCTTTCTTTACAGGAACAACGCCAGATGTCATGGGTTGCAGTCTTCTGCAAAACTAAGAGTAAGTGTTTTTACGGACATATTGCATGCAGGTTTCATGCCCCCTGCAGTATCATTTCCGAACACCTGCAGTATTGGAACCCGCAGGCCTGCAAAGTATGTTGGGCCCTATTGTCCGAAGGTTTCAAGAATCCCAAGTCGGTAGAGACTAGGGATGCAGCTCGTTTCAAACTACACAACTGGGTAAGAGGCTTTCAGAAAATCTCTCCGGGACCTTACCTGCCTAATGACAAGATGCGTAGGTTACTATTTCCAACAGAGAGTAAGGAAATAGTGGTACTCCAGACACAAGGTACATTTCCCGATGGCCAGATAACCTTCGGGAAGGAGGGCAAAAAGCGCCCACAGGAAGAAGGGGGGAATATCGGGTTGGAATTGTCTCCGTCCCAATAGGCTCATGAGCCAATGACATCGATATCTCCACCTTCTATCCCTCTTTTAGATGGAATGAACCAGTTATGGGCTCAAGTCAAGAATCTAGTAGAAAATTTGTGCAAACAGAGCACAAAGCAGGAAGCAAAATGCAAGGTAGAGCTTGGTAAAGCTCCACTTGTCCCTCCTAAAGGGTCGTACAAACGACTCGTAGATCAAGACCTTCCGACATGCTCCACAACCAATCCCTGGAGGTTTTTGGAGCTAATGCCAATTTTAAACGGCAAACTCTACATCTCGGAGAAGATGGGTGCTGTTCCTTTGGACAAAATCCAGTTCTGGCCAAGCTTTGACGCTTTCCCGAACTGTTTCAGTAGACTGAAGGATGAACCAACATCAGGAAATGGAACGGAATCAGAGGAGGTTATGATTCTCGACAATGATAAAGCACAGGCTATCCTATCAAGCAGCATAGAAAAGGCGGGTTACTCGGTGTTGAAGATATCCACACCAGGTAACAAGCACTCTTCCTTTCTTGCTCCTGTTTCAATTTCTTTCCCCTTCACGGAGAAGGCTTTCAAATATGTCACTGAGGCAATAGAAACAGGTAAACCGTGTCCTACACTCAAGGAGTGCGAGCCTCTGTCACTAGCATTTCCCAGACAAGAGAAGAACTGGAAGGAGGCCCATTTCACCTTTTTAGTAGGAAGACTTGAGGTGGATGTCGCCAGTCGACAATTTAAGGAAAATCTTCCAAAATTATCTGAGTTTCTCTTACAGGATGAACAAGAAACAAAGGAGAGACTTGCAGCCTCCTTATCTCTACAGAACTACATAGAGTTCTGTTCGGCTCATCAAGATACCCCAGACATGCTCAAGGTCTTAGCCAAAATACATGTGGCTACTTTGGTAAAAGACCTTTATGCCTTTAAAAAGGCTAGAAGAACATGTAGGGAGTTTGTGTTAGCTAACACAACAGCGAAACACGATACAAGAAAGCTAATATCTTCCAACATCTGGGGTAAAGACCTCTTTCCAGACGAGGTGGTCAAGAAAGTGATTAAGAACGCCTCCACGGAGAAAGTAGGACTTCTCCAAAAGTGGGGCATCCTTTCAAAAAGAGAATCTTCTAAGGTTGTGGGTCCCCAACCTAAAAGAAAGATGGAGAGGTCTGGAAATCCATTTCGAGTGGTTCAACAACAATCCACAGTTGTAGTGACCGAGATGTCACAGACAGATGGTCGAAAAGATATTCCTACTGATCAGTCGAAGCAAAGAAATGCTTCTAGTAGGAGGGAGATTCCTTTAGGATTGCTGGACCTTCGATCCTTGGGTCCATGGCCTAATCAAGATGGGACTAAGATGAGAGGTGGAGATATCTCTACCACCATTTCCTCAACTCCTCCGATAATCCAAAACCCTCCTGGAGGAGTTTACCTGAGAGCTCTAGAGCATACAGGTGGTAAGGAAACTTTAGTCCACCGAATTCCAGGGAAGGCCGTTGTGTGTTTACGAGAAGGACTCAAGAAAACTCAGAGTCATTCAAGACTTATCGCCACTCAACAAGTCCAAATAAAACAACGAGTTCAGGATGTTTATCCTCTGAACATAAGGACCCCGCTGCAAAAAAGGGTGCCTATAGTCTTACCAGACCTGAAAGTCGTCTATCGGCAACTTCCAGTCAATCACCCTTTCCCCTCTTATCTAGGACTCATGTTGCACAAAGTAACGCACTTCCTAGGAAAGATACTCGTCAGACTAGACATAGTCCTAGCTGCCTTCATAAAATTGGCAGACACAGTCATACAATATTTAAGCCTAAGAAAGGTTCAGGCAACAATGTTCCTGGACAAGAGGCTGGGGTGGGCAGCACCCAAGGTGGCTGGTCTATGAATATCCGAAGAAATGATCCGGTCCCCGGAACATCGTGGATGAAAGATAAACTTCAAGAAGTCTCGATTCTCTCCGGCTCAAAGGTTTCAATGACTGAAAAGCCATTGAAGCCTGTTGTCACTCCAACTCTCCTTTTCTTTGGAAAGGTGAAAGGAGATGGCAAGGTCTGTCAAGAGACTCCGGTAATCAGTCAGATTCCCAAAACGAGAACAGGGAGGGACCCTGTTCTCTCTCCAGTTCGCAATAGAGGCAGGCCCTGTGCTAAGAGCACTGCTGCAAGATGCGCTGGGAGCCTGGAGAAAACAAGCATCAAACGCTTGAAGAGGCCTAAAAAGACCGATAGCGGTCCTTCCTTAATCGCTTCCCTAACAAAGATCAAAGCCCGAAAATCCCAACACCATGTTGGTCCAGTCATGAGTAAGGAAACTCTCTCCAAGCAGATCAGATTGTCTACGGCTGATCTGGGACTCCGAAGCGATAACGAGATGCTGCAATCGACGATGCTAAGGAACGTCTCATACAGTCTAGGTGTAGTTAGCCATCCCTTACCTAAAGGGATGGCACCTGTCAGCACTTTATAAACAACCAATCCGCAATGTGACAGTGGATGCTCTACTCAGGCTCAGGCCGATAGAGTTAGAACGGTCTACGGATGCAGAACTATTCTCTCCCCGAACTGCAATCCGACCTCTTCATTACGAGCGCTGTCAAGGAACTACCTTGAAATGTAGCCCTATACGAGGATCCTCTAATTTGAATGATAGACATCATGTCTCTGAAATGGAAGGGATAGACTTAGGATTTCCAGTTCATCCCGTCCAATCACCTGCTGAGAGTCCTCAACATGCTGAGATCCTTCCAAGTGGGAGTAGCTCTGTTGGCTCCCAGGTAGCCCAAGAGCAATCTATCCTCCTTGAGGAAGGAACAGAGTCTGAGGCTGTCCTTTATTCTGAACCCGGGACAACTCCGGAAGGTTCAGAGATTAATTGCCTTCGATTTATTACAGAGAACCCAAACCCTTCATTGCATGATTTTCTTGCCCTAGCGGTTAAGAAAAGATTTGGGATCTCAAAAGGCAATATAGAATTCTTGGAAGAATGCAAGTCTAAGTCAACTAGAAGACAATATGAGTCATCATGGAAAAAGTGGGTTGCTTTCGTAAAAGCAAAAGGACCGAGAGAGATTTCAATGAACTTCTGAATGTCCTTCTTTATCCATATTCATAACCAGGGTTTGGCGGCCAACACGATAACTACGTGCAAATCAGCCTTGACTAGACCTCTTCTATATGCCTTTCAAGTAGACTTGGCGAATGAGATCTTTAATAAGATCCCGAAGCATCTTGCGAGGCTTAGGCCTGCTGCACCACCAAAGCCCATCTCTTGGTCTTTGGACAAGGTCCTACATTATGCCTCATCCTTGAACAATGAAGATTGTTCGCTTAAGGATCTAACCCATAAGGTTATTTTTCTGTTCGCTATAGCCTCAGGGGCTAGAGTTAGTGAAATAGTGGCCCTTTCTAGGGATGAGGGCCACATTCAGTTCTCAGAAACAGGAGAACTGAATCTCTTCCCTGATATATCCTTTCTCGCTATGAATGAGCTACCCACTAAAAGGTGGGGCCCCTGGAGAATCTGCCCTCTGAAGGAAGATGTCTCTCTATGTCTGGTAGAGTGTCTAAAGGTCTATCTTCGTAGAACTTCAGACTTCAGGGGAGGGCAGGTCTTCAAAGGAGAAACCTCTGTATCAAACTTATCCCTAAAACAACTGAGGGCGAAGCTCCCCTACTTTATTAGTAGAGCGGATCCTGACAGTACTCCCGCAGGTCATGATCCGAGAAAGATTGCTTCATCACTGAACTTCTTTCAGTATATGGATTTTGAGCACCTTCGTTCATACACTGGATGGAAATAATCCAGAGTGTTTTACAAACACTATGCGAAACAGGTACATGAACTGAAACACTATGTAGTGGCAGCAGGTAGTGTATTAAAACCTGCCCCCTAATTACTGTTATAAACAGTCAATGGTTTGGGACTTCAAATGTCCTCGCACATATACTGGGTGAGAATCATCCAGAGAGTTCTACAAACACTATGCTAAGCAAGTCCATGATCTGAAGCAGTATGTGGTGACGTCGGGTAGAGTACTTAACCCGCCGTCTAATTCTACGATGAACAGCTAATTGACTGGGACTGTCAATTAAAGGGAGAAGGGGTCATCCCTCTTAGGGTGTGACCTCCTTTGATTAAGTGTTACCATGGTAATACTAGCTCTGTTCAAAATCCCAGGTGTGGAATTATACAGATAGCACTAGTGCCAGTGTACGTAGTACATAGTGCCGATAAAAGTAACCAGTACAGGAATTATGAAGAGAATTTGTTTTATAAATTTTCTTCAATCTGAGACTGGCACTTATCATTTCTTGCTTTCCAAGAAAGAAAGATAATCTCTGTACAGGTTACATGTATAGTTCCGTTATCATGCTACATTCGTTTTACTTACTAATAAACATCTATTAGAATGTAATTGCATCCTAACTCGCCCGAAAATTGCATGATTAAAAGTCCAGAGTATGTACTTTTATATATTAGTATGCTCACAAACAATGGATTTAAGAAACATTGTTAAGTATTTGGTAATTTCCACAAACTACAAGACGGCTTGTTCATCTGGTGTATTCTTATGTTTGTCCATACAATATATGCTTACCTTGAGACCCCCTTTTTTCTACTGTCTAGAATGACTCTTCCCTGTAGGGGGCAGGAAGCACTAACATCGGAGATGATTAGTGATAATGATGGATAACGGTAACGTCATTTGTCTCGATTGATCCAAATGATCATAGAAAGGTTGTCCCAAGGTTAAGGCACTGATGAAAATCCAAAGATACATTAATGCTCTGGTATACTTCCATCAGGATGACATGGCTTGAGCCCAAAAAACGGATTTTGAGCTAAGCGAATAATCTATTTTTGGGTGAGATCCCCATGTCGTCCTGATGGACCCACCCTTCTTTCTTAAAAGAAAAGATCTTCACAGTTCCTTCCCTGACGTACTGTATCTGTAGCACCACGCTCTATGCTACAAGGAATGTCTGCCATCTTGGGAATGGCGCTGGGGTGGTGGTCAATAGTAGTACGGGAACGGGGGTAACCTTGTTACGGCCCCCTTCTATTCTTTTGCCACGTCCCCCTCGAAGCGTAAATGCTATTAGGGGTGCATATTGCTATGTGGCGTGTCAAGAATGCTTCCTCTGATATTATGCGATATTCTTGAGAAAATTTTAAGGATATTCGCTCCAGGAGTTAGAATTCTGGAACCTGAAGGTTAATTCTCTGGGAATATCACTGTAGTATATAATATATCCCTTTTGAAGCTACCTTATGAACTTCCATCAGGACGACATGGCGATCTCACCCAAAAATAGATTTTTCCCTTCGCTCAAAATCTGTTATATGTTACGTTATGTTTTGTGGAAATTGGCTATTTTGCAAAGTTACCGGATTTTTTGCAAATAAACCTAAATCGTAGCATGTTTGCAAAATCATCTTAATTGTCTAGTTACTTAGCAAATAAACACTTAAAAATGGTACTTTGCAAAAATATCAGGCAATTTAACAAAAGATATATTAAGCTGTTTATTTCTAAAGTCCCCATAACTTTGAATGTCAGTGTGCAAAATGATAATATATCTTTGTATGAAAAAAAATATACTAAATTTTTTTTTTGACAAGCATAACAGCATTTGCATCAACTGTTGCAGATATTTTATTCTTTATAACACTCGCAGCGGTTGATATTATGAAGTGTTGAGCAGCTGAACCAAATAAAAGCTTGTCCATGGCCTAGTGAGTGTGCATTAGCTACTTCCCCTGTCGTTCCCTAGGAACATCTTAAATTAATAACATCTTATCTAATTTATCCTGGTATTTCACAATGAACTTATGCATGTTAATCAAGTTAGCCTGCATTATATAACATCCACTGTCTAAGCGTGCATTTGAATTAGAATATCTGTCTAAATGATTCTTGAATGTTAAAATAGTACTTTAATTTACTACTCCATGTGGAAATCTGCCACACACATTTACAACACGATTAAAGAAAAAATATTTTTGTGATTAATTTTGAAATTAACCTAAGCATCTTCATTTTTCATACCTGGCACCTTGAATTCATGCTGCTCGAAAAGATCGGCTTGATGACCACGGACTTCCGGACACTGCATCTTTTAGTTGACATTCTTCACAGATTTGGAGGAAGATCTTTATTTGATCTACTGTTAGTTATGTTTGCATATTTGTTACTCAGAGCTTTAAAAGAAATATTCCTTCCTTCATGTCCGTTAGCAAGAGGGCAGCTTAAATTGCATCAAAAAGATCTTTAGAAGGAACAAATTAAAGAACAGTTCTTTTTTTAAGTAGCTTTTGCTCTGTCCTCTCTTTAACAGCTATTTCCATAATATTATATTTTCCAAAAAGCCTATAGTCCTTTCGAGTCTTTACAGCTTGTTTTTCAAGTTTTTTCATTCGATGGACGATTTCCTCACACAGATTTTTCCATTAACCCAGATGCATTGTATGACTTTTTTTTTTGCAATTTAGACAACAGTCAAACTTGTCTTTTATTCCATCCATCACTGGATAATAAGCAGAAGTCTACACCACAAGACCAACAATCATAACAAGCGGTACACTGCATTAACTCATGTGACCTTTAGTAGCTCAGCGGAGTCGCCATCTAAACAATAAACTACCGTTCACTCGTGCCAAACTACAAACACTTCAAACACAAATCAGCCAATTGGTGTTGAAAATCTGTCATTTTGCAAACTGACATTCTAAATTATAGGAAACTTTGCAAATAACCAGGTTGCCATGTACTCTAGTAAAGTTAACAGAAATTTTTACAACTATGCGTTTTTTTTTTTTTTTTTTTTTTTTTTGTAAAGTAACCAGACAATTAAGGTTACTTTGCGGAAATATCAGAATTTAGGTTAATTTTATAAATGACTGGTAACTTTGCAACATAACCTAGTTCGAAAACAACCGTAACATATATACAGTATCTTATATATACACACATACACACACACACACATATATATATATTTATATATATATATTTTATATATATATATATTTTATATATATATATATATATATATATATATATATATAACATGGAAAAATAGTACTGCAAAATTTTTTCTAAATTGACTGAAAGTACCATCCGAATGATTTGACCAAGAATTAGAAATCTCCTCCCTTTTCTCCCTAGGATATTGTACCACCTGTGTGTCACACAAGCGTGCATAGTAATGATATTTCTCTTTTTTGTATATATTATCCTTTGTATCTTCGCTCTCCCCTCGCACTGACAGCAACTTGTTTCAACCTGTCTGCAACCTCCATTGTTAACTGTTAACAGAACCGGTTGCTGATTTGACAAGAAATAGCATGTCTGTATTTTGTGACCTTCTTACTAGGACCTAGTGTGTATATATACTCGGTGTGTTATAATAAAGTTACTCAGTTGCTTTCATGTCGCCTTTGAGTCACAACCTACTCTTGACCCATCACATTGGTGACCAAGGAAGTCGATTCGCACCTCCTGCCTTCCCCCCCCTCACTGTTACTATGGAGGACTCCACGGAAGTTGGCGCCGCCCCATTCAAAATTTCGTCGTTCGCCAAACGGAGAGGTGTTTGCTTGGTTTCAGCACGCAGAAGTCCAGTTCCGCATCAAAAGTGTGACTCGCTCAACCACCAAAGCAGATTGTGTTCTCGCGGCGATGCCCGAGGACACCTTCCCAGAAATCTCCTATTAGTTTTGTGAACAAGGAGACAACTCAATAGCGTATGACGCCCTCAAAACATACCTTCTGCAGCAGTACTTGCGGTCGCCAGCCGCCCGTATAGCAAAGCTTGTTCAGCTCTCTCAACAACTGTTTGGGGTCCAAAGGGCTTCCTTCGCCCTCAGGGAAATGACCAGTATCGCTCGCCTGGAACCTGCCACAGATGGCTCTCCTGGTGAGGTGAACCTGCTTCTTGCCCTTTGGGTACGCCGTTTATCGGAACCTGTATGTGCTGCCATACCCGATGTCGATAGTTTACCCACAAAGGACTCGATGACCAAAGCCAACGCCCTTAGGGACAGACACTTCATGACCTTCAAGACCTCCATCAATGCCTCCACTCCTGACGAAGAGGACACCTATTCAACGTCAACCGAAGCTGTGACGGGCCGAGAGAGGCTGTGACTAAGAAGGCAGGATGAAAGCAACTGAGTAACTTTATTACAGAACATGCGTTTATATCTACATAAACTCCAGGCAAAAAGGGCATAAAAAAACATAACAGGCAATTTCATGTTCAACCGATAACCACACTAGTTAACAGTTAACGGTGAGAAAAATAGACATGTTATTTCAGGTCCCTATCAGTGCGAGGGGAGAGCAAAGATGCTCGGGGTCACCAATGTGATGGGCAGAGAGAGGGGCTGTGACTAAGAAGGTAGGATGAAGGCAAAGATGCTCGGGGTCACCAATGTGATGGCCCGAGAGAGGCTGTGACTAAGAAGGTAGCATGAAAACAACTGAGTAACTTTATTACAGAACATCCGTATATATATACATTAACTCCAGGCTAAAAGGGCATAAAAAACATAACAGGCAATATCATGTTCAACCGACAACCGCACTGGATAACAGTTAACGGTGAGAAAAACAGACATGCTATTTCAGGTCCCTATCAATGCGACGGAAGAGCAAAGATACAAGCATAATATATACAAAAAATGAAATTTCCTTACTATGTACGATCGTGTGACACACAGTTGGTACAAAGCTGACATGAATGCTGTAGGACACACACGCCTACCCCGTGACATGCCGGAACGGCGACATAGCCACCCATCACCCACCACTCGCTCGCGCCCCAACCAACGACTTCTACGGCAGCTTACTGCCGTCCATCGGTCGAAGAAATGTGCCAAGGATTGTCAGTGGCCATAAAACGTGTGAGTAGGCTATCGCTCATGGCGGTGGTCTCCTATGTTTCTAATCTTTTCTTTTTACATGATGCAGGAACGAGGGTGCGATTTTTGGTAAATACGGGTGTTTGTCATTCTCTTTTGCCATGGGAACTCTTCACGACACGACGTAATCTGTCTATGTCTGCCGACGTCCGCCTGGTAGTTGCCAACAGATCTGCGATACCCACCTACGGTTATTAGAACCTCACATTATCATTTGGAAACAGTAAATTTAATTGGAAGTTTCTTGTTGCTGACGTCACATTGCCAATCCTCGGTGAGGATTTCCTCTCTCATTTCCACCTTCTGGTCGATGTCGCCCACCGACGATTGGTCAACGCAGACTTGTACTTGTCGACATCTCTTCATCCCGTCCCCTCCAATCTCGCTCTCCACATCAACGCACCCACGGATGCCTACGCCCACCTCCTCACGTTATATCCGGAAGGTTTCCGTTCAGAACTTCGCCAAGCACCCATGGTTCCTGCCAAACATGGTATTTATCACCATACCAAGACGACGGGACCCCCAGTCATCGCGGAATTCAGACGTCTGGCACCGGATCGATCGGCACTCGCCAAACAGACGTTCAGCGAAATAGAAGAAATGGGCCTTTGCCAAAAGGCCTCCAGCCTATGGTCGTCATCCTTACGCATCGTCCTGAAGAAAGAGGGCTCCCTCTGTCCGTGTGGGGATTACAGGCGTCTGAACATGCCAACAGAACCGGATCACTACCCCCTCCCAAACATCGCCGGCGTGACCTCCTACCTGCACAAAGTGAAGGTTTTCTCCACGCTCAACCTCCTGAAGGGGTATTATCAGGTGCCTATGAATCCAGACGACATCCCCAAGACTACCATCACCACTCCCTTTGGTACATGCACCTTCAATTACTCCTGTTTTGGCCTTCGTAATGCAATGGCTACTTTTCAACGTCTCATGGAGGGCATCTTAGGGGACCTCCCCTTCTATGTATGTTACGTGGATGACATACTTGTGTTCTCTTCCTCAAAAGAGGAACACCTCCGTCACTTGCACATCGTGCTTGACCGCCTGAAACAAAACAGCCTTGTAGTACTTTTGGCACCAACGAAATGTCGTTCTTAGGGTACCGCATCACTCCTGAAGGAGTCCATCCCCTCCCTGAGAAGGTTGCAGCCGTTCAGAACTTCCCCACGCCCTCGACCGTCAAAGCACTTCAATAATTCATGGGCATAATCAACTATTATCACCGTTTTCTGCCAGCCATTGCCGCCACTTTTGCTCCCCTCTACGCTTCCCTCAAGGGCAAGCCAAAAGACCTGAAGTGGGGGTCTCTTCAAGAACCGGCCTTCTGCAACGCGAAGAATTCCTTATCAACCGCTGGTGCTCTCACTTTTCCCGTCCCACACGCCCCTCTCATTCTCTCTACCGATGCCAGCGACATCACTATTGGTGCAGTACTCGAACTGGTGGCCAACGGCTACTTTTCAACGTCTCATGGATGGCATCTTAGGGGACCTCCCCTTCTGTGTATGTTACGTGGACGACATACTTGTGTTCTCTTCCTCAAAAGAGGAACACCTCCGTCACCTGCACATCGTGCTTGACCACCTGAAACAAAACGGCCTTGTAGTCCGGTACAGCAAGTGTACCTTTGGCGCCAACGAAATGTTGTTCTTCGGGTACCGCACCACTCCTGAAGGAGTCCATTCCCTCCCTGAGAAGGTAGCAGCCGTTCAGAACTTCCCCACCCCCTCGACTGTCAAAGCACAACAGGAATTCTTGGGCATAATCAACTATTATCACTATTTTCTGCCAACCATTGCCGTCACTCTTGCTCTACTCTATACCTCCCTCAAGGGCAAGCCAAAAGACCTGAAGTGGGGGTCCCTTCAAGAACCGGCCTTCTGCAACACATAGAATGCCCTATCAACCGCTGCTGCTCTCACTTTTCCTGTCCCATATGCCCCTTTCATTCTCTCCACTGATGCCAGCGATGTCGCTATTGGTGCAGTAATCGAACAGGTGGCCAACGGCTCGCCCTGCCCATTGGCCTTATTCAGCAGAAAACTGTCCAAGGCAGAATCGGGTTATTTTACCTTCGATCGTGAATTGCTGGCGGTGCACTTGGCTGTCCATCACTTTTGCCATTTCTTAGAAGGTATGGCCTTCATCATTTGCACAGCCCATATGCCTCTGGTACATGCCTTCACTCAACAGTCTGACGCCTGGTCCACCCGTCATTGCCGACATCTCTCTGCCGTAGCTGAAAACGATTGCACCCTTCAACACGTCCCTGGGAAAATGAATCCCATTGCCAATGCCCTGTCAAGAAACATGTTGGCCGCCGTTCAACTGGAACTGGATTACAACGCCTTGGCTGAAGCCCAAAGACAGGATCCAGAGTATCAAACATGTAGGACATCCTGCTTGTCCCTCCGTTGGGAAGACTTCCCCCTCTATGACTCCAACACCATCCTTCTCTGTGACGTCAATACTGGTAGACCGAGACCGTGGATTCCTGCTCCCATGCACCGACAGGTGTTTGATTTCATTCAGGGCCTTTCCCATCTCTCGTGCCGTTCTACTGCACAGCTGCCGAAGATGAAGTTCATTTGGCACGGCATTGCTAAGGATGCTGAGGATTGGGTCTGCGCCTGTACTTCTTGCCAAACTTCCAAAGTACATTGACACATGGATTCAAGAGTGGGCCCCTTTCCTCAACCTCAGCGTCATTTCCCCTACATTCACGTCGATGTTGTAGGCCCCCTACCCACATCATAAGGACATCGTTACCTTTTTACCGTCATCGACCGCTCCACTCGTTGGCCTGAAGCCATTCCCATGGAAACTGCAACGTCCACTTCATGTACATCTGCCTTATTCTCAGGATGGATAGCAAGATTTGGTATCCCTGAGCATATTACTTCTGGCAGGGGTACCACTTTCATCTCTCGATTGTGGATATCATTAGCAAATCTCCTGGGCATCACCCTACATCAGACAACTGCCTACAACCACCGCTGCCAATGGAATGGTTGAACGTTTTCATCGCACTGTTAAAGCAGCTTTGATGTCTCGCTGCAAGGACTCCAACTGGTTTACTTAGCTTCCCTGGATACTTCTGGGACTAAGGACCACTTCTAAAGACGCCCTCGACGTCTCGGCAGCTGAAATGGTGTATGGTAACCCGTTGGTCATCCCTGCCGAATTTTTTCCTTCTACAACCTCTTCCGATGATCTCTATTGCATGCGTCACGTCGTGGGAAAATTTACTCCAAGCCGCCAGACTTACAAGCCCCCAGTGAAGCATCACATACGACAGACTTGCAACGACACTAGCAAGCCACCGCTAAAGCCCCCTCACACGGGCCATTTCCTTGTGATCTGACGCAATCAGAAAGAATTCCTACTAAGCATTCCTGGCAAAGAAGAGTGGGTCTTCATTGATCGATTAAAACGTGCTTATCTCCTGCCAGATGAACCGCCTACAGTTCACCTCTCTAGATCAGGACGCCCTATTTAACATGTACAGTATGTCATTTTTAGGGGCGGGAGCCATGTACCACCAGTGTGTCACACGAGCGTACATAGTAACGACATTTCTCTTTTTTTATATATTATCCTCTGTACCTTCGGTCTCCCCTCGCACTGACAGCAACTTGTTTTAACCTGTCTGCATACTCCATTGTTAACTGTTAACAGAACCGGTTGCTGGTTTGACAAGATATAGCGTGTCTGTATTTTGTGACCTTCTTACCGGGACCTAGTGTATATATATATTCGATGTGTTGTAATAGAGTTACTAAGTTGCTTTCATCTCGCCTTTGAGTCACAACCTTCTCTTGGCCTGTCACAATATCTTTGGGAAATAATTAGCTTTTTTAATAGATGCATTTTTTATAAAAATATTATTTCAGAAAAATAATGAATGAATGATTTAAAGTTTTCAGGCATCCTGACATCTAAGGTCATTGACGCCGGTAACATTTAATTTAGGTATAGAAAAATAAAAAATGAAATAAAACAAAAAATCAAAGAGCACTCAACCAAAATCATAAAAATTGAATGCCACAAAAGTTAAACACCTCCAGAAGACCTGCTTCTGAAAGAAATCCAAAAATGCCACTCGCACGGCAGGACACATCACCCCCAAGAATCCCGGCAAGGACGAACCCGCCACCCCCACCACGAGCCCCAAACAAACATCCACCCCGCAAGCTGCTATAATTGGGGCATTCGGTCAACAGATGCCCCACCGTTAGAGGCACCAAACAGCTGCCACAACACGGCTGGTGTTGGCCCCCCAGCAGAAACTCACGTGTCAACCGAGCGCGACCAACACGGAGACGACAAAGAGACGAGCTGAGAAAGCTGTTTGTATCCATTACTTCTGCTTTTAAGCAAATTCTTTTTCCCTTTATATATTTTCTTCCGTTTATTTCAATTTAGGTTGAATAAAAAAGTAGGATGCCTGATGTGTGTTTTTCTTATGTAGATTGATTCTTCCAATAACTAATGTATATCATCAAAATAATGTTGCAAGTGGTAGATCTTATAACAGTAGATCATCATACAATACCAAGAATTTTCATCGATCTCGGAGGGTAGAAGCTTATGTTTTATTAGTTAAACGTCATACCACATAATTTGCACCATGAACTAGTTCTAGTTTTTTCTGTGTTGAAAGATTCAGTAACCTCCGGTCTGCATTCAAGGCCAGACCACAAATCATGCACATGTGATGCATATATAACATAGAAAGTGAATGGAAAAGGCTAATTTTCAGATGAACAGTAGAGATTAAATTGTTTTTAGTCATTATGAGACTCTTAAACAACTACTCTTTACAATCTATTTGTTAAGAAAAAAACAATTCCGCAAAAGGATGTGCGAAATCCCATTGGTTTCAGCTTAAAACAAGGGTATTATGATTAACCGGTCAAAGGTACTGCTTAAATCTCTACTAAGCAAACAAATTTCATTACCAGAATGCAAGATGATCCCCACATGCACTAAGGAACTTGCAAAATTAAATTGCCCAATAGGATAGAGATGCTTACTTTCATCCTTTGCATTTATACATTGTACAAACCGACGTTCATAAACTTTAGATGATGTTAAAACAATTGATATGTAGCATATTCTCATTAAATTGTCAATACTTCTAATATAAATACATAAAAAATATTATCTTTTATGGTTTATATATTACAACTAACTAAACCCCTGCTTTTCCAATTATATATTTGTGGCCTATGATTTATAATTGAGTATTAATTCCTAATTTCTTTAGTAGAAATATAACATCATGAAAGATATCAATTCATCTCAGCATCTCTCTCTGATACTGACCTAATAAAAAGTTACTACGGCAAGGAAAACCTTTTAGAACACTTGAAGATATCTATATAGGTAGTACAGTAATCCTACAACTACATAAAGATAGTAAGAAAATTCTAATTGAGAAAGAAGTTAGACAGGGATGCCGCCTTTATCCTAAATTAATCATAGAATTGGATTGAATTCAGACAATTCTCAATTAATCATTGACTTAGCTACCTTCCAAAAACCTTCAATTTGTCTTGTATTCCTTTCCCTGCTTCTTTTACCATCTCTAGGGACCCATTCTGTTATTCTTAATGTCCATCTATTGTCTGCCGTTCTCATTATATATCCTGTCCATGTCCATTTCTTTTTGATACATGTTAGAATATTCTCTACTTTAGTTTTCTCTCGTATCCATGCTGCTCTGTTACTATTCCCATCATCATTCTTTCAATAGCTCCCTGAGTTGTAACTAGTTTATGTTCCGAGTCTTTAGTAAACCCTCATTCTTTTAATGCTGGTAGGACGATCTCATTGAATACTTTCATCTACAGAGAAAGTGGCGTCTTACTTTTCATAATATCATTTTGTTTACCAAATGCTCACCACCCCATTCTGTTATTCTTAATGACCATCCATTGGCTGCCATTTTCATTATATATTCTGTCCATGTCAATTTCTTTCTGATATATGTTAGAATATTCTCTACTTTAGTTTTCTCGCGTATTTATGTTGCTCTTTTACTATTCCCATCATTATTTTTTCAATAGCTCCTTGAGTTGTAACTAGTTTATGTTTCAAGGCTTTAGTAAGGCTCCATTGTTTTAATACTGGTAGGACCTTTTCATTAAATACTTTTCTCTTCAGAGAAAGTGGCATTTTACATTTCATAATGTCATTTTATTTACCAAATGCTCTCCACCCCATGCTTATCCTTCTTTTAATTTCTGTCTTTTGTCTGTAAACAGATAAAATTGAAAGGACATGTCTGAAGCCTTTGTTCTGCAGTGGACTGGTAATGGTGGATGATAATGAAGAATATATATATATATATATATATATATATATATATATATATATATATATATATATACATATATATATATATATATATATATATATATATATATATATATATATATATATATATACTGTATGTATATAAATTAACTTACATATCGGAATTTCTGATTTCCATTGAAGCTGTAGACATACTTTTTTTTTTACATAACACTGCATGTTTTAATGCCTAGGCATATTATGTATATTTATCCATGGACCAATTATATAACAGTGCCAGTGATGAACGGTGTGATTGTTGCCAACTCAAGCCCCCAATCTAAGAATATGTAAAATAGATTACAGGCTCCTATCTAGCGTTTTCACATTCCTACCAAAATCCTATGATCAGCCAGCTTCGTCTACTTTAGGTTGAAAATAACCCCTACACACAAAGCTTTACTTATGATTCAGATGATCGCAACCGATTACTATTGTATTAATGGAGGCCTGTAGGAGACAGGGGTAAGGAAAGGTAACAGGGTGTGTGTAATATAAAGGCAAGAAGCTAGATGTGGAGTGGAAAATGCATGAAGGTAAAGCTGAACCAAGTATTTTTTTTGAAAGGCAATTATATATGGGAGATATATGGCGAGAAAACTCAAAGCTTTTGATATGGATAGCTTTCATAGTATTTGTTCTGATAAATGGCATGAGAGAGTGAAGAATGTGGCTCGGATTACGGTATTTCTTAGGTAGTTCAGTTATGTTTAAGAATGAATGACATGTTATTTGTAAAAGAGAAATTATAAATCAGAAGCGGCAAAAGGTAGCAGTAGAGGAAGGCCAAGAATGGGTTGGAGCGATGTCATGAAAAAAGCACTGTAGAATGATTCTGATGTCTATGAGGATTGTACTTGCACCCGAATCACACTCATCATCATCATCACCATCCTCTTCTTCTTGATAGTGCATATTGTGCACGGGTCTCAATGTGTTGCTGATGAGTCATCTATAAAAATGTTTAATATGACTAACCTTATGGAACATTTTACTGAAAAAAAAGATTCATCCCAGAGTCAGGAGATCAAAGAAGGAATAAGGCACTGGTTTGTGGTGTTATATATATATATATATATATATATATATGTATATATATATATATATATATATATATATATATATATATTTATATATATATATATATATATATATATACATATATATATATATATATATATATATATATATATGTATATATATATATATATATATATATATATATATATATATATATATATATATATATATATATATATATATATATATATATACTTATACACACACTAGTGTACGAGACCGGTCAAAAGTGACTGCTAAATATTTAGATAGATGGACAGGGTAACTGGTTTATAGATCTTCATTTTAAGTTTTAGAGGTATTTTCCAGTTAACTCTCTCCATTTTTGTCCTGTTTGTTTAATTTTCTGTTCTGTTGCTTTCCCAATACCTCCCTCCTCTGTTATTATTGATCTAAAGTAGTTATACTCATTGGTCTATTTTAGCACTGTACCATCTTCCACTTGAATATTTACTTCTTCATGTCCTTCTCTACTAATAACCTTTACCCCTATCTTTCCAACGGTCACCTTCAGTTCTTTCCTTTCTAGTGCTCTTTTCCATAGTAAAAATCTTCCTTAATGACTAAATATTCAGAAAACATGAGTTCAGACAGTTCTTCATTGTTCTTCAATTCTAATAACAATGTCTGTAAAAACAAGGAATAGGAATGAACTCAGAGCATTCTCCTGATGGAAGCCGAACTCTATTGGGAATGTTTCAGTCTCCCCATATCTTTTCTGTACGGTGGTTATTGCCCCCTCCCACATCATCTTTCCTAACATTATCAACTTCTC
>NC_090732.1:49886539-49921539 GCF_036898095.1 Palaemon carinicauda | reverse complement strand
GTATATTCATTAACAATCACCATAGGCTTGTTTATAATTCTTATTTGATGTCTCTATGCATTTTATTGAATGTTAATTTAGTTTCACTCGTAATCAATTTCAGTCCTACATTCCGGTTTTTTCTATTCAAATCTTCTATCATATTTTGTAATTCCTCCCTTGATCCACTAAAGACAACTATGTCATCTACAAATCTAAAGTTATTAAGGTAAATCCCATTAATATTAATTCATACATTTTCCCAATCTATATTCTTGAGGACTTCTTCTAGACATGTAAAACCAAACTAAAGTAGTGGATACTCTTCCAACATGTAAGAAAAAGAATATATATATACACACACACACACACACACATATATATATATATATATATATATATATATATATATATATATATATATATATATGTGTGTGTGTGTGTAAAAATCAACCACAATGTCATTTAATAATAAATTTTACATTGAGGATATAAATTTTTCTTGTTAAAAAAAAAATTCATTTTTTTTCTTGTTAAGAAAGCCTTTTAAAGATACCATAACATGATAATATGAAATACGGTATGTCCAACTCTTCGATATAAAATTTCACCCTATGGAAATAACACACCATGTACAATTATGTTTTCTCTGTTTTGGAGCTAGTTGGATAATTTTTTCACACACTCGCACCTAGCCTGCCTTAGTTTAAAGGTTTAAAGGTTGTGCATGAGAGCTAGAGGCAAGGTACAATGAAATTGCCCTAGCTAGGGGGATAGTTCCCTACAGACTAACCATATATACATGTGATCAGCGACCAAGCCCCATCTCTACCCAAGCTAGGACCGGGAAGGGCCAGGCAATGGCAGTTGATGACTCAGCATGTAGACGTATAGACTCCCCCAAACACCCATCCTTAGCTCACAAGGATGGTGAAGTCGCAACAACGAAAGGAAATAACGACCTTAAGGGGGACTCGAGCCCCAGCATGGTGACCACAGTCAAGGATGGTACCAACAGGCCACCAAGAGTCTTTCCAATCTTTTGCACATACTTTTTATTCCATGAATAAGTTTACTGTAATTGTTGTTATGCCATTGTCATCCTTATATGACTCATTGGTGGCATGCAAATACCTATGTATTTTGTTAAATAAACTAGTTATTCTAAGTCTTTTGTATTGTTCATATTTTTCCCAGGCTTGTCACATAAATGACCCAGGAGCGTCTCGAACACCCAGTCTACCTAGCAAATGACTGCCTCATTGGCTGTATCCTCCGACGATGAGCCCCACCAACCCAGACTCATCAGCCCATGCTGCCAGTATGACACTCCCGCCTTTTGCCAGCAGAGATGTGTCTGCCTGGTTTCAGAGTGAAGAGGCTCAGTTCCACATCAAGGGTGTGAACCTCTCAAACAACAAAGCATACTATGTCCTTGTGAGTTTCACAAAGAGACACTCCAACACAGTATAATGCTCTGAAGTTATATGTCCTGGAGTAGTTCTCAATATTGCCAGCTGCCCGTGTAGCCAATTTTTTTCTGCTCTCTCAACAACAATTGGGGGATCAAGAGATCTCCATAGCCGTTAGATATGTGATCAGTATTGCTGTCCTTTAGCCTGCTTTAGATACTTCTCCTCATGATGTGAACTTACTCAGTGTACTTTGGATACACCGCCTATTGGAATCTGTGCAAGCCCCCCTTCCCGATATCAAGAACTAGCCCATGAAGAATCTGATGACCAGAGTCAAAGCTCTTATGGACAGTCACTTCCCCACTGTTAAGAACCTCATCAAGAACTCCACTCCTGATATAAGCATACAACGCCGAATGAAGCTGAGGCAAATGCTGTAGAACATTAAAGCCCACCTTGTGACTTGCCAGGCCATGTTGAAGCTTCCCACTACCCACCTATGTTGCCCCATTCCTGGGCCCCAACCAATCTCTTTGAACAGTAATTCGCCCTAAATTGTGCTCCTACCACTCCAGATTTGTGGCTGCTGCTGAGAGATGTGCTACTGGGTGTCATTATTAAAAATCATGTAAGTAGGCCATCAATTGTGGTGGTGGCCTCCCCACTAACTATTCTGTTATTTTTGCATGATTCAGGATCTAATGTGCATTTTCTGGTAGATGTTGGTGCTTGTCATTCTCCTTGTGCACATTCCCTCTTATGGGCGTGATCCCTTTATTCCAAATCTGCTGGTGGGTGGTGGCTGGAGGCTGCTAATGGAACTACTATCTCCCCCCATGGATATGAGACGCTGACACTGTCATTTAGGGATGCCTAGTATCCGTAGAATTTCATAACCACTAACATTACACTGCCTCGAATCAGTGCAGATTTCCTCGCCCATTTCACCACCTCCTGGTTACTGTCACACATCAATGCTTAGTCAATGTTAGGTTTTATTCGGCGACATCTTTATTACCTGCCTCCTCCAACCTTGCTCTCCACATCATTATGCCTGCCGCCTCACTTTAGATCCTGATGTCTTCTGACTAGATCTATGCCAGACATCCATGGTTTCCACCAAGCACATTGACACCATCTCAAAAATCTTAGAATGACATTACGAGCAAAGACACACCCATACAGTATGATGCTCTGAAGACGTTCTCAATGTTACCAGCTACCCGTGTAGCAAAGATTTTTCTGTTCTCTCAACAACAATCGGGGGATCAAAAGATGTCAATAGCCGTTAGAGAAATGATCAGAATTGCTGTCTTTTAGCCTGTTTAGACACTTCTCCTCATGATGTGAACTTACTCAGTGTCCTTTGGGTACACCACCTATTGGAATCTCAAGACTGGGCTCACAGTGTTTGCAACATTCAGACATTTGGCCTCTGGCAATTTGACAGCTGCTAAACTTACATTTGCCAAATTGGAAGAAATAATCCTTTGTCAGAAGGCATCAATCCCATGTCCATGGCCCCTGCACATCTTCTTAAAGAGAGATGGATCTCTAGGTCCTTGTGGGGACTATAGGTGTCTTAACATGCTGACAGAACCAGACCACTACCCGCTCCCCAACATCGGTAACATCAACACCTACCTACACAGTGCAAAAGTATTTTCGACCCTTTACCTCTTTTAGGAGCATTAACAGGTGCTCATGAGCACAGAAAACATCTCGAAGACTGCTATCACCAATTCCTAATACACATACTTTTGGATTGTGATGGCGTATTGGAAATGTCCCTGTCCGGCGATCTGCCGGACTGGGATTTGAGTCCCACTGAAACTCTATAGTTTCTTGTAATATCTGCAACATCACCATCTTTGTGAGCTATGGATGTGGGGTGAAGTGGTTGTGGGAACCCATAGGTCTACCTGGTGATTCATCTGCCGCCATTGTCTGGCCCTACCTTGTCCTAGCCTGGGTGGAGAGTGAGCATGTGCACTGAACGTATGTATATATGGTCAGTGTCTAGGGAATTGTTCATCAAGCTAGGGCATTGTCACTGCCAATCATGATCGACCTTCATACCTCAAAATTGCTCATGCTGTGGCATTTTAATGCAGCAGCCATATTTCAACGAATCATGGATGGCTTCTTAGGGGACCTCATCTTCTACACGTGTTATGTAAACAACATATTGATATTCTTCTTCAAAGAAGACCCCCTACATCACCTACACATTATCCTTGACTACCTGCAGCAAAATGGCCCTTTAGTCAGGTACTGCTAGTGTATCTTCCATGCTAAGAAAGTAGAATTCTTTGGTCATCAGCTTATTCTTTATAGTATTCACCCATACCTGAGAAGTTATCAGCAATATAGATGCTCCTCACTGAACTATTATCACTAATTCTTGCCAGCCCTCTCCACCACTCTTTCCTCCCCTATGATTCCCTCAATGGCAAGCCAAAACTCTCATAGAAAGCCCTGTCAATTGCTACTGCCCCACGTTTCTCATGCCAACTGTACCTCTACTACTCTCCACTGATGGCAGTGATAACACTGTAGGGAAAGTACTTGAACAGATGATCAATGGATCATAAAGTAGAAAATTTTCTAAGGTAGAATCCAACTTCTTCATCTTTAACCATTAACTGCTGGCATTGCGATTGGGTGTCTGTCACTTCCACCACTTCTTAGAGGACACATCCTTCATCATTTCCATGAATAACTTGCCCCTTGTGCATGCTGGTAAACTGTATCAAGTTACGGATATCTTTTACTGAAACAAAGTGGCCGCCTTACCCATGAGAATGGTTACAATGCCTTAGTAGAAACCCAACAAAAGGACCCCAAGTACCATACCTGTAGGAAATCATGCATGTCTCTCTGTTGGGCAGACTTTGCCCTTAATGACTTAAGTGCTACTCTCTTCTGTTATGTCACTACTGATAGGCCACACTTCTGGATACCTGCCTCCATGCACAGACAGGTGTTACAGTTGATTCAGGACACTTGTACCCTTTGCACCAATCTACTGCCCAGCTGCTGTAGTAAAAGCTCATATGGCAAGGCATTATTAAAGAGGAAAATGATTGGGTCTGCATGTCAAACTTCAAGCATGCACCAATACACGAATTTTGTTTTAGCCCTGGATAGGTACGATGGGTCGTTCGCGACCCCGAGCGTCAAAAAAAAACAGGTTTTTCTCACGTGACTCACCCCTGTGACTGAATTTGTGGGTGATCGACCTGCAGGAGGTGTCTCACCTACACGCTCTAGTAGTGTCCAGATGTGCATTGCTGTAGCTGTACTCCTTCCCCGATTTCTGAGACGCGTCGGGGTCGAGCGCGACCGAGTTTACCCTACTAAGGTAATTTGCATAATTATCAAAGTTATTACGTATTATGAAATTGTCGTAGAATGGTTCAACTTGTATAGGTTATCAGTTGTGGAAAGTCTTGGTGGATTGTTTGGCTACCATGTGCATGATTTTTTTTTTAGTTAAAATGTCGTTCATCACCACGAGGACCATTTTACCGCGAGTGCCCCTTTTTCATTTTTTTTCATTTTTTTGCCAAGTCATTTTTCCGTAAGATATTGCCAAATAGTGTCGTAAAACTTTTGCTTGTTTAGTGTTGGAAAGTGTGTCTAGATGATCTGGCTACCCATGCGTGACTTTGTTTTTGTCAGTTACGACGTAGTTATTGGTATATTGGGTATTTAACTGCGGTTACCAATTTCTGTTTTTTTTCAATATTTGTAAAAATTACTACGTAGTAAGGAATTGCCGTATATTATTCATTTTTTTTTTCATGTTTATGTGTTAGAAAGTGTGCCTTGATGGTTGGGCTAACACGTGCATGTCTTTTTTTTTATCTGAGATGCCGTATATTAGAATGTCGGGCATTTTACCACGAGTGCCCCTTTTTCATTTTTTTTAATTTTTTTGCCAAGTCATTTTTCCGTACGATATTGCCAAATAGTGTCGTAAAACTTTTGCTTTTTTAGTGTTGGAAAGTGTGTCTAGATGATCTGGCTACCCATGCGGGATTTTGTTTTTGTCAGATACGACGTAGTTATTGGTATATTGGGTATTTAACTGCGGTTGCCAATTTCTGTTTTTTTTCAATATTTGTAAAAATTTACTACGTAGTAAGGAATTGCCGTATATTATTGATTTTTTTTTTCATGTTTATGTGTTAGAAAGTGTGCCTTGATGATTGGGCTAACACGTGCATGTCTTTTTTTTTATCTGAGATGCCGTATATTAGAATGTTGGGCATTTTTCCGCGAGTGCCCCTTTTTATTTGTTTTGCATTTTTTTGCTTAGTCATGTTACCGTAAGGAATTGGAAAGTAGTGTCGCAAAACTTATATTTTTATAGTGTTGGAAAGTGTTTCTAGATGATCTGGCTACCCATGCCTATTTTTTTTCTAGCCAGATATGGCGTATATATAAGTATGTGTTCGATTTTCCTGTGATTGCCATTTTTTCGTTTTTTCCCATTTCTTTCAAAATTACTACGTACTAAGGAACTATCACAGAGTAATGATTCATTTATATGTTTATTTGTCGGAAAATGTGCATTGATGGTTTGCCTAGCACGTGGCTGAAATTTTTTTTTTCTGAAATGTCGTATATTAGAATGGCCATTTTTCCACGAGTGCCCCTTTTTATTTGTTTTGCATTTTTTTGCTTAGTCATGTTACCGTAAGGAATTGGCAAGTAGTGTCGCAAAACTTATAATTTTATAGTGTTGGAAAGTGTTTCTAGATGATCTGGCTACCCATGCCTATCTTTTTTTTTTAGCCAGATATGGCGTATATATAGGTATGTGTTCGATTATCCTGTGATTGCCATTTTTTCGTTTTTTCCCATTTCTTTAAAAATTACTACGTACTAAGGAACTATCACAGAGTAATGATTCATTTAGATGTTTATTTGTCGGAAAATGTGCCTTGATGGTTTGCCTAGTACGTGGCTGAATTTGTTTTTTCTGAAATGCCGTATATTAGAATGTTAGCCATTTTTCCGCGAGAGCCCCTTTTTATTTGTTTTGCATTTTTTTGCTTAGTCATGTTACCGTAAGGAATTGGCAAGTAGTGTCGCAAAACTTATAATTTTATAGTGTTGGAAAGTGTTTCTAGATGATCTGGCTACCCATGCCTATCTTTTTTTTTTTAGCCAGATATGGCGTATATATAGGTATGTGTTCGATTATCCTGTGATTGCCATTTTTTCGTTTTTTCCCATTTCTTTCAAAATTACTACGTACTAAGGAACTATCACAGAGTAATGATTCATTTAGATGTTTATTTGTCGGAAAATGTGCCTTGATGGTTTGCCTAGTACGTGGCTGAATTTGTTTTTTCTGAAATGCCGTATATTAGAATGTTAGCCATTTTTCCGCGAGAGCCCCTTTTTATTTGTTTTGCATTTTTTTGCTTAGTCATGTTACCGTAAGGAATTGGCAAGTAGTGTCGCAAAACTTATAATTTTATAGTGTTGGAAAGTGTTTCTAGATGATCTGGCTACCCATGCCTATCTTTTTTTTTTAGCCAGATATGGCGTATATATAGGTATGTGTTCGATTATCCTGTGATTGCCATTTTTTCGTTTTTTCCCATTTCTTTCAAAATTACTACGTACTAAGGAACTATCACAGAGTAATGATTCATTTAGATGTTTATTTGTCGGAAAATGTGCCTTGATGGTTTGCCTAGTACGTGGCTGAATTTGTTTTTTCTGAAATGCCGTATATTAGAATGTTAGCCATTTTTCCGCGAATGCCCCTTTTTATTTGTTTTGCATTTTTTTGCTTAGTCATGTTACCGTAAGGAATTGGCAAGTAGTGTCGCAAAACTTATATTTTTATAGTGTTGGAAAGTGTTTCTAGATGATCTGGCTACCCATGCCTATCTTTTTTTTAGCCAGATATGGCGTATATATAGGTATGTGTTCGATTTTCCGGTGATTGTCATTTTTTCGTTTTTTCCCAATTCTTTCAAAATTACTACGTACTAAGGAACTATCACAGAGTAATGATTCCTCTAGATGTTTATTTGTCGGAAAATTTTGTTTACTTCTTTTTTGATTGAATATCATCAAATTATTTAGCTAAAATATTATATTTTACATTTTTTTTTCGATTTTATTTCCCTTCAAAAAAATTTTTTTGGGTCAGAATTTTAATTTTATAGTCGTAAAATAATCGACAATTATCCAGCAACCCACCATACAATTTTTATGCATATCCAATAATAATTAGATTAGTAAATAACACCTTGAAATTGACATACCCTTCCTACATTTCAAGTGGCAGATTAGGGAGTCTGAGTCAGTGTGGTTGGCGGCCATTTTGTGGACATATCCGAAGCGTAAGTTGCCCTATCTATATATATTCTTGTTCCCTATAGAATTTGTGATATTTTGGTATATTTTTACCTGCATAAATATCATATTATATATTAAATATATGTATTTTTTTACGAAATTTCTAAGTACTCAAAAAATTACCTTTAGATATGGCCCCTGATATAAATGTAATTTACAAAATAATGAAGATTTTTTTTACATATTTCTATTTTAGGATAACATATGTTTATTCCCTAAAAAAATTAGCCACTTCCTATTTCATTTGGGTACCCCAAAAAATTCATGAAATTTGGACAAATTTTTTTGGCCAAAAAAAGTTACCCTTTTTTTCTCATTTCAGATCTTCACCTCCATGGGTCTGACTTCATCCAAAATACATCAAGATGTGTCCTAAACATTCAAGAATCAATTCCTAAAAGGATTTGTGTATATATGTATAAACTTTTTTTTTATGAATTTTATGTCAGGTCTTTTTTTTTTCTACTTATTTTTTAAAAATATTTATAATAAATAGTTTTTCTGCAGATGAGTAGTATTTATCTTTACAGTTGTTTTAAGCATTCATTGAAGTTTTTTTTGGCAAAAGAAAAAAGGAGGTTACTGCAAAAACTGATTTTTCAAGAATTTTTTTTGGCGTCGGGGTCGTTCGCGTCCGAGTATACCCTTAAAGGGGTGTCCGAGGAGCGTACCTATCCAGGGTTATAGCGCTTTTCATCATCCTCAGTGTTGTGTTGCCCACATTCACGCTGACATGGTAGGCTCCCTATACATGTCAAAAGGACATTGCTACCTTTTCATAGACGTCAATTGCTTCACTCATTGGCCTGAAAATATCCCCATGCAAGTAGTAACATCCACCTCATGTATTACTGCTTTACTCTCTGAATGGATAGCACATTACTTCCAACAGTGGTACCGCTTTTACCTCTTAATTGTTATCATTAGGACATCTTTTTGGCATCACCCTGCATTAGACTACATCTTACTACCCTGCAACCAACGGAATGATAAAACATTTCCATCGCACTCTCAAAGCATATTTGATGATTCCACAATTTCCTTGGGTCCCCCTCGGACTGAACCCCACTCCTAAGGACACCTTGCATACCATGAATTTTTCTGTCCTCCACCTACTCTGATGATCTCCATTGCCTTCACCACAGGGAAAAATTTACTCCCTGGCATCAGACTTGCAGCACATACTAAAAGACCACCATACAGCAACACGTCTTCAAGTGCACTGACGCGTGCAAGATAGCACTTAAGCTCCTGTATAAGGGTCCATTCCTTATCCTCCATCCGCACTCCGAAAGCTTTCCTCCTCATCATTCTTAGAGAAGAGGACTGGATCACCATTAACTGCCTAAAACTTGAGTATCTCCTGCAAGATAATAGGACTCTAGGGCAGTTCTCCCTGTTTCCCATGCATGTCTGCTTTAATAGGGGAATCATGTAATACAAATAAAAAAGAATGTACTTTTTTTTTTCTTCCATGCCTTGGTCGTCGTAACGGCCATTGGACTCCAATCAACCTAAACTGATATTATAGTGTCAATCTTTTACCAATGTCAACCTTGACATTTCTCTAACTGTCACAGCTTTCAAGATGCAAGCAACAAGCAATCGACAAGAGATGCTGAGTATACATATTCTAATTTTTGTTTTGAAGTTGTCATCCTTATAGATGCTAATTTGGGGCATATGAATGTCTGTGTTTTTCATTAAACAAACTAGTTATTCGGAGGCTCTTATATTTTTTATACCTCTCCCAGGTTCCTCACAACTTACTATTATTTTGCTCCTCTTACACGCACTTTCGAACTAGGATCTTTAGTTTATATTCAATGTATTTAATCAGTATTTCCTTATATGCTAAAATAGGTAACTCAAAACTCAGCTGAAGCTGCTGGCTTATTTTCTTATCACACAGCTTTGGAGCTGTATCTATTTTTACTCTAGTTATCATAGCAGTCAACCTATAAAGTTATGTAGCAACCACATCACACAAGGCACACATTTTTGTCAAGCTCACTCTTACATTAAGCTGTTTTACCACTTCACTTCCATCATAAGAACGTTTAAGCTCTCGCAACAACTAATTTTTTTTATATACCTTTTATCCTTATCGCCCTCCACAATACTTCTTTACTCATTATATGATACGGTTTTCTTATAAGTTCATGTAAACCACATAATTTTTAATTTTCCTTTTCATTAAGATTTGCCACATAACGTTCCAAAACAAACCCCTAACCTTTACATCCTTTTCTTGTTATGAACCTGATTAGTTTTACTCTTGATAATACAATAATAATGTGCCCTACTCTCTCAATCAAAATTTCACCATAACAATTTATGGAATACTATATAGTTGGCTTATTAAATGCTCCCTGAAAGCAGATAATGTTACTTGAGGGGGGTAAAAAAAATATGAAGGTGGGTAGAGCAGGAAAAGAAAAAACATTGATTATTTCTTAAGTGGCGTAGGGATTACAGTATCAGAGACTATATTTACAGTAGAATCGTACAAACAGTGTTAGCTTAAGATTAGAATGGTGAAGATTATTTAAGATACAAAAAGTTTAAATTTCATTTAAACGTCCTTGAAGAATTGTAAAGAATGGGAGCAATTTTTTTTTTTTTTTTTTTTTTTGTGGTGGGGGTGTTTAAATATGAACGTAGCTAACATGGGTGATTAGGAGAAATTGTTTGTGCTAGGTAATTTAAACGGAAAGATAACTCTCAAAGATCGAGATTACACTATTAGTTTGTATGGAAATCCCAAAGCGTAAATTGGAGAGAGCCCATCTGCTTGATTGATGCAAATAATCTCCAAATCATAAACAAGTTTGGTAAAATAAAAAATTATGAGAAAAACAGTTTATTAAGATGCCTTTCGTTCTTAAACTATGTTATCAGAGATAGCAACTTTTATATATAATTTAGTATTCTCAGAAAAACAAAAATCTCAACTATCAATATTTTTCAGGCCTTGATAATGAATTGCAGATTATTGTATAAACAAAAAGGAAAGATGTAAAAGTGAGCTCAATTTTAGATGCCAGCCAAATTGTAGATGGGAAGGCCTATTATAGTACCTGGGGTTAGAAGAAATCATTGCTCCTTAGCAACCCTTGCTCGCCCCATTACACTGGTTTTGAAATCCTCAAATCAACATTGACATTATTTTGATAGACATTTAATGTTTATAAAATCATTGTATTGATATTGTTTCTAATGTTTTCCTGTATAGAATATGATCAATCAAATGATACAAGAAAGGAACTAAATGTCAATGTAAATAAAACAAACATTCATTTAGGAGTGGTCAAAAGGTCAATGATTTTAATTGCACAAATTAGAGGTCATGACAAAGGTAGCCTATTGGTTTCCCAGTAAAATAATGACATGTATTAACATTAATAGAAAACCGTTTAGAAGGACATATAAAGGCATTTTATGTCAACTGTAAAAAAAAATTGAAGGATTTTGTGGTTGTTTTTTATACCTCTTCAAAAAGTAATTTCTGTGAACTAGCAATAACAATTGATAATTATATATCTATTAAAAAGGAATAACTTTTTGCTTTACTGAGTTTTTAAACATTTTACAAATTTATAAATATTTTTAGATATTCCTAAATATTATAAAGATATCAAAAGGAATGTTCTTCCAACTTCTGACAAATACAAACGGGGATTGAATGTTACATTTCATTTTTTAATGGATGTAATGAACCTTACAATGATACTAGATTTAGGAATATATAGGGATATGTGACGGCCGAGAGAAGGTTGTGACTCAAAGGCAGGATGAAAGCAACTGAGTGAGTTTTATTATAGAACATTCATTTATATATACATAAACTCCAGGCAAAAAGGGCATACAAAACATAACAGGTAATTTAATGTTCAACCGACAAGCTCACCGGTTAACAGTTAACGGTGAGAAAAACAGACATGTTATTTCAGGTTCCTATGAGTGCGAGGGGAGAGCGAAGATACAAACATAATACATACAAAAAATGAAATCTCGTTACTATGTACGATCGTGTGACAAATGGTTGGTACATGGCTCCCCCCCCTAAAAATGACATGCTGTACATGTTAAATAGGGCGCCCTGATCTAGAGAGGCGAACTGTAGGCGGGTCATCTGGCAGGAGATAAGCAGGTTTTACACGATCAATAGAGACCCAGTCTTCTTTGCCACGAATGATTAGTAGGAATGCTTTCGGACTGCATCGGACCACAAGGAAAGGGCCTGTGTAAGGGGCGTTAGCGGTGGCTTGCTAGTGTCGTTGCGTAGGAAGACGTGCGTTGCAGAGTGCAAGTCTGTCGGTATGTGATGCTTTGCTAGGGGCTTCTATGTCTGGCGGCAAGGAGTATATTTTCCCATGACGTGATGTATATGCTGGAGATCATCGGAGGAGGTTGCAGAAGGAAAAAATTCGGCAGGGACGACCAACGGGTCGCCATACACCATTTCAGCTGCCGAGACGCCAAGGGCGTCTTTAGGAGTGGTCCTTAGTCCCAGGAGGACCCAGAGAAGCTGAGTAAACCAGTAGGAATCCTTGTAGCGGGACATCAAAGCAGCATTGAGGGTGCGATGAAAACTTTCAACCATTCTACTGGCAGCGGGGTTGTAGGCAGTTGTCTGATGTAGGGTGATGCCCAGGAGATTCGCTAATGATATCCACAATTGAGAGGTGAAAGTGGTACCCCTGTCAGAAGTAATATGCTCAGGGATACAAAATCTTGCAATCCATCCTGAGAGTAAGGCAGATGTACATGAGGCGGACATTGCAGTTTCCATGGGAATGGCTTCAGACCAATGAGTGGAGCGGTCGATGATGGTAAAGAGGTAACGATGTCCTTATGATGTGGGTAGGGGGCCAACAGCGTCGACATGAATGTGGGGAAATAACGCTGAGGTTGAGGAAAAAGCCCACTCCTGAATCCGTGTGTCGATGTACTTTGGAAGTTTGGCAATAAGTACAGGCGTGGGCCCAATCCTTAGTATCCTTAGAAATGCCGTGCTAATGAACTTCGTCTTCAGCAGCTGGGCATTAGAACGGCACGAGGGATGTGAAAGGCCGTGAATGAAATCAAACACCTGTCGGCGCATGGGCGCAGGAATCCACGGTCGTGGTCTACCAGTACTGACGTTACAGAGGAGGGGGGTGTCGGAGTCGTAGAGGGGGAAGTCTTCCCAACGGAGGGATGTGCAGGATGTCTTACATGCTTGATACTCTGGATCCTGTCGTTGGGCTTCAGCCAAGGCGTCGTAATCCAATCCCTTTTGAACGCCATGGGGAGGATTTATTTTTGTTTTATTTTCATTTTTAGTTTTTGCCAAATCCTGAGAGAGAGAGAGAGAGAGAGAGAGAGAGAGAGAGAGAGAGAGAGAGAGAGAGAGAGAGAGTTAGTGTATCGATTGTTTGTTGTGAGAAAGACTGTTGGTATAAATGAGGTTGTTTGCTTACATTTAGCTAGGTTAGGAGAGTAGTAAATGTTTCTGAGCGAATGCTTTTTTGATTTGACTGCTGTAAGAGGCGGTTGTGTGTGAATGCTGGATTTACCTTATTTAATTGATTTTACCAGCATGGAAGTTATATATTTCAACAGTAAGTACAGTTTTGTTTATCTTTGCTTGTCGTGATTGTGAAAGATAGGAACAGTTTATTATTTATCTTTGATTATAGTGCGATAGTTTAGTTAGCTAGGAGTGTTCGTAAGTGTTTTTTTTTTTTTTTTTTTTTTTCTTTTTTGCAGGCCGTAATTCCTCCTTGGTAAGACTAACTCCTTTGGAGAGATTTTGTTTACCTGGATTAATTGTTGACGACCTGGCTAATAATAAGAAAGTTTATACGGCTACTCTGATTTAGATTATTGTTGATGACCCGGACCGAATGAACTTCGATTGCTGTTATTGATGATGATGATGATAATGATGATGATGACGATGATGACGACATCCAGGACCCCAATTAGGGAGGCAGTGGTGGCAAATTGCCACACAGTTCAACCTGTTAATCACAGATTGATGGTTGTGATGTGAAAGACAGTTCGGCAGTTTGTGAACGACTGTGTTGCAAATAACATATATAAACATACAAATTTTGGTGTTGATGAACTCGTAATATATATATATATATATGTGTTTTGTGTTTTTATGTTTGGGTTGCGGTTAGTTTTAAGTTTTGTTAGGATTTATTTGATTGCGGAAAGGTTTTTTTTGTTAATTATATATTTAGTGTCAAGTTTTTGATTAGTTTTAAGTGTTCAATTTGATTGTGGATGGTTTTTGGTATTAATTATTTTAGTTTTAAGAAATATAGTTTCTAAGGATATGTTTTTTTTTTTTTTGTCCTTTTGTCTAAGAGTCCAGTTTATGATAAAGTAAGGGGAAAGTTTATGTTGCAGAGACAATTGTCTGTTTTGTGCGATCAAGGGTGTGGGGGTTGTTGTTGCAACATCTCGCCACATTGTTTTGGCGCCCGAACAGGGACTGCCAAGGTGGGATTGATAGCTGGACTCTTTGACGAAGGACTGATAGGATAAGATATTAGATTAAGGTTGATGAAAATGGAAGAGCAGAACAAGTTATTGAGGGAGGAATTGTGGTTCGCTAAGGATCAAGAAGAGAAATTGTTGCATGACAATAAGAGGCTGAGTTGTGAGAATGAGGAGATGCAAAAGGAATTGAAAGTGGTAATGAGAACTGTAGAGAGAGTGGAAGTAGGTTTTGAGATGAGGATGCAAGAGAATGAGGAACGAATGGAGAAACGATTGGAAGCTATGATGGGGCAAGCAATGGGGATGATGAAGACTTTAATGGGTGAAGGTGCAGTCGGAGGAGTGTCCTCAGCTTCGGGTAATGGGTTGATAGTGGAAGAGAAGGCTAAGAAAAGTGATAATGGGAAAGGAAGTGATAGTGATAGTGAAGTTAAAGGGACTAGGTATAGTAAGGATGAACAGAAAGGTGAGATGAAGGATGAAAGGAAAGGTAAAAGCGATGTGAAGAAAGAGAAAAAAAAGTGTCAGGATGAGAGCAAAGATGATCGTGAATGGGTGAAAGTGGTGAGTAAGAAAAGGGCTAGGAAGAGTATGACCAAGGATAGGAGTATGAGTGTGGAATTAGTTTCTTTATATTCTAGCGAGGAAGTAGGAAACAAGAAGGAAGGTAGCAGTGATGATAGCAGTGAGAATGAACGTGATGTGTGTAAGACTGTGTTTATGAGAGAGGTACCTCGGTGTGAAAGGTTCAATGAGCATAGTAGTAGTAGGGATGTATATGAGTTTTTCAAGGAGTATGAGAGGTACTGTCAGGATAAGTATGGTGATTGTAAAAGAGTTTGGGCTAGGGAGTTAGGAGAATATTTGACTGGGTATTTGTTGACGATGTATGGAGTGATAATGAGTGTAGGTGACGTTGATTATGAAAGTGTGAAAAAGAGAATAATTAAGCAGGTAAAACGTATGAAAGGGAGTGTTAAGTATGAGCGTAAGAATGATTTTGATGAAGCACGGATGAATGCAGGAGAAGCGATATCGATGTATGTATGTAGGTTGGAAACTTTAGCTAGGAAGAAGTATGGGGATGAAGGTATAAATGAGAATAAGGAGTTAATGAAGAAGTTTTTGGCTACTGTACCCGAGAATGTTGCTGAGTTTGTTAATTTGAAACGGAAGGAGAAAATGAGGTGGACGAAAGAAAGATTGACATGGGATGATATTTCATTTGCATCTGGAAGACCGGACTCGATATTTTATTCTACTCAGCACCAAACATATTCCTGATCCACTATTCCAGTAAAATGGAATCTTCTTAAGGGAACACAGCGTCCTAAAAGAAGTCAGACTTGTTTTTTCTACATCTGTCAGCTGATAAATAAACAGTACAAGTGAATCTTTATCAAGGAACAGTGCATTCCAAAACAAGTGGGACTTCTTCTCAAGGCTGAGTCCATCTTGTAGATTATTTCCTTTGTATCTGAAAGGCCAGACTCCATATTTTATTCTATGTTCTCAGCACCAAACATATTCCTGATCCACTATTCCAGTATAATGGAATCTTCTTGAGGGAACACAGCGTACTAAAAGAAGTCAGACTTGTTTCTTCTGCATCTGTCCACCTAACAAAGAAACAGTACAAGTGAATCTTTATCAAGGAACAGTGCAATCCAAAACAAGTGGGACTTCTTCCTTCTGTTGAGTCCATCTTGTAGATTATTTCCTTTGCATCTGGAAGGCCAGACTCTATATTTTATTCTATATTCACAGCACCAAACATATTCCTGATCCACTATTTCACTAAAATGGAATCTTCTTGAGGGAACACAGCGTCCTAAAAGATGTCACACTTGTTCCTTCTGCATCTGTCCACTTGACAAAGAAACAGTACAAGTGAATCTTTATCAAGGAACAGTGCAATCCAAAACAAGTGGGACTTCTTCTCTAGGCTGAGTCCATCTTGTAGATTATTTCCTTTATATGTGAAAGGCCGGACTCCATATTTTATTCTATGTTCTCAGCACCAAACATATTCCTGATCCACTATTCCAGTAAAATGGAATCTTCTTGAGGGAACACAGCGTACTAAAAGAAGTCAGACTTGTTTCTTCTGCATCTGTCCACCTGACAAAGAAACAGTACAAGTGAATCTTTATCAAGGAACAGTGCATTCTAAAACAAGTGGGACTTCTTCTCTAGGCTGAGTCCATCTTGTAGATTATTTCCTTTGCATCTGGAAGGCCACACTCTATATTTCATTCTATGTACTCAGCACCAAACATATTCCTGATCCACTATTCCAGTATAATGGAATCTTCTTGAGGGAACACAGCGTACTAAAAGAAGTCAGACTTGTTTCTTCTGCATCTGTCCACCTGACAAAGAAACAGTACAAGTGAATCTTTATCAAGGAACAGTGCATTACAAAACAAGTGGGACTTCTTCTCTAGGCTGACTCCATCTTGTAGATTATTTCCTTTGTATCTGAAAGGCCGGACTCCATATTTTATTCTATGTTCTCAGCACCAAACATATTTCTGATCCACTATTCCAGCACAATGGAAACTTCTTGAGGGAACAGCGAACTAAAAGAAGTCAGACTTGTTTCTTCTGCATCTGTCCACTTGATAAAGAAACAGTACAAGTGAATCTTTATCAAGTAACATTGCATTCCAAAAGAAGTGGGACTTCTTCCCTCTGTTGAATCCATCTTGCAGATTATTTCCTTTGCATCTGGAAGGCCAGACTCCATATTCTATTCTATCTTCTCAGCACCAAACATATTTCTGATCCACTATTGTAGTATGATGGAATCTTCTTAAGGGAACACAGCGTCCTAAAAGAAGTCAGACTTGTTTCTTCTGCATCTGTCCACTTGATAAAGAAACAGTACAAGTGAATCTTTATCAAGGAACAGTGCATTCCAAAACAAGTGAGACTTCTTTTCTAGGCTGAGCCCACCTTGTAGATTATTTCCTTTGTATCTGAAAGAACAGACTCCCTATTTTATTCTATGTTTTCAGCACCAAACACATTCCTGATCCACTATTCCAGCACAATGGAAACTTCTTGAGGGAACAGCGAACTAAAAGAAGTCAGACTTGTTTCTTCTGCATCTGTCCACTTGATAAAGAAACAGTAAAAGTGAATCTTTATCAAGTAACAGTGCATTCCAAAACAAGTGGGACTTCTTCCCTCTGTTGAATCCATCTTGCAGATTATTTCCTTTGCATCTGGAAGGCCAGACTCCATATTCTATTCTATGTTCTCAGCACCAAACATATTTCTGATCCACTATTGCAGTATAATGGAATCTTCTTATGGGAACACAGCGTCCTAAAAGGAGTCAGACTTGTTTCTTCTGCTTCTGTCCACTTGATAAAGAAACAGTACAAGTGAATCTTTATCAAGGAACAGTGCATTCCAAAACAAGTGGGACTTCTTCTCAAGGCTGAGTCCATCTTGTAGATTATTTCCTTTTTATCTGAAAGGCCAGACTCCATATTTTATTCTATGTTCTCAGCACCAAACATATTCCTGATCCACTATTCCAGTATAATGGAATCTTCTTGAGGGAACAGCGTACTAAAAGAAGTCAGACTTGTTTCTTCTGCATCTGTCCACCTAACAAAGAAACAGTACAAGTGAATCTTTATCAAGGAACAGTGCATTCCAAAACAAGTGAGACTTCTTCTCAAGGATGAGTCCATCTTGTAGATTATTTCCTTTGTATTGAAAGGCCAGACTCCATATTTTTTTCTATGTTCTTAGCACCAAACATATTCCTGATCCACTATTCCAGTATAATGGAATCTTCTTGAGGGAACACAGCTACTAAAAGAAGTCAGACTTGTTTCTTCTGCATCTGTCCACCTGACAAAGACACAATACAAGTGAATCTTTATCAAGGAACAGTGCATTCCAAAACAAGTGGGACTTCTTCTCAAGGATGAGTCCATCTTGTAGATTATTTCCATTGGATCTGGAAGACCAGACTCCATATTTAATTCTATGTTCTCAGCACCAAACATATTCCTGATCCACTATTCAAGTATAATGGAATCTTCTTGAGGGAACAAAGCGTACTAAAAGAAGTCAGACTTGTTTCTTCTGCATCTGTCCACCGGACAAAGAAACAGTACAAGTGAATCTTTATCAGGGAACAGTGCATTCCAAAACAAGTGGGACTTCTTTTCAAGGCTGAGTCCATCTTGTAGATTATTTCCTTTGTATCTGAAAGGCCAGACTCCATATTTTATTCTATGTTCTCAGCACCAAACATATTCCTGATCCACTATTCTAGTAAAATGAATCTTCTTGAGGGAACACAGCGTACTAAAAGAAGTCAGACTTGTTTCTTCTGCATCTGTCCACCTGACAAAGAAACAGTACAAGTGAATCTTTATCAAGGAACAGTGCATTCCAAAAGAAGTGGGACTTCTTCCTTCTGTTGAGTCAATCTTGTAGATTATTTCCTTTGTATCTGAAAGGCCACACTCCATATTTTATTCTATGTTCTCAGCACCAAACATATTCCTGTTCCACTATTCCAGTAAAATGGAGTTTTCTTGAGGGAACACAGCGTACTAAAAGAAGTCAGACTTTTTTCTTCTGCATCTGTCCACCTGACAAAGAAACAGTACAAGTGAATCTTTATCAAGGAACAGTGCATTACAAAACAAGTGGGACTTTTTCTCTAGGCTGACTCCATCTTGTAGATTATTTCCTTAGTATCTGAGAGGCCGGACTCCATATTTTATTCTATGTTCTCAGCACCAAACATATTTCTGATCCACTATTCCAGTAAAATGGAATCTTCTTGAGGGAACACAGCGTCCTAAAAGAAGTCAGACTTGTTTCTTCTGCATCTGTCCACTTGATAAAGAAACAGTACAAGTGAATCTTTATCAAGGAACAGTGCATTCCAAAACAAGTGGGACTTCTTCTCTAGGCTGAGCCCATCTTGTAGATTATTTCCTTTGTATCTGAAAGGCCAGACTCCCTATTTTATTCTATGTTTTCAGCACCAAACATATTCCTGATCCACTATTCCAGCACAATGGAAACTTCTTGAGGGAACAGCGAACTAAAAGAAGTCAGACTTGTTTCTTCTGCATCTGTCCACCTAACAAAGAAACAGTACAAGTGAATCTTTATCAAGGAACAGTGCAATCCAAAACAAGTGGGACTTCTTCCTTCTGTTGAGTCCATCTTGTAGATTATTTCCTTTGCATCTGGAAGGCCAGACTCTATATTTTATTCTATATTCACAGCACCAAACATATTCCTGATCCACTATTTCACTAAAATGGAATCTTCTTGAGGGAACACAGCGTCCTAAAAGATGTCACACTTGTTTCTTCTGCATCTGTCCACTTGACAAAGAAACAGTACAAGTGAATCTTTATCAAGGAACAGTGCAATCCAAAACAAGTGGGACTTCTTCTCAAGGATGAGTCCATCTTGTAGATTATTTCCTTTGTATCTGAAAGGCCACACTCCATATTTTATTCTATGTTCTCAGCACCAAACATATTCCTGATCCACTATTCCAGTATAATGGAATCTTCTTGAGGGAACACAGCGTACTAAAAGAAGTCAGACTTGTTTCTTCTGCATCTGTCCACCTAAAAAAGAAACAGTACAAGTGAATCTTTATCAAAGAACAGTGCAATCCAAAACAAGTGGTACTTCTTCCTACTGTTGAGTCCATCTTGTAGATTATTTCCTTTGCATCTGGAAGGCCAGACTCTATATTTTATTCTATATTCACAGCACCAAACATATTCCTGATCCACTATTTCACTAAAATGGAATCTTCTTGAGGGAACACAGCGTCCTAAAAGATGTCACACTTGTTCCTTCTGCATCTGTCCACTTGACAAAGAAACAGTATAAGTGAATCTTTATCAAGGAACAGTGCAATCCAAAACAAATTGGACTTCTTCTCTAGGCTGAGTCCATCTTGTAGATTATTTCCTTTATATGTGAAAGGCCGGACTCCATATTTTATTCTATGTTCTCTGCACCAAACATATTCCTGATCCACTATTCCAGTAAAATGGAATCTTCTTGAGGGAACACAGCGTACTAAAAGAAGTCAGACTTGTTTTTTCTGCATCTGTCCACCTGACAAAGAAACAGTACAAGTGAATCTTTATCAAGGAACAGTGCATTCCAAAACAAGTGGTACTTCTTCTCTATAATCTTGTAGATTATTTCCTTTGCATCTGGAAGGCCACACTCTATATTTCATTCTATGTACTCAGCACCAAACATATTCCTGATCCACTATTCCAGTAAAATGGAATCTTCTTGAGGGAACACAGCGTACTGAAAGAAGTCAGACTTGTTTCTTCTGCATCTGTCCACCTGACAAAGAAACAGTACAAGTGAATCTTTATCAAGGAACAGTGCATTCCAAAACAAGTGGGACTTCTTCTCAAGGCTGAGTCCATCTTGTAGATTATTTCCTTTGTATCTGAAAGGCCACACTCCATATTTTATTCTATGTTCTCAGCACCAAACATATTCCTGTTCCACTATTCCATAAAATGGAATTTTCTTGAGGGAACACAGCGTACTAAAAGAAGTCAGACTTGTTTCTTCTGCATCTGTCCACCTGACAAAGAAACAGTACAAGTGAATCTTTATCAAGGAACAGTGCATTACAAAACAAGTGGGACTTCTTCTCTAGGCTGACTCCATCTTGTAGATTATTTCCTTTGTATCTGAAAGGCCGGACTCCATATTTTATTCTATGTTCTCAGCACCAAACATATTCCTGATCCACTATTTCAGCACAATGGAAACTTCTTGAGGGAACAGCGAACTAAAAGAAGTCAGACTTGTTTCTTCTGCATCTGTCCACTTGATAAAGAAACAGTACAAGTGAATCTTTATCAAATAACAGTGCATTCCAAAACAAGTGGGACTTCTTCCCTCTGTTGAATCCATCTTGCAGATTATTTCCTTTGCATCTGGAAGGCCAGACTCCATATTCTATTCTATGTTCTCAACATCAAACATATTCCTGATCCACTATTCCAGTAAAATGAATCTTCTTGAGGGAACACAGCGTACTAAAAGAAGTCAGACTTGTTTCTTCTGCATCTGTCCACCTGACAAAGAAACAGTACAAGTGAATCTTTATCAAGGAACAGTGCATTCCAAAACAAGTGGGACTTTTTCTCTAGGCTGAGTCCATCTTGTAGATTATTTCCTTTGTATCTGAAAGGCCAGACTCCAAATTTTATTCTATGTTCTCAGCACCAAACATATTCCTGATCCACTATTCCAGTAAAATGAATCTTCTTGAGGGAACACAGCGTACTAAAAGAAGTCAGACTTGTTTCTTCTGCATCTGTCCACCTGACAAAGAAACAGTACAAGTGAATCTTTATCAAGGAACAGTGCATTCCAAAACAAGTGGGACTTCTTCTCAAGGCTGAGTCCATCTTGTAGATTATTTCCTTTGTATCTGAAAGGCCACACTCCATATTTTATTCTATGTTCTCAGCACCAAACATATTCCTGTTCCACTATTCCATAAAATGGAATTTTCTTGAGGGAACACAGCGTACTAAAAGAAGTCAGACTTGTTTCTTCTGCATCTGTCCACCTGACAAAGAAACAGTACAAGTGAATCTTTATCAAGGAACAGTGCATTACAAAACAAGTGGGACTTCTTCTCTAGGCTGACTCCATCTTGTAGATTATTTCCTTAGTATCTGAGAGGCCGGACTCCATATTTTATTCTATGTTCTCAGCACCAAACATATTCCTGATCCACTATTCCAGTAAAGAGGAATCTTCTTGAGGGAACACAGCGTCCTAAAAGAAGTCAGACTTGTTTCTTCTGCATCTGTCCACTTGATAAAGAAAGAGTACAAGTGAATCTTTATCAAGGAACAGTGCATTCCAAAACAAGTGGGACTTCTTCTCTAGGCTGAGCCCATCTTGTAGATTATTTCCTTTGTATCTGAAAGGCCAGACTCCATATTTTATTCTATGTTTTCAGCACCAAACATATTCCTGATCCACTATTCCAGCACAATGGAAACTTCTTGAGGGAACAGCGAACTAAAAGAAGTCAGACTTGTTTCTTCTGCATCAGTCCACTTGATAAAGAAACTGTACAAGTGAATCTTTATCTAGTAACAGTGCATTCCAAAACAAGTGGGACTTCTTCCCTATGTTGAACCCATCTTCAGATTATTTCCTTTGCATCTGGAAGGCCACACTCTATATTCTATTCTATGTTCTCAGCACCAAACGTATTTCTGATCCACTATTCCAGTATAATGGAATCTTCTTAAGGGAACACAGCGTCCTAAAAGAAGTCAGACTTGTTTCTTCTGCTTCTATCCACTTGATAAAGAAACAGTACAAGTGAATCTTTATCAAAGAACAGTGCATTCTAAAACAAATGGGACTTCTTCCTTCTGTTGAGTCCATCTTGTAGATTATTTCCTTTGCATCTGGAAGGCCACACTCTATATTTTATTCTATGTTCTCAGCACCAAACATATTCCTGATCCACTATTCCAGTATAATGGAATCTTCTTGAGGGAACACAGCGTACTAAAAGAAGTCAGACTTGTTTCTTCTGCATCTGTCCACCTAACAAAGAAACAGTACAAGTGAATCTTTATCAAGGAACAGTGCAATCAAAAACAAGTGGGACTTCTTCCTTCTGTTGAGTCCATCTTGTAGATTATTTCCTTTGCATCTGGAAGGCCAGACTCTATATTTTATTCTATATTCACAGCACCAAACATATTCCTGATCCACTATTTCACTAAAATGGAATCTTCTTGAGGGAACACAGCGTCCTAAAAGATGTCACACTTGTTCCTTCTGCATCTGTCCACTTGACAAAGAAACAGTACAAGTGAATCTTTATCAAGGAACAGTGCAATCCAAAACAAGTGGGACTTCTTCTCTAGGCTGAGTCCATCTTGTAGATTATTTCCTTTATATGTGAAAGGCCGGACTCCATATTTTATTCTATGTTCTCAGCACCAAACATATTCCTGATCCACTATTCCAGTAAAATGGAATCTTCTTGAGGGAACACAGCGTACTAAAAGAAGTCAGACTTGTTTCTTCTGCATCTGTCCACCTGACAAAGAAACAGTACAAGTGAATCTTTATCAAGGAACAGTGCATTCCAAAACAAGTGGGACTTCTTCTCTAGGCTGAGTCCATCTTGTAGATTATTTCCTTTGCATCTGGAAGGCCACACTCTATATTTCATTCTATGTACTCAGCACCAAACATATTCCTGATCCACTATTCCAGTAAAATGGAATCTTCTTGAGGGAACACAGCGTACTAAAAGAAGTCAGACTTGTTTCCTCTGCACCTGTCTACCTGACAAAGAAACAGTACAAGTGAGTCTTTATCAAGGAACAGTGCATTCCAAAACAAGTGAGACTTCTTCTCTAGGCTGAGCCCACCTTGTAGATTATTTCCTTTGTATCTGAAAGGCCAGACTCCATATTTTATTCTATGTTTTCAGCACCAAACACATTCTTGATCCACTATTCCAGCACAATGGAAACTTCTTGAGGGAACAGCGAACTAAAAGAAGTCAGACTTGTTTCTTCTGCATCTGTCCACTTGATAAAGAAACAGTACAAGTGAATCTTTATCAAGTAACAGTGCATTCCAAAACAAGTGGGACTTCTTCCCTCTGTTGAATCCATCTTGCAGATTATTTCCTTTGCATCTGGAAGGCCAGACTCCATATTCTATTCTATGTTCTCAGCACCAAACATATTTCTGATCCACTATTGCAGTATAATGGAATCTTCTTATGGGAACACAGCGTCCTAAAAGAAGTCAGACTTGTTTCTTCTGCTTCTGTCCACTTGATAAAGGAACAGTACAAGTAAATCTTTATCAAGGAACAGTGCATTCCAAAACAAGTGGGACTTCTTCTCAAGGCTGAGTCCATCTTGTAGATTATTTCCATTTTATCTGAAAGGCCAGACTCCATATTTTATTCTATGTTCTCAGCACCAAACATATTCCTGATCCACTATTCCAGTATAATGGAATCTTCTTGAGGGAACACAGCGTACTAAAAGAAGTCAGACTTGTTTCTTCTGCATCTGTCCACCTAACAAAGAATCAGTACAAGTAAATCTTTATCAAGGAACAGTGCATTCCAAAACAAATGAGACTTCTTCTCAAGGATGAGTCCATCTTGTAGATTATTTCCTTTGTATCGGAAAGGCCAGTCTCCATATTTTATTCTATGTTCTTAGCACCAAACATATTCCTGATCCACTATTCCAGTATAATGGAATCTTCTTGAGGGAACACAGCGTACTAAAAGAAGTCAAACTTGTTTCTTTTGCATCTGTCCACCTGACAAAGACACAGTACAAGTGAATCTTTATCAAGGAACAGTGCATTCCAAAACAAGTGAGACTTCTTCTCAAGGATGAGTCCATCTTGTAGATTATTTCCTTTGCATCTGGAAGACCAGACTCCATATTTAATTCTATGTTCTCAGCACCAAACATATTCCTGATCCACTATTCAAGTATAATGGAATCTTCTTGAGGGAACAAAGCGTACTAAAAGAAGTCAGACTTGTTTCTTCTGCATCTGTCCACCGGACAAAGAAACAGTACAAGTGAGTCTTTATCAGGGAACAGTGCATTCCAAAACAAGTGGGACTTTTTTCTCTAGGCTGAGTCCATCTTGTAGATTATTTCCTTTGTATCTGAAAGGCCAGACTCCATATTTTATTCTATGTTCTCAGCACCAAACATATTCCTGATCTACTATTCCAGTAAAATGAATCTTCTTGAGGGAACACAGCGTTCTAAAAGAAGTCAGACTTATTTCTTCTGCATCTGTCCACCTGACAAAGAAACAGTACAAGTGAATCTTTATCAAGTAACTGTGCATTCCAAAACAAGTGGGACTTCTTCTCAAGGCTGGGTCCATCTTGTAGATTATTTCCTTTGTATCTGAAAGGCCACACTCCATATTTTATTCTATGTTCTCAGCACCAAACATATTCTTGATCTACTATTCCAGGAAAATGAATCTTCTTGAGGGAACACAGCGTACTAAAAGAAGTCAGACTTGTTTCTTCTGCATCTGTCCACCTGACAAAGAAACAGTACAAGTGAATCTTTATCAAGGAACAGTGCATTCCAAAACAAGTGGGACTTTTTCTCTAGGCTGAGCCCATCTTGTAGATTATTTCCTTTGTATCTGAAAGGCCAGACTCCATATTTTATTCTATGTATTCAGCACCAAACATATTCCTGATCCACTATTCCAGCACAATGGAAACTTCTTGAGGGAACAGCGAACTAAAAGAAGTCAGACTTGTTTCTTCTGCATCAATCCACTTGATAAAGAAACAGTACAAGTGAATCTTTATCAAGTAACAGTGCATTCCAAAACAAGTGGGACTTCTTCCCTATGTTGAACCCATCTTGCAGATTATTTTCTTTGCATCTGGAAGGCCTGACTCCATATTCTATTCTATGTTCTCAGCACCAAACATATTTCTGATCCACTATTCCAGTATAATGGAATCTTCTTAAGGGAACACAGCGTCCTAAAAGAAGTCAGACTTGTTTCTTCTGCTTCTATCCACTTGATAAAGAAACAGTACAAGTGAATCTTTATCAAAGAACAGTGCATTCCAAAACAAGTGGGACTTCTTTTCAAGGCTGAGTCCATCTTGTAGATTATTTCCTTTCTATCTGAAAGGCCAGACTCCTTATTTTATTCTATGTTCTCAGCACCAAACATATTCCTGATCCACTATTCCTGTATAATGGAATCTTCTTGAGGGAACACAGCGTACTAAAAGAAGTCAGACTTGTTTCCTCTGCATATGTCCGCCTGACAAAGAAACAGTACAAGTGAATCTTTATCAAGGAACAGTGCAATCCAAAATAAGTGGGACTTCTTCTCTAGGCTGAGTCCATCTTGTAGATTATATCCTTTCTATCTGAAAGGCCAGACTCCATATTTTATTCTATGTTCTCAGCACCAAACATATTCCTGATCCACTATTCCAGTATAATGGAATCTTCTTGAGGGAACACAGCGTACTAAAAGAAGTCAGACTTGTTTCTTCTGCATCTCTCTACCTGGCAAAGAAACAGTACAAGTGAATCTTTATCAAGGAACAGTGCATTCCAAAACAAGTGGGACTTCTTCCTTCTGTTGAGTCCATCTTGTAGATTATTTCCTTTGCATCTGGAAGGCCACACTCTATATTTCATTTTATGTACTCAGCACCAAACATATTCCTGATCCACTATTCCAGTAAAATGGAATCTTCTTGAGGGAACACAGCGTACTAAAAGAAGTCAGACTTGTTTCCTCTGCACCTGTCTACCTGACAAAGAAACAGTACAAGTGAATCTTTATCAAGGATGAGTCCATCTTGTAGATTATTTCCTTTGCATCTGGAAGCCCTGACTCCATATCTTATTCTATGTTCTTAGCACCAAACATATTCCTGATCCACTATTCCAGTAAAATGGAATCTTTTTCAGGGAACAAATCGTACTAAAAGAAGTCAGACTTGTTTCTTCTGCATCTGTCCACCGGACAAAAAAACCGTACAAGTGAATCTTTATCAGGGAACAGTGCATTCCAGAACAAGTGGGACTTCTTCTCTAGGCTGAGTCCATCTTCTAGATTATTTCCTTTGAATCTGAAAGGCCAGACTCCATATTCTATTCTCTGTTCTCAGCACCAAACATATTCCTGATCCACTATTCCAGTAAAATGGAATCTTCTTGAGGGAATACAGCGTACTAAAAGAAGTCAGACTTGTTTCTTCTGCATCTGCCCACATGACAAAGAAAGAGTACAAGTGAATCTTTATCAAGGAACAGTGTATTCCAAAACAAGTGAGACTTCTTCTCAACGCTGAGTCCATCTTGTAGATTATTTCCTTTGTATCTGGAAGGCCTACTCCATATTTTACTATATGTTCTTAGCACCAAACATATTCCTGTTCCACTATTCCAGTGTAATGGAATCTTCTTGAGGGAACACAGCGTACTAAAGAAGTCAGACTTGTTTCTTCTGCATCTGTCCACCTGACAAAGAAACAGTACAAGTGAATCTTTATCAAGGAACAGTGCATTCCAAAACAAGTGGGACTTCTTTTCAAGGATGAGTCCATCTTGTAGATTATTTACTTTGTATCTGAAAGGCCAGACTCCATATTTTATTCTATGTTCTCAGCACCAAACATATTCCTGATCCACTATTCCAGTAAAATGGAATCTTTTTGAGGGAACACAGCGTCCTAAAAGAAGTCAGACTTGTTTCTTCTGCATCTGTCCACCTGACAAAGAAACAGTACAAGTGAATCTTTATCAAGGAACAGTGCATTCCAAAACAAGTGGGACTTCTTCTCTAGGCTGAGTCCATCTTGTAGATTATTTCCTTTATATGTGAAAGGCCGGACTCCATATTTTATTCTATGTTCCCAGCATCAAACATATTCCTGAGCCACTATTCCAATAAAATGGAATCTTCTTGAGGGAACACAGCGTACTAAAAGAAGTCAGACTTGTTTCTTTTGCATCTGTCCACCTGACAAAGAAACAGTACAAGTGAATCTTTATCAAGGAACACTGCATTACAAAACAAGTGGGACTTCTTCTCTAGGCTGAGTCCATCTTGTAGATTATTTCCTTTGTATCTGAAAGGCCGGACTCCATATTATTTTTCTGTTCTCAGCACCAAACATATTCCTGATCCACTATTCCAGTAAAATGGAATCTTCTTGAGGGAACACAGCGTCCTAAAAGAAGTCAGACTTGTTTCTTCTGCATCTGTCCACCTGACATAGAAACAGTACAAGTGAATCTTTATCAATGAACAGTGCATTCCAAAAATCAATGAACAGTGCATTCCAAAACAAGTGGGACTTCTTCTCGAGGCTGAGTCCATCTTGTAGATTATTTCCTCTATATGTGAGAGGCCGGACTCCATATTTTATTCTATGTTCTCAGCATCAAACATATTCCTGAGCCACTATTCCAGTAAAATGGAATCTTCTTGAGGGAACACAGCGTACTAAAAGAAGTCAGACTTGTTTCTTTAGCATCTGTCCACCTGACAAAGAAACAGTACAAGTGAATCTTTATCAAGGAACAGTGCATTCCAAAACAAGTGGGACTTCTTCTTTAGGCTGAGTCCATCTTGTAGATTATTTCCTTTGCACCTGGAAGACCACATTCCATATTTTATTCTATGTTCTTAGCACCAAACATTTTCATGATCAACTATTCCAGTAAAATGGAATCTTCTTGAGGGAACACAGCGTATTAAAAGAAGTCAGGCTTGTTTCTTTTGCATCTGTCCACCTGACAAAGAAACAGTACAAGTGAATCTTTATCAAGGAACAGTGCATTCCATAACAAGTGGGACTTCTTCCCTCAGCTGAGCCCTTCTTGTAGATTATTTCTTTTGCATCTGGAACGCCGGAATCCATTTTTTATTCTATGTTCTCTGCACCAAACATACTCTTGATCCACTATTCGAGAACATTGGAATCTTCTTGAGGGAACACAGCGTCCTAAAAGAAGTCAGGCTTGTTTCTTCTGCATCTTTCCATTTGACAAAGAAACAGTACAGGTGAATCTTTGTCAGGAAGAGTGCAATCCAAAACAAGTGGGACTTCTTCCCTCTGCTGAGTACATCTTGTAGATTATTTCCTTTGCATCTGGAAGGCCGGACTCCATATTTTATTCTATGTTCTCAACACCGAACATATTCCTGATCCACTATTCCAGTAAAATGGAATCTTCTTAGGGAACACAGCGTCCTAAAAGAAGTCAGATTTGTTTCTTCTGCATCTGTACACTTGACAAAGAAACAGTACAGGTGAATCTTTGTCAAGGAACAGTGCATTCCAAAACAAGTAGGACTTCTTCCCTCTGCTGAATCCTTCTTGCAGAATATTCCATTTTCATGTGGAAAGCCTTACATTAAAAGCTTATTCACTAAACTATACTAAAACTCAACTGAAACTCATACTAAAAATATTTTTCCACTATATATATATTTTTTTGGATTTTTATTTTTTTCTAAATTCACAGCACTAAACTGAAAAATTCAACTGAAACATATACTAAAAAATTCAACTGAAACTTATACTAAAAAAATTAACTGAAACTTATACTAAAAAATTCAACTGAAACTTATACTAAAAATATTTTTCCACTATATATATATATATTTTTTATTTTTTATTTTTTTATTTTTTTATTTATTTATTTTTTTTTTGTTTTTATTTTTGTTTTTTGGATTTTTTAATTTTTTTGGATTTTTTTGGATTTTTTTTTTTAAGTTCACAGCAGTAAACTGAAAAATTCAACTTAAAATTATACAAAAAGTTCAACTGAAACTTATCCTAAAAATATTTAAATTTTTTTGAGTTTTTATTTTTTTTTCTGTTTACAGCTATAAACATAATCCTGATCCATTATTCCAGAAGAATGGAATATTCTTAAGGGGACACAACGTACTATAAGAAGTCATACTTATTTCTTCTGTATCTGTCCACCTGACAAAGAAACAGTACAGGTGAATATTTATCAAGGAACAGTGCATTCCAAAACAAGTGGGACTTCTTCCCTCTGCTGAATCCTTCTTGCAGAATATTCCATTTGCATCTGGAAGGCCTTACAATAAAGCTTATTCACTAAACTATACTAAAACTCAACTGAAACTTATACTAAAAATATTTTTCCACTCTATATTTTTATTATTATTATTTTTTTTTTTCATTTTTTTTTAAGTTCACAGCACTAAACTGAAAAATTCAACTGAAACTTACACTAAAAAATTCAACTGAAATTTACACTAAAAAATTCAACTGAAACTTATACTAAATATATTTTTCCACTATATATATATATATTTTTTTTTGGGATTTTGTAATTTTTTTAATTTTTTTGGATTTTTATTTTTTCTAAGTTCACTGCACTAAACTGAAAAATTCAACTGAAACTTATACTAAAAAACTCAACTGAAACTTATACTAAAAATATTCTTTTTTTTTTGTATTTTTATTTATTTCTTTGTTTACAGCTATAAACATAATCCTGATCCATTATTCCAGAAGAATGGAATATTCTTAAGGGGACACAGCGTACTAAAAGAAGTCATACTTATTTCTTCTGTATCTGTCCACCTGACAAAGAAACAGTACAGGTGAATCTTTATTAAGGAACAGTGCATTCCAAAACAAGTGGGACTTCTTCCTTCTGCTGAATCCTTCTTGCAGAATATTCCATTTGCATCTGGAAGGCCTTACAATAAAGCTTATTCACTAAACTATACTAAAACTCAACTGAAATTTATACTAAAAAATATTTTTCCACTATATATATATTTTTTTTGGATTTTCTATTTTGTTATTTTTTTGGATTTTAATTTTTTTGTAAGTTTACAGAACTAAACTAAAAAATTCAACTGAAACTTATACTAAAAAATTCAACTGAAACTTATACTAAAAAATTCAACTGAAACTTATACTAAAAATATTTTTCCACTATATATATATTTTTTTTAATTTTTTTTTTATTTGGATTTTCTAATTTTTTTTTGGATTTTTTTGGATTTTTATTTTTTCTAAGTTCACAGCAGTAAACTGAAAAATTCAACTTAAAATTATACTAAAAAGTTCAACTGAAACTTATGCTAAAAATATATATGTATTTTTTTTTTGTTATGAATTTTTTTTTTACAGCTATAAACACAATCCTGATCCACTACTCCAGAACAATGGAATATTCTTGAGGGGAAACACTTGTTTCTTCTGCATCTGTCCACCTGACAAAGAAACAGTACAGGTGAATCTTTGTCAAGGAACAGTGCATTCCAATACAGGTGGGACATCTTCCCTCTGCTGAATCCTTTTTGCAGAATATTCCATTTGCATCTGGAAGGCCTTACATTAAAAGCTTATTCACTAAACTATACTAAAACTCAACTGAAACTTATACTAAAAATATTTTTCCACTATATATATTTTTTTGAATTTTTTCATTTTTAATTTTTTTTCTATTTTAATTTTTTTTTTCATGTTCACTGCACTAAACTGCAAGGATCGTTCCTTTACACATTACGACATCCTTAATAATAGTGTTGATGTTGATCCCTTCTTGGTCCTTGATTGTACTGACGATCCTCTTGCCTTCTTGGGCGTCCTTGATCGTACTGCCAACGCTGTTGGTTCCACTGCCCTGGCTGATGCCTTGTTGGCTCCTGACGATACCGGTGATACCAGTGATCGTATTTCTTCTCGTGGCGTAGCTCTTCATCATAATCTCTTCGGTTTCCTTCGTCCACTAGAATAAGTTTAGCGTTGACCACCTTTTTGTACTTCTCCTCGAATGCCTCCTGTAGGAATTCGGGTTTGTCCCGATGCCTGTCTGGGTGGAACTTCATAGACAAGTCCCTGAAGGATCTTATAATTTCTGCCTTTGTGGCTGTCTCTTCCAAACCCAGAATCTCATAGTGACCCTTTTCTTCCCATTCTTTCTGCAGTGCTTTGGTATCTTCAATGATTTTTAGAAATTTCTCTGATTTCTTAACCTTTACCGTTTCAAAGTCCTTCAAGGCCGCGTCGAAAATGCCAAGTTTGACGAGGTGCCTCCCTCGTAACATGTACGCTTTCCATCCTTCCAGACCTTTCTCGATAGCCATTGAACAGTCCAAAACAATATCCATATGAGGAGGCTTCTCAGTGGCAGAGTTTGCTTCAGCCCGAAGGCCATGTAAAAGAGCTGTTTCTTCTTCGTAGTGCGTCTCCATACTCAAGGCTTCGGTGAAAAATTTCTACTGCTTCTTTGTACCTGTTGTTCATCTGCGCAAATAAGCCAGCCATCAATAAGCTTTTCCTCCTATGTTCATCATTATTCTCAGCTCTTTGAACTTCGTCCTTCTCAGCTACCAGCCTCTCGTTTTCTGTCTTCAGTTCACAAACGACACTTTTCAGTTTATTCAGTTGCTCCATGTTGTCAATATGCGCCTTCTTCATTTCTTCTTTTTCAGTTTCAAACTTCTCCGCAATCATATTCCGTTCCATTATCTCAAGGTCTTTTATTTTGCATAAAAATTCCAGTTTTTCATAATCTTGCGCCCTGTCAGCTTTAAGTTTCTCTCTTTCTTCCTTCAATTGGTCAACTTCACGTTTCCATTTATTGAGTTGTTCCATTTCCTCATTTTGATTGGTTTTCACTTTCTCGTTTTCATTTCGAAGATCTTCCAGCAAATTTTTCAGTTTCTCCAGCTGAAGTTCTTTTTCAAAGCATTCCGATTTCAATTTATTTTTTTCTACCTTCAGTCCCACAACTTCTCTTTTCAATTTATTTAGGTTTTCTGTTTTCTCATTTTGACTGGTCTTGAATTTCTCATTTTCATTTCTGAGATTTTCCAGCCAATTCTTCAGTTTTTTCAGCTGAACGTCTTTTTCGACGCATTTAGCTTCTAGTTTCTCTTTCTCAGCCTTTAGCTCACAAACTACACTTTTCAGTTTATTCAATTTCTCCATGTTCTTAATATGCGCCTTTTTAATTTCTTCGTTTTCGGTTTCAAACTTCTCCGCAATCATATTTCGTTCCATTACCTCAAGGTCTTTAATTTTGCACATAAATTCCAGTTTTTCATACTCTTGTGTCCTGTCAGCTTTAAGTTTCTCACTTTCTGCCTTCAGTTCACCTACTTCTTTTTTCAATTCGTTTACTAGTTCATTTTTCTGATTTTGTTCTTTCTTCAGTACTTCATTTTCCTTTTTGATAAATTCCATCAAATTTTCATGTGCCTTCATCTGAAGGTCTTTTTCGACGCATTCAGACTCCAATTTAGTTTTTTCTGCCTTTAATTCACCAAATTCCTTTTTCAATTCAGTTACTAGTTCATTTTTCTGATTTTGTTCTGTCTTCAGTACTTCATTTTCGTTGTTGATATTTTCCATCAATTTTTCAAGTTCTTCCATCTGAATGTCTCTTTCGATGCATTCACATTCCAGTTTAGTTTTTCCTGCCTTTAATTCACCAAATTCCTTTTTCAATTCAGTTACTAGTTCATTTTTCTGATTTTGTTCTGTCTTCAGTACTTCATTTTCGTTCTTGATATTTTCCATCAATTTTTCAAGTTCTTCCATCTGAATGTCTCTTTCGATGCATTCAGACTCCAGTTTAGTTTTTCCTGCCTTTAATTCACCAAATTCATTTTTCAATTCAGTTACTAGTTCATTTTTCTGATTTTGTTCTGTCTTCAGTACTTCATTTTCGTTCTTGATATTTTCCATCAATTTTTCAAGTTCTTTCATCTGAATGTCTCTTTCGATGCATTCAGACTCCAGTTTAGTTTTTCCTGCCTTTAATTCACCAAATTCCTTTTTCAATTCAGTTACTAGTTCATTTTTCTGATTTTGTTCTGTCTTCAGTACTTCATTTTCGTTCTTGATATTTTCCATCAATTTTTCAAGTTCTTCCAACTGAAGGTCTTTTTCGTTGCAATGACTTTGCAGATTTTCCTTTATTTCTACTAATCTCCCCATTCCTTCAATTTGTCCTCGTAACTCAGCATTTTCAGCCATGAGATTTTCCAAGAGAGTAGTCCGATCCTCGTCTTCCATTTTGAGTCCAATTCCGTCCAACAGATCTTCGCATCCATGTTCCATTTCTGGAACATTTTCTTCCAGAGAGTTGTTGTCCCCTCCTTCTCCAGCCATCCTCCTTCTAGCCAGCATAATTCCGCCAAAAATGACGGAAGCAGCGGCCATTCCGATGTAAAAGTTGTTTCCATAAGAAAGGACTTCTTCCTTCCTTTCTCCAAAGTCGAATCCGGAGAGAAGCTTGCCAACGAACCACGTTGATTTCAATTCATCTTTGAATCCTAATACTTCTCTCTCCATCTGGTGCAATCCCAGTTCGCACCGCTGTAGTTCCTCGCGGGCTTTCCACCAGCCCCCAATCCAAGGACAACGTTGCAGCCACCTGCCGAGGAATCCATCCTGAGAGGCGACTGCACGGCAGATTTCAAAGCGCGGTGCCTCTGGGAGTAGCCACGAAAACCATTTGAAAACCACCGACTCCTGAAGAGTTCGCAGCTGTCCCTGAAGTTTTACCGTCATATCCTCGCATGCAAGAGTCTGCTTCTGAAGGGCCGATCCTGCATTTTGAGGCCAGACAAATCCTACTTTGTTCCCGATGATATCCTTAAACATTGAAATCACTGCGTTCAATTTGAAAGCCATATTCAATGATACAGATCCAGTGACCTGAATTAGCATTATTTTGAAGAAATGGGTTTTTCCGCAAAACGATCTTTCTGTAGACTTTCATATTCCTGCAGACATTTTAGAATCGCCAACTCTATGGGCAGACTTCCCCTACATTTCTCTCCTCTCCATTCAGAATACGGTGTTAAATAATAGTAATAATAATAATAATAATAATAATAATAATAATGATAATAATAATAATAATAATAATAATAATAATAATAATAATCTTCGAAGCAATAGAGGAGCCTAGAGCCCTCGGAGACTTTCAAATTCCTGCAGGCATTTTTGAATCGCCATCTCTATGGGTAGATTTCCCGTACATTTCTCTCCTCACCTTTCAGAAGACGATGTTGAATAATAATAATAATAATAATAATAATAATAATAATAATAATAATAATAATAATAATAATAAT